>NC_064926.1:245632308-246235121 GCF_023897955.1 Schistocerca gregaria
TGTTGCCAGGTCGTTGTCGGAGCTGAACTTGACAGAAACAGTGGTGACTACGACGTCGGTGCGAAAGTTAAATAAAAATGGGGTCAGAACGGAGCCCGGCGGGACACTGCTTGTTATGGTATAGGATCTACTTGTTTCTCCAATATTAACATTAAAAGAACAGATTTTGAGCATCTTTAGTATTAGTATTAGGAACAATGAAGTTGGAACGGTTGGATTTAACTTGTACTGTACGTTAATCAATCCACAAATAAATAAATGAAAACGTAGGGTATAAGTCCTACACTGAGATGAAGAGGTTGGTACAGGACGAAAATTCGTGGTGAGTAACATGTTACTTTTCAAAGCATTAATGAAACAGAAAGTTGTTTCTGCTGGCAGCTGCTCTGCAAGCAGTTAATTCATTCGTGAAATACTCGTACATTGAGGAAACACTTGCGCGGCTACCCTTGAGCCTGTGTTTCGCGGCTACTCAAGCTGCGCAGCCCCCAGGCAGCTTCGCTGCGCGCGTTCTAGCACTCTCCACGCACTCTCTCGAGATCTGCTCCGGGCGTGGGCGGTAACAGCACTCGGCGTCTGTGCTGACACTCCGGCGCCCTCCAGGTACTTCTCTGCCTCCCACACACACCAGAGCTGAACTATGTGCAGCCCACCTCTCGTGAAACCCATCTTACATGTGCTTGTAAACTGTGAGGTATTAACAAGATGTACTTCTGAGACGTACAAACCAGTGGCATCTCACTTCAGCTTGTACTCATCAGTATTCTTTTATTACACAGCATTCAGTAGCTACGAAACATTTTTATCTGCGTGATCTGATTCTTGAAGATAGTCTCCATAGAAATTAATTTATTCCGATTTGCTGTTAGTAAAATTCAGCTAATCACGGAGGCTCGGTGTGGAATGAAATTATCGTCTGGCAACGAAACATAGTATACCAATGCATTAATGCCAAACCAATTTAGGGTGGAAAGAGATTATTTCCAGTTTTGGTCACCAGATGCAAATCTGGCACGGTAAAGTACGGGGCACAGATTTCATCATCGTACTACGTCAGGACGCAGATTTCATCATCGTACTACGTCAGGACGTTTAAATGTCCTCAAAGGTTACAGAATAGACTAAAAATTATATATACTCCTGAGGTTGTCCTCCACTTATAGGAAAGTTATAATTAGATAGTTATAACATACTAAAATCACTATCTGAAATAAACATTAAGACCCCAACAACAGCAATACAAGAAAACATATTCGTAATATTGTCCCCATAGAAATTCTCAGAAGTACAATTCATTGAAATGTATTTTGCCCTTGCAGCACTGCCAGGCACTTCCACTACCACTATAATAAATCGCTTGAAAGGCCTTTAATATATAATTTTCATTTTATTTCCGGCATTCTAACGACCTATCACGTAAGTGTTTGTATGTCTGTGTAGATGTAGAGCGTGATGATTCGTGATAACACACCAAGCATTTTGTGCAACATATCCATGTCTCTACGCTTTTGTTTCCCATCCTCCCCCCATGAACCATGGACCTTGCCGTTGGTGGGGAGGCTTGCGTGCCTCAGCGATACAGATGGCCGTACCGTAGGTACAACCACAACGGAGGGGTATCTGTTGAGAGGCCAGACAAACGTGTGGTTCCTGAAGAGGGGCAGCAGCCTTTTCAGTAGTTGCAGGGGCAACAGTCTGGATGATTGACTGATCTGGCCTTGCAACTTTAACCAAAACGGCCTTGCTGTGCTGGTACTGTGAACGGCTGAAAGCAAGGGGAAACTACAGCCGTAATTTTTCCCGAGGACATGCAGCGTTACTGTATGATTAAATGATGATGGCATCCTCTTGGGTAAAATATTCCGGAGGTAAAATAGTCCCCCATTCGGATCTCCGGGCGGGGACTACTCAGGAGGATGTCGTTATCAGGAGAAAGAAAACTGGCGTTCTACGGATCGGAGCGTGGAATGTCAGATCCCTTAATCGGGCAGGTAGGTTAGAAAATTTAAAAAGGGAAATGGATAGGTTAAAGTTAGATATAGTGGGAATTAGTGAAGTTCGGTGGCAGGAGGAACAAGACTTCTGGTCAGGTGACTACAGGGTTATAAACACAAAATCAAATAGGGGTAATGCAGGAGTAGGTTTAATAATGAATAAAATAATAGGAATACGGGTCAGCTACTACAAACAGCATAGTGAACGCATTATTGTGGCCAAGATAGATACGAATCCCACACCTACTACAGTAGTACAAGTTTATATGCCAACTAGCTCTGCAGATGATGAAGAAATTGAAGAAATGTACGATGAAATAAAAGAAATTATTCAGATAGTGAAGGGAGACGAAAATTTAATAGTAATGGGTGACTGGAATTCTAGTGTAGGAAAAGGGAGAGAAGGAAACATAGTAGGTGAATATGGGTTGGGGCTAAGGAATGAAAGAGGAAGCCGCCTAATAGAATTTTGCACAGAGCACAACTTAATCATAGCTAACACTTGGTTTAAGAATCATGAAAGAAGGTTGTATACGTGGAAGAACCCTGGAGATACTAAAAGGTATCAGATAGATTATATAATGGTAAGACAGAGATTTAGGAACCAGGTTTTAAGTTGTAAGACATTTCCAGGGGCAGATGTGGACTCTGACCACAATCTATTGGTTATGACCTGTAGACTAAAACTGAAGAAACTGCAAAAATGTGGGAAATTAAGGAGATGGGACCTGGATAAACTGAAAGAACCAGAGGTTGTACAGAGTTTCAGAGAGAGCATAAGGGAACAATTGACAGGAATAGGGGAAAGAAGTACAGTAGAAGAAGAATGGGTAGCTCTGAGGGATGTAGTAGTAAAGGCAGCAGAGGATAAAGTAGGTACAAAGACGAGGGCTGTTAGAAATCCTTGGGTAACAGAAGAAATATTGAACTTAATTGATGAAAGGAGAAAATATAAAAATGCAGTAAATGAAGCAGGCAAAAAGGAATACAAACGTCTCAAAAATGAGATCGACAGGAAGTGCAAAATGGCTAAACAGGGATGGCTAGAGGACAAATGTAAGGATGTAGAAGCTTATCTCACTAGGGGTAAGATAGGTACTGCCTACAGGAAAATTAAAGAGACCTTTGGAGAGAAGAGAACCACGTGTATGAATATCAAGAGCTCAGATGGCAGCCCAGTTCTAAGCAAAGAAGGGAAGGCAGAAAGGTGGAAGGAGTATATAGAAGGTTTATACAAGGGCGATGTACTTGAGGACAATATTATGGAAATAGAAGAGGATGTAGATGAAGACGAAATGGGAGATACGATACTGCGTGAAGAGTTTGACAGAGCACTGAAAGACCTGAGTCGAAACAAGGCCCCCAGAGTAGACAACATTCCATTAGAACTACTGACGGCCTTGGGAGAGCCAGTCATGACAAAACTCTACCAGCTGGTGAGCAAGATGTATGAGACAGGCGAAATACCCTCAGACTTCAAGAAGAATATAATAATTCCAATCCCAAAGAAAGCAGGTGCTGACAGATGTGAAAATTACCGAACTATCAGTTTAATAAGCCACGGCTGCAAAATACTAACGCGAATTCTTTACAGACGAATGGAAAAACTGGTAGATGCAGACCTCGGGGAGGATCAGTTTGGATTCCGTCGAAATGTTGGAACACGTGAGGCAATACTGACCTTACGACTTATCTTAGAAGAAAGATTAAGAAAAGGCAAACCTACGTTTCTAGCATTTGTAGACTTAGAGAAAGCTTTAGACAATGTTGACTGGAATACTCTTTTTCAAATTCTAAAGGTGGCAGGGGTAAAATACAGGGAGCGAAAGGCTATTTATAATTTGTACAGAAACCAGATGGCAGTAATAAGAGTCGAGGGGCATGAAAGGAAAGCAGTGGTTGGGAAAGGAGTGAGACAGGGTTGTAGCCTCTCCCCGATGTTATTCAATCTGTATATTGAGCAAGCAGTAAAGGAAACAAAAGAAAAATTTGGAGTAGGTATTAAAATTCATGGAGACGAAGTAAAAACCTTGAGGTTCGCCGATGACATTGTAATTCTGTCAGAGACGGCAAAGGACTTGGAAGAGCAGTTGAACGGAAAGGACAGTGTCTTGAAAGGAGGATATAAGATGAACATTAACAAAAGCAAAACGAGGATAATGGAAAGTAGTCAAATTAAATCGGGTGATGCTGAGGGAATTAGATTAGGAAATGAGACACTTAAAGTAGTAAAGGAGTTTTGCTATTTAGGAAGTAAAATAACTGATGATGGTCGAAGTAGAGAGGATATAAAATGTAGACTGGCAATGGCAAGGAAAGCGTTTCTGAAGAAGAGAAATTTGTTAACATCGAATATAGATTTATGTATCAGGAAGTCGTTTCTGAAAGTATTTGTTTGGAGTGTAGCCATGTATGGAAGTGAAACATGGACGATAACTAGTTTCGACAAGAAGAGAATAGAAGCTTTCGAAATGTGGTGCTACAGAAGAATACTGAAGATAAGGTGGATAGATCACGTAACTAATGAGGAGGTATTGAATAGGATTGGGGAGAAGAGAAGTTTGTGGCACAACTTGACTAGAAGAAGGGATCGGTTGGTAGGACCTGTTTTGAGGCATCAAGGGATCACAAAGTTAGCATTGGAGGGCAGCGTGGAGGGTAAAAATCGTAGAGGGAGACCGAGAGATGAGTACACTAAGCAGATTCAGAAGGATGTAGGTTGCAGTAGGTACTGGGAGATGAAGCAGCTTGCACAGGATAGAGTAGCATGGAGAGCTGCATCAAACCAGTCTCAGGACTGAAGACAACAACAAAACAACAACTTTGTTTCCCATAAGAAAACATATAATTTTCATTTTATTTTCGGCATTCTAACGACGTGTCACGTATGTGTTTGTATGTCTGTGTAGATGTAGAGCGTGGTGATTCGTGATAACACACCAAGCATTTTCTGCAACATATCCTTTTCTCATTTCTCTCCGCTTTTGTTTCCCATAAGAAAAAATGTAATATTTATAAATAGCATATGGAATAAATTTTTAATAGTAGTTCCAAATTTTGTCCCCGGGACTGATACAGGAACTGCACTGGGGACAAACTTCCCCCGCTTTGCTATAATGGCCGGTACAGAAACACAGACTTAACTCTCCACTATAACTGTTACACACCAAAAATTACAACAGACGACTGGAACAAAGCACAATATTTGATCGCCAAACACTGCTCACACTGGGAATTGCAGTCTGTTGATTTGACAAATTCATTAACTAACCCCAGCTTAAAAAGAAATTAATTCCCTCGAACATGGATGCTACATACGCCGCACACCACACTGTCTCTGAACTAAACAATGGAGTAACGTCCTGCATGATCAGTCAAGTAAACATTGGTTACCATCTGTGGAAACCGAAGATTCCTAGGTAATGGAATTAAGAGCAGGTACGATATTAGGGGCTTTTACATTATAGTGTTTGTACGAAGTATGACATCCCCGCTGTCAATAGACAGGCAATGACGTAAGTGAACAGTATGGCTATCAAGAAGATTCGGTGAGCTATTAGTGAAACTGTTTTATATGAATGGTAGCAATTATAGTGCTGTATTGAGTGAGTAACGATGACTGAACGGTCTCAGGAGACTCCCGGTGTCTTTCAATGGTTTCAGTAAGATAATAACGAAATTCGAAAACACGGGCCTGTTTACTGTTGCTGGAAGACGAAAGCATCCTATTCTTGTGGAAGTTCCTGACGAGCATGCTGTTGCTGTGACTCACCATACAGCGGGTGCCCCGGCTAGCGTTAGTGATCATGCAGTGTCACGATAATTATCCATCTCATGGTCAGGAGGACACAATGTGTTGAAGCCTATTTTACAATGGTACACGCAAAAGGGGGAGGTGACCATAGCAAAAATATTGAATAACCAACAAACTTTCTACGACTGGAGCAGGATCCGTTCTGAGTAGAACGGTAGGCAGACAGTGTGTTACTGCGAACTGTGACGGGGGTTGTTACAATCAGAATGAAAAGCAAACACGGACAACGATATTTCAGGTATACAAGACGAAGTCGCAAGCGGAAGATTAAGAGATAGATAATGTATATGTGTACAGTAAACGGATAATTCAGTAATTATGGGGAGATGAAAATCTAATAGTTATGTGGGACTGGAATGCGGCTGTAGCGCAACGGGAGAGTGTGTGCTTTGTAAGAGGAATGAGAAAGCAGAAAGACTTATTAGGTTCTGTAATAAGTATCAGCGAGTAAGAGCGAATGCTCTGTTAAAGAATTATAAGAGGACGAGGTGTACTTCGAGAAGCCCTTAGGTGGATTTCGGAGTATCTGTGTTGATGTAGATACGGTAAGATTTCAGTTAGATTACATCGTAGTCAAGTAGATATTCCACAATCAGACAGATGGGTAGTAAGGTGTACCCAGGAGGAACTATAGACTGAGAGCACAATTTAATAGTGATGAAGAGTAGGTTAAAGCTTAATAGCCTAGTCAGAATGAATCAATACCCAAAAAAGTACTAAGAATGAAGAGGTATGCTGGAAGTTCGCCAAGACCATAGAAACTATGATAATGAACTGCTCAGTTTCTTCTCATTTCAGTTGAAAAATAATGGACATCTTCTAAAAGGGCAATCTCAAAGTGGGAAAGAATATCGTGGATACAAAGAAGGTAAGTGCAAAGAAACCTTGGGTAACAGAAAATCCCCCAAGTGATCGATGACAGATGGAATTACAAAAATGTTCAAGGAACTTTAAGAATACAGAAATACAAGTGGCTCAGGAAAGAGATACATAATAAGTGAAGGCAAGCTAAGACTGCATTGAAAGTGTGAAGAAAACGAAAAATCAATGTTTGTAGGAAGGACTGATTCAGAATACTGAAAAGTCAAAATAATCGTCTTTGATTTTAAAAGCAAGGGTGGAAACATTAGAGTGTAATAGAAATTTCACTGTGCAAAGTAGAGGAGAGAGTGGGCTGGTGGAAAGAGTTCTTTGAAGGCTGCTATGAGGGGGAAGACTTGTGTGTTGTCATCGAAGAAGTATCAGGAGCTGGTATAGAAGAGATAGGGGATCCAGAATTAGAATCAGAATTTAAAAGAGGTTTGGAACTTTCAGATCAAATAAGGTAGAACTTATCGATAACATTCCATCAGAATTTCTAAAATCATTGGCGGAAGTGGCTACAAACCGACCATTCACATATGTATGCAGAATATATTACTCTGGTGATATATCATTTGACTTTCGGAAAACTATCCACATAATTCCGAGAACTCTAAGAGCTGGTAAGTAAATATCGTAATATCATCTTAACTGCTCGTGCATCCAAATTGCTGGCAAGGATAGTTTCCACTAAAATGAAAAAGAAACTAGAGGATGTGTTACACGACGATCAATTTCCTTTAGGATTGTTAAAACCACCAGAGAGCAGTTCTGACGTTGTGGTTGATAATGGAATCAGGACTAAATAAAACACAAGACACGTTCATAGAATTTGTCGACGTGGAAATTAACGTTCGGAAGTCTAAAATGGTGCAAGAATTTCGAAAGTCTCAGGAAAACGGGGGTAAGCTATAGGGAGAAACAAGTAATAAAAAAACTTGTACAAGAAACTAGAGGAACAGTGAGTGTTGAATACCAAGACTGAAGTGATCGGACTAAAATAGATGTAAGACAGGGACCACTCATGATCAGTCTATTCATCGAAAGACCAACGACAAAAAAAGGATAGGTTCTAGAGCTGGTGAACACCTCAAGCTGGAAACATACCAACGTTACGACATGCTGATAATATTGCTGTCCTCAATGAACCTGAAGAAGTGTTTTAGCAGCTTTTGAATGGAATGAAAAGTCTAATGAATAAATATGGACTGGGAGTAAATCGAAGAAAACGAAAGCAGTGAGAAGTACATGAAATGAGAACAGCGAGAAATTTAATATTGTGACTGGAAATCACGAAGTAGGAATTCTTCTACCTAGGCAATAAAATAACCCATTTTTCGCATAGCAAGGAGAACATAAGAAGCAGACTATCACTGCAAATAGGGTATTCCTGACCAATAAAAGTCTACTAGCATCATATATTGGCCTTAAATTGAGAAATTAGTTTCCGAGAATGTACGTTTAGAGCACAACATTGCTTGGTAGTGAAACATGGACTGAGGGATGGGGAGGTTCTGCACAGAATCAGAGAAGAAAGGAGTAAATGGAAAAAATTACTAGAGCAAGCAGTAGAAGGTAAGAGCTGTAGAGGGCGACAGAGATTGGAAGACTTCCAGCACATAATTGAGGACATAGGGAAAAGAACCGTACAGCATCCATATGGTGTAGCAACTGAAATCTCATGATTCGCAGCAACGATATGAATTTTCTCTTCGCTTTCTGGCACGGGTCGAAGTTGATAATTTGTGGCTGGGCAGTAATTGATGGAGTTACGAGAGACATATTACACTACTGGCTGCAGCGACTATACGGAGTTGCCGAATTTGGATACTATTAAACCACGTGTAGTGCACTAAAAGCAATTCAACTCGCCATATGTGACTGCATGGTATGGATTCACAAGCACCTTTATTCTCGGTTCGTTCTTTGAAGAGAGTGCACTGGGACGTCTGCACGTTGCCAGACGTTCTTGTACAGCATGTGATTTGTGCTTTGAAAGAGCGCAATTGTGTGGGGGTCATTGCTTCTATGCAAGTATGGGCCACAACCCATTTCACGCACCCAGTGAAACATCAGCTTAATGCAAACTTCCACGAACGTGTTATCTCCCGAGAGTTTACTGATGAGTGTTCTGCAAGATCACCTGATCTGGATCAATGTGACTTTTGGTTCTGGGGTTATCTAAAAGAAGTTTGGAGCATTTCAAAAGTGGTTCTTCAGACAATTGTTGAAAATATTTTGGACTGATCAAATTTAAGGAATGAGGAGGTACTGCGCCGAACAGGAGAGGAAAGGAATGCGTGGAAAACACAGACAAGAAGAAGAGACAGGATGATAGGACATATGTTAAGGCTTTAGGGAATAACTGTCATGGTACTAGAGTGAGCATAGAGGGTAAAAATTGTACAAGAGGACAGAGATTGCGATACATCCAGCAGATAATTGACTTTGCTCATGTTCCACTGGAACTGCTACGAGACACTGTTGATGACGTCGCCTCAGGGATACATTTCGCCGACGTCTGCGGTGCTAGTAATGAACAAATTGTACTAACGGCTGTTGATAATAAAGTCAATATAATGCCGTTCTTACTTGTCTGACCTCTTCTGCCCAAATCCCGTTCTTAATCTATATTAAATGCAGACATTTCTATACGTCCTTCTTGAATTCACAACGCCAGATTTGCGTGTGTTGGCCAATATTGGAACTAATTTTTCTGCGTTAATTGGTACTGCATTACCGCATTAGCATATCTACCAAGTTTCGCTGCTATACGATAATTACAGTCCACGCTGGTGCACTGTGAGAAGCTGCACTTTAATTATAACCACCTGGTACTATTACTTCTATCCCACGATCCAATTACATGAGTAACAATATATACAGTGTGTTACAAAAAGGTACGGCCAAAGTTTCAGGAAACATTCCCACACACAATAAAGAAAAAATGTTATGGGAACATGGGTCCGGAAACGCTTAATTTTCATGTTAGAGATCATTTCAGTTTCGTCAGTATGTACTGTACTTCCTCGATTCACCGCCAGTTATCATGATTTCATACGGGATACTCTACCTGTGCTGCTATAACATGTGCATTTACAAGTACGACACAACATGTGGTTCATGCACGATGGAGCTCCTGCACATTTCAGTTGAAGTGTTCGTACGCTTCTCAACAACAGATACGGTGACCGATGGATTAGTAGAGGCGGACCAATTCCATGGTCTCCACGCTCTCCTGACCTCAACCCTGCTGACTTTCATTTATGGGGACATTTGAAAGCTCTTGTCTACGCAACCCCGGTGCCAAATGTGGAGACTCTTCGTGCTCATATTGTGGACGGCTGTGATACAATACACCATTCTCCAGGGCTGCATCATCGCATCAGGGATTCTATGCGACGGAGGGTGGACGCATGTATCCTCGCTAACGGAGGACATTTTGAACATTTCCTGTAACAAAGTGTTTGAAGTCAGGCTGGCACGTTATGTTGCTGTGTATTACCATTCCATGATTAATGCCATTTAAAGAGAAGTAATAAAATGAGCTCTAACATGGAAAGTAAGCGTTTCCGGACACATGTCCACATACAATATTTTCTTTCTTTGTGTATGATGAATGTTTCCTGAAAGTTTGGTCGTACCTTTTTGTAACACCCTGTATACATCCGTGGTCAAGAGCTACCGTATCATTAAAAGCGGTCTAAGTCTCATATTCGATTCCACTAATTTTTTTAGAATATGAATGAAAATTATTAGTATTGATGGCCGTAGTCTTCAGATAGAAGACCTTCCTTTTGCCAACAACCTTGTCAAAGAGTGTAGAAGATCAGGCGGAGTTTCACGATAATCTCTTTGCATTTGGGTGAGAACTGCCCCGAAAATGCTAAAGGACCAGCAGTGATAAGCGGTACGAGGATTCAGAAGGAATTAAAAGCAGATAATGTGTATCCAGAGGAGAATTGGCCGGTAACAGAGAAAATATGGTAATCAGTTCTACAGTGACAGAATATTCCGTATTAGTACCCCATTTCCGTCTGCGAGAGCGGACTGCAAAGGGGGAGAGTCGCCATGAGAAAAATATTGAATAACCAAGGAAACAGTAAGTGTTGAAGGGCAGTGAGGAGGATGAATGTTTCTGGTCGGATGAATGTAGGGAAATATCAATAGCAACAGCAGCATCAAATGGTATAATGGGACAAGAAATTGCTGTTATTAGAAGTGTTGCACAGAGAGTGTCTTAAAACATTGAGGGCTTCCACATATAGATTCTGGTGAGTCTTGTGGGTTGTATGGCCATGGTTCAAGAAACTCTTAGATACCTGACGTTTGCTAGTGCTGCACTGGAGATCTTCGCTTGTACTCGTGGCAACGCTGAGTCTTGCCAACTAACCAGTCGGAGAGCGACATAAATACTGTCGTCGTGGTCGAGTTTACACGTGATCAGCAGAGATAATTTGTATCAGAAATAAACCTTAACTGTCGAATGTCACCTACTGATAGAAACATGTATATCGATACTGCAGAGCGACCGTCCAGATATCACAAAGATTCGCGGCTTCTTCTTTTCTGTTAAAATTGTCCAAATGCTTGTATATTTCCATTGATAATAGTTTGTCACCGCAGACAAAATGTTGTCTTCAGCAAACGTTACTCCATGATTTCCTGGTTGAAGAGCATGTCCAGCTACAGCTGATTTTTCTATTTTCCGTAATCGGCAAGGACTTTTCTGTTTCACAGTCGTACACCCAACCTTCACAATCCATACTTTGTAACATAGAATATAGGCAGTGAAGCCGTGGGTTCACTTACACAAACAATGCTAATTTAACATAAAATAATTCTTTTTACAATTGGCAAAATAACTGTTTTGACAATCTGGAGTTAAGTATATAACAGCGTTTTAGTCCTTACAGCACCAAAAATTAATACAAATCTCTTCAGCAGAATAATAAGACAACAAGTAATGAACACAAACATAGCGAAAGTCAATTTGAGGAAAGAACGCGAACACAAACAGTTCGCAATATTTGGCATCACGGCACAACAAGGGAAAGAGTTTTCAAACACACCCAGTTAACACAAACAATAAACCACAAAATGTACCCCTCGGTTTAATTGGGCTTTCATACGCACACACTTAAACTAAATACTAGATCAACTAACCACTCCTTCCATCAGTTACTCACTGTTATCAACACTAGTACCAATGGACAACAAACTAGATGTGCAAAATTAGCAATAACGATTGTCTGTACAGTTGCATTTACATAACTCTCGTTTCGAGAAAAGACACACACAGAGCATCCAAACAAACATATTACGTCAATATACTGTGTACATGGTGCTTCTGTGTAGAATACTCTTCACTGTGCACTGTACACAGATTGAATCAACTGAACTGACTAACATTCCACTGCCGGTCACTAAAGCATGCGGTTTGTGCTCCTCTTGTAATGCGGAATTCCGTCCTCTCAGTTGTGAAAGACACCAAGTGATGTGTCGGCATTATACGTGGCCAAGAGAGGCGGTCAGACATCTGCAAATTGGTAACACATTGAATGGCTCATTTACAATATGTCCACTTACACATTGAGATACATATAAGTGTTTCGAGCATTGTGTGTGTGGCTTGGGAACTTATGGGCGCCCAACGGCGAAGTTATCAGCGCCCTGACATAGATTAAAACAAAGATGGGTGGACAAAGAACGAAAACTGTCGTACACGCATGCACACAAAACGACCACACAATGACTATCGCACAGGCACTCTCACATGCATTAAAACCAATCAGGAGGCAAGATAGCTAATCAAGAAAGTAAAAGAGGGAAAACAAACCACAAAATAGCTAAAAGAAGCAGCACAGAGAAATGAGTCTGGCTGACCACATACGAAAAAATTTGTGTCAGCCAGCCACCCCGTTGACATACTAAAAGTATCTCGCCAAAATCTTGTTAAAAATGTGGGACAATTCACAGAACTTTAAAACCCAAACCACATTCATTTGAGCATTGCATAAAATAGACTACAGATCCGCCGGCAAATCCGCTGCAGTCCGCTGGTGAGCTAATAAAATGCATTCCAATAAAATGTGGTGCACCGTGATTTGCACGCCACAAGCACCACACATCGGAGGGTCCTCTCGCCGGAGTAAAAATCCATGCGTCATAGGGCTGTGGCCCATGCAAAGACGAGTAAGGATGACCTCGCCCCGTCGGCGAGGCTGGAAGGCAGTGCGCCACGGCCGAGTTGTGGGCTTGATCACACGGAGCTTGTTGTCGGTCGCTTCTAGCCACTCATGTTCCCATCGACACAGGATTTTATACCTCAACAGCGAGGTGAGGGCATGCAGTGGGATAGAACACTGAAATGTTCCGAGTTCTTCTTGGTGCTGAGTTACATAGGGTGTATCGAAATCCTCGTTAAAACCTCCTATAACTTGTAGAGGGGACTGAATACATGGTATTCTGAGAAAGGACTCATGCCCAGGAACGTACAGTTTCCGTGCTATAGTCTTTTTAAAACATGTTTGGTAGATAGGTATGCAACAGGTTAGCCACGTCAAACTCCTTTGCTTACCATTTTAATGACAACTACGCAACGGCTCCGACAAAGGGCTCCCTTCACTGTCGGCAGGCGAGACTGTGCTGCTCCAAGGAGAAACCACACATCCGTGTTGGAAAAAGCCGTACTGCATCACGCTGAAGAGAACCCGTCAACGAGTACACGAGCAACTACTTTGGCTATTAACGTGTGGAACTGCCAAACGAGTGTTGCACTCGTTCACACTTAATCATTACTTGTAGAAGCGGTCGCATTACTAACATGTTTTCAAATCGTTGGAGGACGGAAATGGTATGTTTTCGGACGTGGGTTTCTATTCCTGATATTATTGGCTCATCCGTATCTACAAGTCCCAGAAGTTCGTAAAGGACTCTCTACTGAGAGTCTCGATGCTTACCAGCATCGGGTTACATCGATGTATTTTCTTATTGCAGTCTTCTGTACTAAGATTGATACTGGTCCAAAGATTCCCAGAGTCGGGTTTAAGCTCTGAGGTTGGCTGCTTAAGAAAAGGCACTAACAACCTGAGTCACAGTTGTGAGACCATCTGAACTGATCGTCCTCTGGTGGGGCGAATGCTTGGCGCCTTCCCTTTCCTCCACCCGCGCCGTCCGCAGTACCATCTCTCTCGCCTCTCGTCCCTCCCACGCTGTTGGGGACAGCGAGCGATGGAAGAGCAAGCTCGCCAGCAGCGTGCTGGATGCAGATTAAAACGTGCTTTCTCCCACATAGCCGTGTTTACACGAGGCGCGCTGGGTGCGGTCGACGAAGACGCTATCGATACCACACCAACCGCTGTCATTCAGTATTGCGTCTCTACTCTGTTCAAAACTATTTCCTGACTCTTTCATTTTATACAGAGCAATTCCAAACCAGTATGATTACAAATTGTTATAACTATATACATAATAGCAATACACACACAATTAATATCTCCATGAATCCCAGGCCCATATTACGCCTTATGTCATACTAGTGGCGTTTCAACGAGCATGCAAGTTCAAGTTTCCGCCAGTGTTATCCGCCGGTCGGCTACAGTCACTGGTATTTATGTGAAATTTAAGTGACGGATGGCGCGAAATTCAGAAATCGAAGGTAACGGATGTTTGACATCCCAAGAAATAAAGGACACTGGAAAATTAAAATATCCAAGATGGCAGGAAATTTTAAAAAAGAAATATTGTGGTGGTGGAATATTTAATGATCCAAGATTGTGTATGTATTTCAGTTGCGTTTTATACCACCCTTCCCATGAGAGTAAAGTCGCACTCCCAGCTCCTCAACACATCAGCTCTGCATTAGGCTTTTTACTTGCCGGACCTTGTTGACTCTTTCGGTCTTCGCACATGTTCATGTTGATGCCCGAGTATGCACATAGCTCTCTTGCGTCGACACGCCACCGCGAAAAGCTGTTGTGGTGACCAGGAGAGCCAACCGTATTGCTAAAGCAGGCCGAAATGCATGCGTTTTCGCTCACGCAGGCTGGCGTGAGGTCCGGAACATGACAAGGGAATTGGAATTGAGAAAAACGGACGTAGCTGGTGGAATACTTAACTTTAATCCATTAATGGAGAACGCCGCTCCCTACGGCACATGATTCACAATATCAATAGTACGGATACTGGCGCCTTGCTAGGTCGCAGCAAATAACGCAGCTGAAGGCCACGCCAACTATCTTCTCGGCAAATGAGAGCGCAGAAGTCCGTGAACCATCGCCAGCAAAGTCGGCTGTACAACTGGGGCGAGTGCTAGGAAGTCTCTCTACACCTGCCGTGTGGCGGCGCTCGGTCTGCAATCACTGATAGCGGCGACACGCGGGTCCGACATATACTACCGGATCGTGGCCGATTTAAAGGCTACCACCTAGCAAGTGTGGTGTCTGGCGGTGACACCACAAAAGCCACCAAGTTAATTTCTTACTGCGGTTAAACCACACGTAACACTTGAGACGGGACAACATCGAAAAGGCAATGTCGGAAATTAAAAAAAGGTTCAAGAGTGGTATTAAAGTAAACCGTGAAAGTATGCTGTGGTAGTGTGGCTTATCGCCTGTTACACAATGTTCACCCACCTTCTGGTGAATTCTTCTGCAGCACACGAGGCTGCCCTGAAGTGACCTACAACGTTAACGGACCAAAAAAACTTTTAAAAAATTGCCGCATAAATGACGTCGACAGGGTACAAATGTTTGAACATGCATCACATTCTCCTAAACTTCAAGATTACTTAAAATTAATTCATTTCTGTTGAACTCAGTGCATGACAAGAGCTCTCCACTCACTGCCCGATTCCTAGGCCCCAAATCTTGCTCCTAGTCACTGTGCACATGAAACCTTTACCTTCTGGCAGGAAGAATACATGTACCCAAGGTGCTGTCGATTTGGATCCATATGATCTCGCGTTTTCCGCCTTGTACCAGTCTCAATCCACAGTTTGTTTTGATGAAAATTAAGTAAATAAAAACAAATAAAACCAAATTTGCCATGTGATCAGTTGTGTGAAGGACTGAGCTTGACATTATAAATCCAAACTCCAGTAAATTCGCTGATTTCTAATTTACAACTGCATCTACGTACGTGCCTCGTATACCCAATACAAATCCACTTCCCGCGCTCTTGGACATACGGTGCTTTCATATGCAATGATACGTACTTTCCATACATAACACAATTACTCCCTCATGCGGTCAAGCAGTATAACAAAATAAGAAGACATTATTTTTAATAGAAACAACCATAATCTCAGGAAAAGATAAGATTGTAACATAAAAGTAAATTTTCAAAATATGTGGTACTGAAAGACAATATGTATCATCGACGGTCTTCACTGACTATTATTAGTACATCTGAACTTCCTAGAAACTCACTTAGTCATAAAAGTTAGTAATTCTATTTCAAGAACCAATGTGGTCATGAGGCTGAAATTAACAATGCTGTTAAATTTTTACATATCAAAAGTTGTAACAAAGTTTTATTTCACTTGGTGTAGGCTGTTTAGGTTTTTGTCTTGATACCACCATATAGCACTCTGTATGAAAATCACTGGCTGTGCTGTATGAAATCTGTGGCTGGTCTGCATTGTTGCAATACTGCTATTGTAGTGTTGGGCAGTTGGCTGTTAACAGCGCGTAGCGTTGCGCAGTTGGAGAATGAGGGGAGAGAGATGGCTGAGTTTTGAGAGCGGATGATCTGGATGATCCATCAGAGATAGATGATCCATCAGAGATAGTAAATTTGGAAGACAGGATGCCATGAACTGCTACACATATTATGAATTTTGAACACTATTAAGGTAAATACATTGCTTGTTCTCTATCAAAATCTTTCATTTGCTAACTATACCTATCAGCAGTTAGAGCCTTCAATAGTTTGAATCTATTATTTAGCTGGCAGTATTCGCGCTCACTGTATTGCAGTAGTTCGAGTAATGAAGATGTTTGTGAGGTACGTGATCCGTGAAAGGCATTGGTTATTGCTAGTCAGGGCCATTCTTTTGTAGGGATTATTGAAAGTCAGATTGCGTTGCGCTAAAAATATTGTGTGTCAGTTTAAGCAGTCATTCATAAATTTTTCTTATGGGACATTTCATAGGGAAATGATGTATTATAATTTTATAGTGAACGTAATACGTCGCGGTTTCTAAGACAGTGACTCCTCACGGCTGGAGCCAAATGCTGGCTCTCGTGCGTAACTTCTGTCAGAGTGAAGCTATGACTCACTACATGTATGCAGCTGTCGTTAGGTTCTCAATGGGTGGTGCTCGTAGCTGTGCCACAGATGCATATATGATTCGCTTATGACATAGCTACCCTCAGTGAAACTTAACAAGAACTTCATCACCTATTGAATACAGTCATCAGTCTAATAAAACAGCATATGGATTGAATGTAAGCCAAAGAAGGACGAAAGTAAGGAAGAGCAACAGAACTGAGATTAGCGATAAATGTAACATCATAATTGCTGACCACACAATAGGCGACGTGAAGGAATTCTTGCAACCAAAGTACCACATGGCGGATGGAGCAAGGGCGAAATATAAAGTAGACTAGCACACTGTAAGTGGACATTCCTGGCTAAAAGTAGTCTGATAGCGTCAAACATAGTCCTTAATTACATAACAAGTTCCTGAAAACTTACGTTGGTGCACTGAACTCTATGGACTGTGGGGATAAAATGAAAAGAACAGGTAGATAAGGAACGAAGAGGTTCTCCACTAAACCAGCATAGAAAAGAAAAGTACGAAAAGCACTGGAAATAAGGAGCAAGATGACTATATATCTATTATACCTCACAGAATAACTATCATGCTACATGTAGACAGTAGAAACAGTAGGAGAAAACAGAACTTAGAAAACGGTCAACAAATAATTGACAGTATAGTACTACCATGAGGAGGTTAGTACAAGAGATCACTTCATGAAAGAGCGCATCAAACCAGGGAGAAGATTAAAGGCTCAAAAAGAATCAAGTCTCGTATATTGACAGACTTCGCCACTACGTCGTGTGATATCTTCCGTAATCTAAAACTTCTGAGGATTTTATCTTAAATGAAATGGAGGGTCTGTCAGCATTTTGAATTTAAAAGCCCTTTCTCATTTAGCTACGTATCAGTTTGACAAGAGCCTATTAGAATGTTATTCTCATTATCTGACAGAAGATAACAAGAATAACATTTAAGACCGTTTCGATGCTGCTAGCCTCCTCACGTCTGTGTAATTACTGCTACCTACAGACAGTCGAATCTACCGACTGTAGTCAAGGCTTGTCGTGCTATACAATTACTACATTCTACGCAGTCCTACATTACCGAAAGACTATTCCATGATTAATCAGGATGTGCCCTGTAAACCGCTTCCTTGCTTCTTCAAGTTGTTATACATAGCTCTAATCTTACCGTTTAGATTCAATACCTCCTCACTAGTTATCCGTTATATACATCTTAACATTCAACACTCTCCCGTAGAACCACGTTTCAAAAGAATTTATTCTCTTCTTTTCTGAACTGTTCGTCTTTCATGTTTCACTTCGTACTTGGCTAGTCTCAAGAAAAATATCTCCTTCAGATTACACGTATTTATACTTAAATTTATATTCAACGTCAGTTTTTCTCTTCGATAAATGCTTTCTTTGCTGTTGTCATTCTGCATTATATATCCTCTCCATGTACGCCACCATCACTTCCTCTACTGCTCAAAGACAAAACTCATCGACTAGTTTCGGCGTCTTAGTTCGTAACTTGCTTCCCTCAGTGTCGCCTGTTTAATTAGGCTACGTTCCATTATCCCTACTTCACTTTTCTTGATTTTGATCTTGCAATCTCTTTTTAATACATTATCTGTTCCGTTCTACTGGTCTTCTAAGGCCTTTCCATCTCTGAATGAATTACGAAGTCATCAGCAAGCCTCCAATTTTTAATATGTTCGACCTGCACATTAATTACTTTTCAGATTTCTCGTTGGTTTCCTTCATAGCTTGCTGCATGTCCTAATAAGGGGATATGCTACAACTGTGTCTCAACTACTGCTTCTATTTCATTCTATTCGACACCAGTAACTGCAATCTGTTTTCTGTTGAAGTAGTAGATAAGACATTTCTCCCTATATTATCTTCCAGGTTTCGTGATAGTGGATTACAGTCAACATTGTTTAAATCACTCTCTAAGTCTACAAACGTGAAATCCATCGGTCTTCAAAAATATAGTGATTTCAGTTCCAAAGAAAGCAATTACCGATCCATCAATTTAATATGTTACGGTTGCAAAATACTGAAACGTAAAGTAATATTATCAAGTTATCGTGTATTAAATCTTCAGCATTTGATCTAAGAGACGTAACTGACACTATCACAACTTAATTTTTCGTGCCCAGAACTCAAGTTGCTTTTCCTGAAAATAAATATTTGGATAACCTCCTATATAACAGCATGGGATCTTTATTCATTTTTATAAATATGTAAAAGTTGTCAATATCTCTAAACAGGAGATTAAGAATATGTTGTTGTCTTTTTATATATATATATTACTTTCTGTTTGTAATGGTAAATCAGAAATAATTGCTTTATGTGCTGCGGAACGCTTCTCAGTCAATAAACACAGCGGTAGAGGGAATAACACATCAAACCGTCACACATATTATACAGCGTGATACGATTCCTCGAGTGTAGGATCGACCTTTTATTAGACCACTTATGCGGTGATGTATGCTACGTTCCCGGGTATGCCATCATGTTGCCATTCAACGTGGTGGGCCGTCCTTTGCGTGTAATCGACAAGGAAAAAGAAATTAAGAATATTTTGAATTCACTAAAGCCATAAAAAAGTATTGAACGTCAAGACTGTCCTGCAGCGTAGCAGCTAATTTTTCGGTTGCTATGCTAAAGGTTGTAGGTTATAGTCACATAATCTGTTGCCTCTTTTTTAAACTTCTATTGAAATATTTGTGATCCTCTTCATTATTCAGCTAGTTGTTCTAACTATTTTTCATTCATTTTTAATCCTTGTCCCACTCATTTTAATCGTTGGATTTAATGTTTTATTTGTTCGGATTGTTTTTCCTTCTTTTTCTATTTTCGTTTGGAATGTTTTTCCTTTCAACTTTAAGTATTGATATCTACTTACTTCGTTTTAATTTATCTCTTTTCGTCCATGTTATTGCAGTCCGTATTTCTGCTGCTCATTTGGCTTCAATTTCGTTTTATTTACAGCACCTTCTTCCAGTTAAACCGTCAATTACAATATTTTTGTCCATGATGAGAGAATGTTTTAAATATTTATATGACAGTTGCTACCGAAAAAATGTAACAGTGCTAGTTTTCGTGAAAGTCCGATTGGTCACGAAAGGAAAACTGTAGTGAAAATCGGAAATGTTCTATTTGCAACATTTATCTACACCATCCAGGTTCTACTCTACATAGCCGCTGCTCCAGGTTAGACATATGTCGAAGCTTTGCGTCAATTTTCAATATTCTCGTCACAGAAGGCAACCACTTGTTCTTTACGCAAATTCTCTAAACTAGCCTGCAGCTCGTTGTCTGTGCCGGAATGCGGTTCAAGTGAGGAAAGAAATGAAAATCAATGGTAGCCAAGCTGTGTGACAGATGATCAAAATCTTCCCATCGAAAGCGCTGCAGAAGCGTCTTTGTTGCGTCTCAGCTTTGTCATGAAGAAGGACAAGGTCTGATGTAAAATTCGTCTTCGGTTACTGTGAGTTGCCCTTCGTAGACGATTCTCTGGATTCACCTGATATGCATGCTGGAAAAGATCATCGGTTGGCTCTCACTTCTTTCTCTGAAAGCCTGTGTCGTAAATTTGAAGGCATTTATTCCAAATTGCGAATATGGACAACCATCAGGGGCATAATGGAATTACGGGAATAAAAATTTCTGCCGGATCGGGACTCGAACCAGGATTTCCCGCTTATCACGACCAGTCGCCATACCCTTAGATCATCCGAGCACATCTCACGGTCAGAGCCAAACTTTCACATGTCATCAACCGTGTGCTACAACCTGCAATCGTACACCTATTATGTACGTACCCGTACAGGGGAAAAGATTTCATTGCAAGTCTCGTCCCCGATGTCTGCTGATAAATACAATACTGCAGAGTTGAAATACGATTAGCTCTAACCTCACAAGTTATATAAACCTGTAGCTCGAGCATCCGAAGATGGCAGGCAGTGTGCAACTGTGCTTGGTTGTGTGAATATATGTGTGCGTATTTCTCTTTGTTTTTATGACGAGGACTGTGGCCGAAGCCGATGTGTAGTTGTCTTTGAATTGTGCCCGCCTGAAACTTGTCTTCTATACGGTAACTATCTATCCTTTTCTTACATTGCTGATGTTACAACCAGGAGTTTCACTGTTTTATTTGAATGATTGTTGTTATAATATAAATCAGTATAGAATGAGATTTTCACTCTGCAGCGGAGTGTGCGCTGATATGAAACTTCCTGACAGATTAAAACTGTGTGCCGGACCTCGACTCGAACTCGGGAACTTTGCTGAGCTACCCAAGCACGACTCACGCCCCGTCCTCACAGCTTTAATTCCGCCAGTACCTCGTCTCCTACCTTCCAAACTCTACAGGAGCTTTCCTGCGAAACCCTGCTGAACTAGCACTCCTGAAGGAAAGGATATTGCGGAAGCATGGCAAAGGTCCCGAGTTCGAGTTTCCGTGCGGCACACAGTTTTAATGTGCCAGGAAGTTTTAAATCATTATAGTTTCAACGGCGAATATATTATCTTTCCTTCGAATAGAGTAGTCAACGTAAACGATAGCAGTTGCTGCTTCAGCCATGATTAAAATTTTGGAATGTAATAGTTGCAGTCTATGTCCATGATTTCAAACAATGTATGAATTTTGTTCAGAAAATGTTGAAGGTTGTTATTTTGCAAGCCACATCAAACTTTTGGAACATTATCTACCAAACAATTTTTCAGCTCTAATACTCTGGTAATTGTTTTTGAATATAATGGTTGTGACAGATTTTCTTAAGAATGAATTTTTCACTCTGCAGTCGAGTATGCGCTGATATGAAACTTCCTGGCATATGAAAACTGTGTGTCGGACCGAGACTTCAACTGGGGACCTTTGCCTTTCCCGGCCAAGTGCACCAGCCCGCGGAACAAAAAAGTCCCGAGTTAGAGTCTCGATCCAGCACCAAGTTTTAATCTACCAGGAAGTTCTCAGTGTTTCTTAAAGTTAGATAAGGTCATGGTCCCTTACTTCTCTGTCCAAGGATCTACTTTTCGTGTTGCTGTCTCAGTATAATTATCTTATACCGTCAATAAGGTAGTCAACAAAGTCATTACGCTAACAGTATTACACGCACGAAAAAATTTTTGTTTCAACTTGCACCCTCGAAAGTTCGTCAGAGGTTTTTCTGGTACCTGATAACCGTATGGTTTACAGTAGTGGCGTAGAAAAGATGGCAAATATCAGTGCCCATATAGAACTTCATTTTCTTCATCGTCGTGCAGATAATGACGTATACAAGTAATTATAAATATTGTCCATGGTGAACTGTCAAGAATAGTAGAAAACGAATTCTTATTCAGGACAACCCGATGTACAGCTGTCAAAACCTTAAACTCTATAACTTATAGAAAGAAAATCAATAACATTTCTAATAATCATGCTCTCTATGAGGGCCTGGTGAACATTAATGTCTCCGAATTTCTTATTCTGTTTCGAATATCGGTTGTGGTTTTACAGGTCATGCGTGTTACTCGGCCGATTTTCCTGTTTCCCTAAAGCATGTTGCAACCTCCTGTTGCTAGAGGTGTCCAAATTGGCGTGTGTAAAGTAGCTGCGTGTGACATAGCTATGTTACTGTAGTGTCATAGCTTCAGAAAACACAGTTCTTCCACACATGGAGCACCCTCTCCTTGTGCATGGCAATGCCAGATCACAGACTAGCCCTGAGGCATCTGTAAGAAGCCGATGCCTTGGGTTCATTCTCATTAATGATTCTCCATACAATCTCGACTTCGCCCTTCCGATTTTCATGTGTTTTCAAAACTTAAATAACATCTGCGATGAGTTAACTTTGATAGTGATTAAGCGGTGCCAACAGAGGTGAGTTTGTGCTTCCGTGAAAAATGTCAAACATTGTGCAGTGTCGGTATCAACAAACTGGTTTCTCGTTGGGAGAAATGTGTTCGTTGCGCCCGGTAGTTATGTTGAGAACTAGATATGCAGACGTGAAGAATAAAGATTTAGATTGTTAACAAAATTTGATTGGTTTCAAAAAAAGTTTTCACATAAAAAATTTGGAGTATTACTTTTCTGCACGCGCTTGCATTTACACAAAATTGTCTAATTTCTTCGGTCTGCAGAACGCTGCTTTCTATTTTCATATAGCACAATGAAAGGACAACACAAAATACAATGAAAAACACTGATCTGCAGACAGAAATGTTAGACATTACGTTCGTAAAATGTTTGCTCACCCAGAAACACTGATGATGGTAGGCCACTGAAAATGAAATACTGTTGTCATACGAAAATCCAGCACACTCAAAGAAGTTGAAATAATCATAACTGTTGGCGAAGCAAGATTACTGAATATCTGCATTCTCAAAAAAATTAGTCCAATACAGGTTCTAAATTTTTTAAGTACTTTTTGTAAACGTCCCTCCTTGGCCGAAATATTTCAAGTCCACTATTTCGTCAGTGCGCATCAAAAATCGAGACACGTGAGCTCAGTGTATGAGCACTGCCGACTTAATCTCCGACGCTGACTGATTTGCTTTGCGACGCCACGACGTTACTTAGTAAACATCTGCTATTGCTATTTCTTCCACTGGATAAGCTTTGCAGTCTCTCGTAGCTCCTGGATTCCGCGTCTCGTATATACGGAACCCTTGTTGAATTTCACGCCTTGTACAGTCCTCGTAATGGTAAACCGTTCGCATAATGAGATGTAAAACCACTCCCCGGTGCTCCGCTCAAGCAGCCAACCGACTTGTTGAAACTTTCCTTAAAAGAGAGACCCCTTGCTTTATCCTCAGTGCAATTCGTAATGCCCAAAGCATATTTTCTCTGATATAAATTTGCTTTTAGCTCTTCTATGATTACTTCAAAAATTCCTACAATCGGCGTGATCTGTCATAACGACCTCAGTCTCATTATAGCATTATCATATAATCGGACTTAAACAATACTAACAATATTGACACCTGTTCAAATCGGGTATTACATTATCTACATTGGCATACCCAAAAACGAAAAAAAAGACGGATAACTGAAAAATCATCTCAGATGATAAAATGACACTCACACTAAGATATAATTCATAACTAACCACATTAACCAAATTAGTAGTTATTAGCTTCAATCTAAAAAGGAACTCAATATCAACCGAAGGTTTACAATGTCCTAACAACTCGATAACTATTGCTCTCAAGAAAATGAAACACCGGATCTTTGAGTATTCACGCACCCTACGCACAAACATGTAATCAAAATAATATGTCATCTCAGACTGCAGTTTAAATGTATACTGTTATTATAAATGCGAAAGAAATTCTTTCTTACCTTTCCACGAGTACACCGCAGAACTGATTTCAATTAAATTCGATCTGGTGATTGCTTCATCCCTTAGGAAGGACATGCACTATTTTAGAAAGTGAACTGTACAAAATATTTTTTGATTTGAAGGATACCACACGAAATGTGCAAACACACTTACAATTCGAAAAAGCTATTTAGTCTTAGATTGATCCAAATTCGAGATTTTTTTGCGTAAGCAGATAGTTTGAACCGTGAGTAACGACATAGGCTTTATTAGAAACTAAAAACAAAAAAAATCGCTTCCTATGACAGTGATTTGGCGAATAGATCAGATTTTTACATGGTGAAATTAGAGTGTTAAAATTATTAAATTTTTGGCATAATGTACAGGTTGTACAACGTACAGCTGCTTCAGCACCACAGTACATAACTGCACGTTCCAGATCACACCCGTCCACAAAAACTGCTCGGCAGCAACGGTGAACGTGAGGATTTGCCTTCGGAAGTAGGGGGCAGAAGAATGAGAGATGGTGCACGTCGCAAAAGTATGCTTACCCGAGCAGGCAGACAGAAGAGGGCAGCTGACGTTATCGCTCACTTACTCGTCATAAGAAAACTACTGACATGTCGTAGCCACAGGTAACGGGTAGGAATCTATATTAACAGTTGGGTCGCAAGAAACTTCTCACTGAAAATTTGCAGCAGCCGAACAGAGTGTGTTAATGGACAAATAGACTTCGTATCCCCACAAGAGTCCTCGCTCGTGTCCAGAAGTAATCATCTCTAAATCATTGTACGACAATTGTGTTTCTCACACAGCATATTTTCTCTGATAAGAATAAGTGATTTCATACTTAACTCATTTATGTTGATGAAAAAATTTCGTAACTCCGTTCCAAATGTTTTCCTATAACAGTCTTCACTGAAGAGAAAGACTGCAGTGTGGCTACAGGTTCCTTGTTAAGTCTCTATCGCTAGCTGGCTTCTCTGTCATTCCGCCTCTGACCCTACTCTCTCTTTGATGCCACACTACAATGTTTAGAATTTCTGCCTTTATAGGCAGTTTCCCACCCCAAGAACAAGAGAGTGCCCTGAACCTCTGTCCGTTACTCCGCCCTCTTTGATAAACCTTTGGCGGAATGAAGGTGACTTCTTTTGCCGAAAGTTTACACCCGCCAATGCTCATTATCATCAACAAAAGCGAAACCAGGATAATGGAATGTAGTCGAATTAAGTCGGGTGATGCTGAGGGAATTAGATTAGGAAATGAGACACTTAAAGTAGTAAAGGAAGTTTGCTATTTGGGTAGCAAAATAACTGATGATGGTCGAAGTAGGGAGGATATAAAATGTAGACTGGCAATGGCAAGGAAAGCGTATCTGAAGAAGAGAAATTTGTTAACATCGAGTATAGATGTAACTGTCAGGAATTCGTTTCTGAAGGTATTTGTATGAAGTGTAGCCATTTATATAAGTGAAACCTGGACGATAAATAGTTTGGGCAAGAAGAGAATAGAAGCTTTTGAAATGTGGTGCTACAGAAGAATGTTGAAGATTAGTTGGGTAGATCACGTAACTAATGAGGAGGTATTGAATAGGATTGGGGAGAAGAGACTTTCGTGCCACAACTTGACTAGAAGAAAGGATCGGATGGTAGGACATGTCCTGAGGCATCAAGGGATCACAAATTTAGCATTGGAGGGCAGTGTGGAGGGTAAAAATCGTAGTGGGAGACCAAGAGGTGAATACACTAAGCAGATTCAGAAGGATGTAGGTTGCAGTACGTACTGGGAGATGAAGGAGCTTGCACAGCATAGATTAGCATGGAGAGCTGCATCAAACCAGTCTCAGGACTGAAGACCACAACAACAACATGCTGATTATTAATCAAATACAGACAAGTTGACGACAACTCTTGTCCAGTGAGAATACAGGGTGAGTCACTATTTCCACCTAGAATAACTCTGAAAGTATGATTCTAGCTGATACGTTTGTGGGATAAATGTTGCATGGGACAACGGGGGCCATAATATGATGTTGGTTTTTCTTTTTTTTTTTTTGTTGCTCGGTAGGGTCGCGTCAGCGACATGAAGGTCAACTTTTTTTTAACTGGATATAGTTTGGCGTATCTTCTGATAGAGGCTATCGAGAGGAATCCAATGATGTGTAACGGTAAGGTCTATGAGGATCATTGACGGTCGCAAAGGTGGCATCAACGTCTATTTACAGAAAGTGTTCGAAGTGACGACCATTGGTATCAATGCAGTGCTGCAATCTTCTTATTATGGTATTCCTTATAACTTTCGCACTTATCAAAGCACATGATCTGACACTTCTCTCTCATATTCGTGCAAATAGTACATATTTGTGAAAGGTTCGCAGAAGAGCTTCTGTAAAGTTTGGAAGGTAGGAGACGGATACTGGCAGAAGCAAAGCTGTGAGTACCGGACGTGAGTCGTGCTTCGGTAGCTCAGTTGGTAGAGCACTTGCCCGCGAAAGGCAAAGGTCCCGAGTTCGAGTCTCGGTCGGGCACACAGTTTTAATCTGCCAGGAAGTTTCATATCAGCGCACACTCCGCTGCAGAGTGAAAATCTCATTCTGGAATAGCTATAGTCTCACCAAAATTTGGTTCTCTGAAGCTTAAGCGATTCAGCATGTTTATGACAATATGCATGCCCAACCGTTAAGGTTGAAAAAAATATAACAGAAGTAGTTACAACACAACTATTTCAGAAAATAGTGTGCACGTTTAATTCACCTAATGATTTCAGGTATTGCTTCACATACGAATTATCGAGTATACCCATGCCTCCGTTTGACGGCAGTGGATTGATGAGAAAAACAAAAAAGTGGTCGACGTACGGCATTTTCTGTCAAGTACCTGAAAGGAATATTGACAATAGTGAATCGAATTTCTTCGTTATAGATGTAGGGTTTCTTTACAACCGTGTAGTGTGACCCGAGAATGGAACTTTTGGTGGCATTTATAAAACCTTAATAATCTACATTTAGAGACATTAAAAAGATGATGTTGCTGTTGTATTTGACGGACATTCTAAACGTTCCCTGAACATAAAAACTATTGAACGACAAAGGCGAACGATGAAGCGGACCTCACGAGATATTTTCTTTAATGTCCGGTCGCTATGTGTTGAATCGCAATCCTCCTTTCTTAGTAGCCTTAGCAATACGGAAATTATTACACATCTTGTGCAAATACTAGAGAGTTTTGATACTGAAACCAGGATTGCGGATAACGATGTAGATGTTGAAATTATTGCGAAAGCAATAAATGCCTCAATATTTTACCAGCAAGAGATTATAGTGGGTCATGTTGATAGATATTGTGGTATTTTCGTTGTCTGCAAGTTATATATATAATTGTAAATATAATACAACAAAATTAACTGTTGATTAGTTTTACAGTACCGTAATTAATAATTTTCATGAGAAATGATTTTCATTCCAATAATTTAAGTTGCATAAGTCTAAAGTAAGAAGACTATAAAGCAACATTGTTCCGTATAGATGAAAGTCAGTTTTAAAAGAAATTTCACCAAGTTTTACCACTCATAATCGAATTACCTTGCTTAAACTTGCATTTGACCTTCTCGGAGTAGAATTTCACCAGAAATATTTTCTGTGATATAGATAATTTCGTTAAATGAACCGTTTTACACAAAGTGTGAAAACAATGAGAATAAATTACAGTATAGGTTGGGGAAGGGGGAAACTTCCCCGACATGAGAGGGAACTTTTCTATATTTTACTTCTACGTCCCCTAAGAGTATCTTCTCAAAATTTCTAAGCTTTATAAGTTTTTCCCCCATTTTTCCTAATTTGCCTGGACTATTAAATCAGAACCTAACTAATATTTTAACTGTGTTTTTTTTCTTTTCATTACTCCTAATTCCTGTTATAGTTCCTCCTTATTTACTTTGTCAATTGCACTACGAAATTTTCCTTACTTCAATTTTTATTTTGGTAATTTATTATCATATTATTGTTGTTATTCGTCATTAGCATCTTTAATGTGTCTATTACTATTCTATTTACCTTTCCTTCTGTGCTGTTTCACACAGGTTATTCTAGCTCTGTCAAGTGAATTTCTTTTCCTGCCACGTCAACTACTTTAAGATTGCTGCAAAGCCCGCTGGCTTTGCTTACTAAACCGTCCTTCTCACTAGAGACAGCTGCAGCTTTCATTTCAGGGAACCTGCTCCCCAACCTCAGCGTACTTCACTCGGCTCTGTTCCCTCGCTAATTTTCAGCAGCGGCATCTTCGAAAGCTTTGCACCTGAACGTACGAATCTCCACGTTGCACTCGAAAATGTCCAATCTCTGGCAGCTGATCTCGACGAGTTCTGTCATATATTTAAAGAAACACACATCCACGTAATATTTCTGTTAGAGACATGGCTCAAACCAAGAATTCCCACGAGTTCGGTAAATCTAGTAGGTTTCGTTATTAGAATCTATGCTCTTTTTGTTTGCTGCAGATAATGTGTTGTTTGTCCTACTGAAAATACCTCATGCGGGATAACCTCCAACTGTATCTAAGTTACAATCCAATAAACCTGAAAACAGCTGTAGGGAATCACAGTACCGACCTGTGTATGCTATTACAATTGGAGCAGTTTATAGGGTTAATGGGTAATGCATCCAAAGCCAAAGCGGTACTGTTTGGTCATTCTAGGCTCATTAACCCAAACTATCGGATATCATCTATAACCTAGGATGGGACAAATATCAAACTTCTCTACTTCAGAAAAGAGTCTAGGATTAATAAGAGATTAAAATATAAATTGGACTGAGCCTGTATGTTCAATGTGCAAGAAAGCATCAGAACCTCTCCATGCCCAGAAAAAAATTATTGCTGTTCCCTCTTGACCTTAAAAAGGAACTTTTACAATCACTCATACTTCCATCTGTTGATTACTGCGATATTGTCCTACAAGGTCTTTCCCTGGAAAGCTCATGAAGCCTAGAACTGGTCATGTTCTTTACATTTATGATGTTATACTCTTTCATTATATTGCACCACCATATGGAGAGCTGTTGTGGCTGCATTGAGACAAGCTGAGAGATCTTCATACTCTCTGTCGTCTGTACTCTCTTATCTACATACACCATCCCCGGTATCTCTCCTCGACTTTAACAGCATTGTCTACACTCCTTGGTGCAAACATCCATTTCCTACAGAGAAAAATCCTTTCTGTGGCCGTGGTTCTGCCATTTCCTCGAAGTCCTTCTCAGTAGGAGGAACCTGATAATGTTAGAGAATTGGACTTCAGAAAACAGTTAATGATATGTCTCCTGAAACAACAATACCATTGTTTTGTCCCAGTGTCCTTAGCTGGTGCAATCTAATTTAAATTTCCTTTCCAGAGATTTCGCTATGTCACATAACATCTACTCTGTACACGTATAAATTCTTTTTGTAACTGACACTGGCTTTATTGTTAATATCGTCATTACTGTTATCATTATTACTTGCAACACTATTAGTGGGAACAGCAGAAGTAGTACAAGTAGTTCCATTATTAACTTCATCACTCCATATTCAGATAGAAGAAGAAACAGGAGTCGATTCAGAAGGGCATCCAGTATTAGAATTATAATTTAAAAAACTTTGAAAGACTTTATATTGAATAAGACAGCAGGGATAGCTGATATTCCTTCAGAATCACAAAAATTATTGGGGAAAGTCGTAGCTAAATGACTATTCATGTTGATTAGTAGAATGTATGAGTATGCCGATATACTGTGTGACTTTCGGAAAAATATCATCCACACAATTTCGAAGACTGCAAGAGCTGAGAAGTGCGAAAAATACCGCAAAATCAGCTTAACAGCTGATGCATTCACCCTGATGACAAGAATAAAACACTACAGACAGGCAATTCTGATGTTGCAGTAGGTAATGGAAGCAAAACTAAAGAAAAATCAAGACACGTTCGTCGGATTTGCCGACCTGAAGAAAGCGTTCTAAAGTGTCACATGGTGGAAGATGTTCGAAACAATGTGGAAAATAAGAGTAAGCTAGAGGAAGAGACGGGTAATATACATGTTCAAGAGCCGGAAGGGAATAATAAGAGTGGAAGACCAAGAACGAAGTGCTCGGATTAAACAGGGTGTAGACAGGGATGTAGTGTTTCGCACCTTATGTTCAGTCTATGCATCGGAGAAGCAATGATGGAAGCAAAGGTTCGAAAGTTGAATTACAATTTTAGGTGAAAGGAATTAAAACATCAAAAGCAGACTTACACTGGTAAAAATGGCATTCCTGACATTAGAAGTCTACTATAAGGGACGTTCAAAAACAAACTAGCCGGAAGTATTGACCCTGGCTGTTGAGACATTTGTCCCACTGTGACTGTCTCATAAAATTCCCGGAGCGATGTTAACAAATTCCGCACGTACAGCTGGACGTCGTCGTCCGAGATGAATCGCTTGTCCCACTCATCTTTGACCAAGATGGCCCCCTTTTGACTCACTTCCTGCAGCACGGGGCAACAGAGAATGCCCAGCGTTACTCGAAAACCTTGACCGCCCTTAGCCACACGATCAATTCAAAACAAATCACAATCTCACCCGTAGGGTCATTCTGCTCAACGACTATGCAAAGCCTCATACGGCCAACACAGTTGGGGCACTCTTACAAAAATTCAAATGGGAGGTTCTTGGCCACCCTACATACAGTCCAGACCTCTGACAATGTGATTGCGCCTTTTTTGGTCCCCTTAAAAAGGCTCTGAGGGCAAACGATTCACCTCGAACGACGACGTCCAGATGTACGTGCAGAACTGGTTAACATCGCAGCCCCAAGAATTTTGAGAGACAGTCATTCACCGCCCAATGTCAGAGTGGGACAAGTGTCTCATCAGCCAGGGTCAATATTTCTAACATATAGGTACTGGTTCCTGTAATTATGCCTCCGGCTCATTTCTTTTTGAACGCCCGTTATAGTATGAAACATAGACTTAATTTGAGGAAGAAATTTCTACGAATGTACATTTGGAGCACAACATTGTATGAAAGTGAAAGATGGTCTGTGAGAAAAGCGGAAAAGAAATATTTAAGGTGTAGTGCTACAGACCAGTGTTCAAAATTAAGTGCACTGATAAGGTAAGGAATGGGGAAGTTCTGGGCAGAAACGGAAAGGAATGGAATATATAGAAAACGCTGGCAAGGAGAAGGGACAGAATGGTAGGACATCTGTTAAGACATCAAGGAATAAATCCCATGGAGCTGTAGAGGGTAAAAACTGTAGAGCAAGACAGAGATTGGATTACATCCGGCAAATAATAGAAGAGGGTTAGTCTGAGGTGAAGAGGTTAGCACACGTGGCTAAATTGTGACGGGCCTCATCAAACCCTTTACAAGACTGATGACTCAAAAAGCTTTATTCAGAATGTCACTACAGACAGCCAAATTATTTGAATACTAGCTATTTGTATTAATAAAAATGTGATTTCTCATGTAACTATGACGTAGAAAATATATTGCATTTGTGAAACCCAAGTGCGATGTAAGAGAGCGCCTGATAGCCCTCATCAGATCAGGTTAGGTATAGAAATAAGTAGATATATAAAGATGTAAAACAATTTGAAACATAGCGCCCTATCCCTTACCCCTGCATGCAGCTTTGACTAGCAGAGTATGAGATCTTGGTATGTAAGTGCATCTAACAAGTGTATGTGACTGTAATGTGTGTGTGTGTGTGTGTGTGTGTGTGTGTGTGTGTGTGTGTGTGTGTGTGAGAGAGAGAGAGAGAGAGAGAGAGAGAGAGAGAGAGAGAGAGAGAAAGACAAAGAGAGAGAGAGAGGGAGAGAGAGAGAGAAAAAGAGAGATTATGTAGCGTACTGTCTTGTTCGTTTTAGAGATGATGAGGGAGGGGATGAATCCTGGTGCTGTCACGTAGCTTACTTCTGTCGAAGAACATTGTGTTGGCTACCAAGCTTAATGTGTAGCCCCCCCTCCCCCAGTGGACTCATCACCATCAAGGGTGTTGTATGACCTGACTTCACGAGCCGCTATGGTGAGATTAAGAATTTAATCGGGGCATTGTCTTAAAAACATGATCACTGACTATACGTCACCACCGCTCTTGTCACCTTTGCCGTGAAGGGAAAGGGAAAAGTGTCAACGCCAGGTGGGACACACTGACAGTCACCAAACCAAGCCCGATCAAACGTAACCTCAGTGATCTACCAGGATCTTGTGTATCCATCTCAGCACTACCATTGAAACAATGCTATACTTGATTAGATATTACAATACAACCATCTCCGACTTCTATATCCTATGGTACATATCCAACGCATTTGTAAATAGGTACTAACATACAAAGAGGAAATAAGTTATCCCTCTGATCATATTAATGATGCTTAAGATTTCTATAATTTAGTTAGTGGCACAACTTTCCATTGCCAGGAATGTGCAGAAATATTCTTCTTCTAATTTTCTGTAATGAAATTACTATGTAGAAGAATTATTTTATCCTGTAAACTACATAAGTGTGTGGTGTGATATCATTTGTAATACGTTCCTTCTCCTTCAGAAAAAAATGGCAAGAAAATGTAGATTGTCCACGCACGTAAATGATATTCTGTAAAGTGAACACTGTTTTTGCTTATATTGTGTTGGTTTCTCATTAGTAGTCATTCTTGTTGTTTGCACAGTTTTGTAGGAAGACAAATGAATGGCATGCACTTTACATATATTTGTGATTATGTTTTGCAAATGTTTCAGTAATAATAATAATTACAGGCGTGTTTTGATGACCAAACCGTCCAAAAGAACAAATTACACAAAGAAATAACATAATATGTGCAATATACTAGAATTGACATCATTTGAGTGTGGGTGTAATTCAATAATAATTTTCATATTGAAATATGTGACCTATGTATAAATGTTATGCAAGATATATGTCATGAAATTATACGTGAGAACCTGTAAGCGAAATATTATAGTATAACTATTTCTTGAAAAGACACTTTATGATGCTTACTAAGATGATGTATCCCACCGTTTATCAGTGACTGGAAGTGTGTCACTGACCAGTTTAATTACCTTTTTCATTTATAAATGAAGGTATCTTGCTCATTTTATCACATTTATTAAAATGCGGTTTCGTGTAGTTTATTAAAATAGCGTATCCCATTGTTTAATAAAAACCAAGAGTGTAGCATACATTGGCAAGTTTGATTACACTGTCCACTGCTAAATGAGGATGTATTCCATGTTTTATCACTCCACTCAGTTTTATGGCACTGGGTAGCACTGTGTAATATTCCTATTACTGATGTCATTAAGTACAGTTTTCTGGGATCATCTAAAGATTTATTTTCATTCCTATTGTCCACAGTGAATCATCGTTTTGGTCCAGCTTTTGAGGTCTTGGCTTACTGTTTTCAGTACAGTGCCATTTCAGCCTGATAACTATGTTGGAGATGCCCATCACCCATGTTCTTTTTTTGCTGCCCTCCTTCCTGATCTTGTCCCTGAAGCTGATGCCCAGGATGTGTCTCTCTCCTGCTCTTGATGCAAACAGTAATCTATGCGCACTCGCCTTTGTCAGAGACAACGTTTCAAGACCGTAAATTTTTACTCACGGAGCAGAGATATTTTACATTTTCATTTGAAACATAAATTGAACATCAGAATCACTCAGAATGAACCTCAACTTTCTACCTATCACCAATTTCCGAGGAATTTCTATTTTTTAGTAGGCTTTCTCTAACAGAATTTTATAACTGAGGTTTTCGGATACTTTGAAAATTTTGTAGTTAATTTCTCCGACTGGATGTCTGGGCTTAAAACTTCGACTTTCCCTGTATTCACCCCCAGGCCAACAGATGGGAAGGGAACCAGCAGTTCATTAATAGTCCGCAGCTCGCAGTTTAGTGGCTAGCTTTGCTGTCTCTGTATAATGAGGTCTAGGGTCCGATTCCCGGTCTGCTTGGGGATCTCCTCTGCCTGGGAACTGGGTGTTTGTGTTGTCCTCGTCATTTCATCATCATCAACATTATCATTCGTGACAGTGGCTAGACTGGATTGTGTAAAAATTGGACTGTGTAAAAAGTTGGGTCTCTCTACGGGCGCTGATGATCGTGCAGTTGAGAGACCCACAAACCAAACATCATCACCACTTCATTAACATTAGTTGTTGGTTCTGTCTGGCAGTCAAATGTGAATATGGCGTCGTGAACAAACTGGAGGAGTTCGAGGGACTGGTCATATAAGATGATCCTTGGTTTCTTCCTGTACACATCTTTTTTTGGAAATATGTAAGTTCCCCTGGGTCGAAACTGCTGAGATAATCGGTCCCTAGACTTACACACTACTTAATATAACTTAAACTAACTTACGCTAAAGACAAAACACACACCTATGTCCGAGGGAGGACTTCAACCTCCGACGGGGGAGCGGCGTGAACCGTGGAAAGGCGCCAGAGACCATGCGGCTACCCCGCGCGTGTCCTGTACACGTCTTTGATCACACCATCCTTGACCAGGGTAAAGAGGCACTGGCGAATATAAAATCTCTGAACACATGAAAGATGCCGTTGTACACAACACAGTACTTTATTTGAGTAGTTCAGAGTGCGCAGTGAACGCAGCATTAGCACCTAGGAATATTTGAATTAGCAACAAATATTGTTCTACATGTCAGTTCTTGGGAATAATTGTTGCGTACAGCCGTGATTCATTATGTACGTATTTGATCTAATGTGTACTTATTCTGCGTAAGAGGGAATTTGTAAGCGTTGATAGATACAGAACCTTCATACTACTATCGAACTCGCAGAAATGATTCAACTACTGGCCGTTCGCCCTCATCCACATAAATGGTGGAACCCTTCAACGAAGATTTACAGCACTGTTTTGGTAATGGCATGAACAGTGGCGTGGCAGAGCTTGTGATATAATACATAACGAGTTTATTATTTAATATTCAGGGCTGTGTTCACCAGCCCGAGGGAGGTGAAAGCTCAATAAATCAGGACGGCAATGTGTGACCAAACTGTTCGTGACAACGAATAATCCAGAGCGTTACTGTAGCACTGCTCCATAAATATTTGTTATGTCACTCGACTATTCTTATCCACCCCATTCTCATTAGAGCAGTTTCTGTTTTTTGTGCTACTGTAGCTGAAATCAGGAGCTATTGTCTCATCAACTAGAATCCTTTAATTGCGAAACATATCTTACAAATTAGTTTGTAGTACCGAAGGAAGAGATTGTAACTTAGACGTTCCATAAAGCCCATAAAGTGAAAGCGTAGAACTTGCAATACCGTGAACTTCATAATAATGAACGTTACGGGAAGTGTCGGTTAGAAAAATACCTAGAATCTCGGTTTAAATGAAGTCTGTGAGCTATTTCTGTTTCTTAAATCCAGTATTCAGAAGTTGCTTTGCACTCTATAAGATAGAAGTAATCATTTGCCTGTGAGTCACATTTTTCAAAACCACAGTTATTTCATCGTCGTCTGTTACTTCAGTGAGATCTGTTCATTACACTCACCGCGAATAGCTCTCTCAGTATTGAAATGCAAATCACGAAAATTAATTCTAGTTTCTTTGACGTAATCAGATGTTGAAATGGCAACGAGGTACTGTTGTAAAGAATTCACGTTAAGTATAAGTAAAATATCCCTTGGGCATGGCACAGAACATGTGGACTATAAGTACGGAAAATAAAAGCCCTTACATAAATCGCGTGCTAACTGTTCAGTGGTCAATATCTTGTTGCTCCTTAATCTGGGCAATGGCTTCGTACGTTAGAGGTAGGAATCGACAAGCCAATGAAAGTCGTTAACATTCCGGAAATGTCTTTTTGGATCTCTTAAATCTTAGTTACTACGTCGCCTGATGATTGCCATTTCAATTTATGGCCTCGTGATATAAAGTTTCAGTCAACCGAAACACTGATCGTATATTGGTGATAGAGTCTCTTTAAATATTGTTTACTGAAACCTGGCCGACTAATTCTGTTATTTTCTCTGTAATTTATGTCCATAATTTCCTGGTAATTCCATATTTGAGTTAATTTATATCTGTACTGTTTGCGACACATTATACATTGGCGCCGGCCGGAGTGGCCGTGCGGTTCTAGGCGCTGCAGTCTGGAACCGAGCGTCCGCTATGGTCTCAGGTTCGAATCCTGCCTCGGACATGGACAGGTTAGTTAGGTTTAATTAGTTCTACGTTTTAGGGGACTGATGTCCTCAGAAGTTAAGTCGCATAGTGCTCAGAGCCATTTGAACCATTTTATACATTGGCGCGAATTATTAGTTTGGAAATAATGGTCACGAATCAGTTTGTAAATAATGGTAAAATATCTGTTCCTTCAGGCACTGAGATTTTACGAAGTTTCTTTATTTTCCCTCATTGCACTGAGAATACAATTTTATTATGAATAACAATTTCTTTATGTAGAGGCGACTAATTTATTTTGTTCATTTCGTTCTGTATAAGTACAGTGAGTCCTATACCAAAATACTCAGGAAGTATTCCTCAACAACCTCTAGTAGAGTGTCCAACCAGTATAATATTTTACTTTGTTGTATTGTTGTTACCTTCTGTTCCCTTCTTCTTTGGTGACATATTTTTTGAGTTTTTCAGTTCCATCTAAAGCATGACAAAGGTTCTGCGTGTTAACCACATGGCGAAAGAATTACTGTCCTTGTTCGCTTGTACATGACTAAACTTCTCGTTTCGTGGGACATTTTATGTGTTGTCTCCTTTCCCTGTTACTTGATTGTTATTAACTTTTTCTTAGTTAATTTTGCTGCACGTTTGTGTTGTTCACCTGCATTATTTTTACGCTTTTTAGCTCTGAAACAGTAACGTGTCTCGTTTTATTCTGTTGTGCAATGAAAACTCTCTATTTGTACTATTCATTTTATCTGAACGTCATATGCCTGTAATAAACCAAACACTAATTAGAGAAAACATATATTTTATTATTATCATGCTCTACATCGTGCACACTCTTAGTCACCACAAAAAATTCTTCGACAGCTTTTTACTGCTGCCGCTAATCTTTCGATCATACACCAAACACTATATTTTACCAAGTGCTTTTGTAGCAGAGCAATACTGAGAACGTTCATAATGGTACCAACTACTTTTTTCTTTCGTGATAGATAAGAATTGGAATCAGTCGAATTGTTGTTGTAGTTGTTGTTGTGGTCTTCAGTCCTAGGACTGGTTTCGTGCAGCTCTCCATGCTACTCTACCCTGTGCAAGCTTCTTCATCTCCCAGTACCTACGGTACGCTACATCCTTCTGAATCTGCTTAGGGTATTCATCTCTTGGTCGCCCTCTACGATTTTTACCCTCCACGCTGCCCTCCAGTACTTAATTGGTGGTCCCTCGATGTCTCAGAATATGATTACCACCCGAACCCTTCTTCTAGTCCAGTTGTGCCACAAATTTCTCTTCTCCCCAATTCTATTCAGTACCTACTCATTAGTTATGTGATCTACCAATCTAATCTTCAGCATTCTTCTTTAGTACAACATTTAGAAACCTTCTATTCTCCTATTCTCTTCTTGTCTAAACTATTTATCGTCCACGTTTCACTGTAGCACCACAATTCGAAAGCTTCTATTCTCTTCTCGTCTAAAATATTTATCGTCAACGTTTCACTTCCATACATGGCTACACTTCATACAAATACTTTCAGAAACGACTTCCTGACATTTAAATCTATACTCAATGTTAACAAATCTTTCTTCTTCAGAAGCGCTTTCCTTCCCATTCCCAGTCTACATTTCATATCCTCTCTACTTCGACCATCATCAGTTATTTTGCTCCAAAAGTAGCACAACTCCTTTACTACTTTAAGTGTCTCATTTCCTAATGTAATTCTCTCAGCATCACGCGACTTAATTCGAATGCATTCCATTATCCTCGTTTTGCTTTTGTTGATGTTCATCAAATACCCTCTTTTTAAGACACTGTGCATTCCGTTCAACTGCTCTTCCAAGTCCTTTGCTGTCTCTGACATAAGTACAATGTCATCGGCGAACCTCAAAGTTTTTATTTCTTCCCCATGGATTTTAAAACCTACTCCGAACTTTTCTTTTGTTTCCTCTATTGCTTGCTCAATATACACATTGAATAACATCGGGGATAGGCTACAACCCTGTCTCATTCCCTTCCCAACCACTTTCCTTAATCTTTCTTCTAAGATATGTCGTAGGGTCGGCAATGTCTCACGTGTTCCAACATTTCTATGGAATCGTAATCGATCTTCCCCGAGGTTGGCTTCTATCAGTTTTTCCATTAGTCTGTAAAGAATTCGCTTTAGTATTTTGCAGCTGTGATTTATGAAACTGATAGTTCGGTAACTTTCACATCTGTCAACACCTGCTTTCTTTGGGATTGAAAGTATTATAATCTTTTTAAAGTCTGAGGGTATTTCGCCGGTCTCATACATCTTGCACACCAGATGGTAGAGTTTTGTCACGACTGGCTCTCCCAAGGGTGTCAGTAGTTCTAATGGAATGTTGTCTATTCCAGGGGCATTGTTTCGACTCAGTTCTTTCAGTGCTCTGTCAAACTCTTCACGCAGTATCATATCTCCCATTTCATCTTCATCTACATCCTCTTCCATTTCCATAATATAGTCCTCAGTTACATCGCCCTTGTATAGACCCTCTATATACTCCTTCCACCTCTCTGCTTTCCCTTCTTTGCTTATATCTGGGTTTCCATCAAAGCCCTTGATATTCATGCAAGTGGTTCTCCTTTCTTTAATTTTCCTGTAGGCAGTATCTATCTTACCCCTAGTGAGATGAGCCTCTACATCCTTACATTTCTCCTCTAGCCATGCCTGCTTAGCCATTTTGCGTTTCCTGTCTCTATCACTTTTGAGACGTTTGTATTCCTTTCTGCCTGCTTCATTTACTGCATTTTTTCAATTTTCTCCTTTCATCAATTAAATTCAATATTTCTTCTGTTACTCAAGGGTTTCTACCAGCCCTCGTCTTTTTACCTATTTGATAGTTCGCTGCCTTCACTATTTCATCCCTCAAAGCTACCCATTTCTCTTCTACTGTATTTCGTACCCCCATTCCTGTCAGTTGTTCCCTTATGCTCTCCCTGAAACCCTGTGCAACCTCTGGTTCTTTCAGTTTATCCAGGTCCCATCTCCTTAAGTTCCCTTCTTTTTGCCGTTTCTTCAGTTTTAATCTAGAATTCATAACCAATAGATTGTGGTCAGAGTCCACATCTGCCCCTGGAAATGTCTTACAGTTAAAACCTGGTACCTAAATCTCTGTCTTACCATTATATAATCTATCTGAAACCTGTCAGTATCTCCTGGTTTCTTCCTTGTTTACAGCCTTCTTTCATGATTCTTGAACCAAGTGTTTGCTATGATTAAGTTATGCTCTGTGCAAAATTCTACCAGGCGGCTTCCTCTTTCATTTCTTAGCCCCAATCCATATTCACCTACTATATTCCCTTCTCTCCCTTTTCCTACTGTAGGATTCCAGTCACCCATGACTATTAAATTTTCATCTCCCTTCACTACCTGAATAATTTCTTTTATCTCATCACACATTTCATCAATTTCATCATCATCTGCAGCGCTAGTTGGCATATAAACTTGTAGTACTGTAGTAGGCGTGGGCTTCGTGTCTATCTTGGACACAATAATGCGTTCACTATGATGTTTGTAGTAGCTTACCCGTATTCCTATTATTTTATTCATTATTAATTCTATTCCTGCATTACCCCTATTTGATTGTGTATTTATAACCCTGTATCCACCTGACCCAAAGTCTTGTTCCTCCTGCCACCGAACTTCGCTAATTCCCACTACATCTAACTTTAATCTATCCATTTCCCTTTTCAGAGTTCCCAACCTATCTGCCCGATTAAGGGATCTGACATTCCACGCTCCGATCCGTAGAACTCCAGTTTTCTTTCTCCTGATTTCGACGTCCTCTTGAGTAGTGCCCGCCCAGAGATCCAAATGTGGGACTATTTTACCTCCGGAATATTTAACCCAAGAGGACGCCATCATCATTAAACCATACAGTAAAGCTGCATGCCTTCTGGAAAAATTACGGCTGTATTTTCAACTTGCTTTCAGCCATTCGCAGTTCCAGCACAGCAAGGCCGTTTTGGTTATTTTTACAAGGCCAGATCAGTCAATCATCCAGACGGTTGCCCCTGCAACTACTGAAAAGGCTGCTGCCCTGTTCAGGAACCACACGTTGGTCTGGCCTCTCAACAGATACCCCTCCGCTGTGTTTGCACCTATCACCAACTACAAGGTCCATGGTTCGTGGTGGGGGGGGGGGATCTGACGAATAGTGTGTTGATTTACGCCTGTTTGCTACGTTCAGTAAAACGTTTCAATACCAGTGTTTTTCTGTCAATAGAACTGACCACAATATGAAATAGCTATGAAACCGCCGGTCGCGGTGGTCTCGCGGTTCTAGGCGCGCAGTCCGGAAACGTGCGACTGCTACGGTCGCAGGTTCGAATCCTGCCTCGGGCATGGATGTGTGTGATGTCCTTAGGTTAGTTAGGTTTAAGTAGTTCTAAGTTCTACGGGACTAATGACCACAGCAGTTGAGTCCCATAGTGCGCAGAGCCATTTGAACCATTTGAGCTATGAAACTAGAACTGATCAAATACCTTTACTCCAGCAAAAAATAGGATAAATAATTAATTGAAAATACAAATGCAGTGTTGTCGGTATTATCACAGTGTTGCAGTCCATATTATCAGCAGTCCTCATCTTGCCTTAAAACATACACTTTTCTTCTCATTACTAAAAGATGCGACTCGTAGACATTCAATACTGCACCCTCGACGTCGAATTTAATCAGTAGGCACACTTTTTGTGGCCCAGTTATCGATAACATGATAGTTACAGTAAGCATAAATAAATTATATTACTACTTAAACACTTAAAATTTTGAAAAAGGTGTTTTCCAACGGTCACTGCTGTATTGTCTGTACCGAAACTTGATATAATAAATATTTCAAAACTGTGTTCGTCCAAAATAAAGTTTCCGAAAATAATAACTGCTGTTGTATTACTATCGTCACAGATATTTTGTCATTTTTCCTTCATCCGAGACACCTCAGAAAAATAATTTATCAGCACAGGAAAAGGATGAATATTACCCTTATTGGAAGCATTTTACCTAAGAAAAATATTTTATTGGCCAGAAAACATTGAGCATTGCTTTGTTGGAAGCATTTATTGAAACTGAGAAGAATGTGCCATAATTTGATTCATTTTGAAACGAACTCTAACGAATGCCGAGCCAACACGGTTTGTACTAACGTCTCATATTTTGTACGTCCACAATTAAAGTTGAGAACTAACTTCGAACTTTTGAAAACTGTTCTTCGTAGCTTAATCTCACACCGAGTACAAACATAACCCTGTTTTTTAAACCTCCATGACACTGACGGTCAGATGCCAATCCTTGCACCAGTAGTGGATTCTCACTTAGCAGAGCTTCATCTCTGCAACTTTAGGAGGTGGTGATGGCTCTTTTCGGGATATGCACCGTCTTGCTACTACATTCGACGTTGCGCAAAAGCTATCGGTTACGTCCCACTATGTGAGTTAAGGGCTATCGCTGGCAAGATTCACTTGTAGATGTGCGACAACAAGAATTATTTGAATAGTACACTACTGGCCGTTAAAATTGCTACACCTAGAAAAAATGCAGATGATAAACGGGTATTCACTGGACAAATATATTATACTAGAAGTGACATGTGATTACATTTTCACGCAATTTGGGGCATAGGTCCTGAGAAATCAGTACCTAAAACAACCAGCTCTGGCCGTAAAAACGACCTTGATAGGCTTGGGCTTTGAGTCAAACAGAGCTTGCATTGCGTGTGGAGGTACAGCTGCCCATGCAGCTTCAACACGATACCACAGCAAGAGTAGTGCCTGGTATTTTGTGATGAGCCAGTTGCTCGGCCACCATTGACCAGACGTTTTCGGATGGTGAGAGATTTGGAGAATGTGCTGGCCAGGACAGCAGTCGAACATTTTCTGTATCCAGAAAGGCCCGTACAAGACTTGCAACGTGCATTATCCTGCTGAAATGTAGGGTTTCGCAGGGATCAAGTGAAGGGTAGAGTCACGGGTCGTAACACATCTGAAATGCAACGTACACTATTGAAAGTGCCGTCAATGCGAACTAAAGGTGACCGAGAAGTGTAACCACTGGCACCCCATACCATCACGCTGGGTGATACGCCAGTATGGCGCTGCCGAATACGCGCGTCGCATGTGCGTTCACCACGATGTGGCCAAACACGGATGAGACCATCATGATGCTGTAAACAGAACCTGGATTCATCCGAAAAAATGACGCTTTACCATTCGTATACGCAGGTTCGTCCTAGAGTATACCATCGCAAGCGCTCCTGTCTGTGATGCAGCGTCAAGGGTAACCGCAGCCATTCTCTCCAAGCTCATAGTCCATGCTGCTGCAAACGTCGCCGAACTGTTCGTGCAGATGGTTGTTGTCTTGCAAACGTGCCCATCTGTTGACTCAGGGATCGAGACGTGGCTGCACGATCCGTTACAGCCATGCGGATAAGATGCCTGTCATCTCGACTGCTAGTGATACGAGGCCGATGGGATCCTGCACGGCGTTCCGTATTACACTCCTGAACCCACTGATTCCATATTCTGCTAACAGTCATTGGATCTCGACCAACGCGAGCAGCAATGTCTCGATACGATTAACCGCAATCGCGATAAGCTACAATCCGATCTTTATCAAAGTCGGAAACGTGATGGTACGCATTTCTCCTCCTTACACGAGGCATGACAACAACGTATCACCAGGCAACGCCGGTCAACTGCTGTTTGTGTATGGGAAATCGGTTGGAAGCTTGCTTCATGTCAGCACGTTGTAGGTGTCAGCACTGAAAAGGTAATAATTTGCATATCACATAACGTTCTTCCTGTCGGTTAAATTTCGAGTCAGTAGCACGTCAGCTTCATAGTGTAGTAATTGTAATGGCCAGTAGTGTAGTTAATGAGATGGATTATGAGTCAGGAAGTATTAAGTCGATTGGTAGAGTACTGTTGCAGTTATATGGATCACCCACGCAAAGGTGGTAGTGAAACCAGTGGGCGACACAGTATTGTCATTGTTACACAGTATCTTCCATTGGCGGAACATATTACTGTTTGAGCAGTTAAAATGGCTACCATCGAATGTTGCAACTGATATACTACGTCGTAAAAGCAGCATCGGTACGGCAATGTCAGACATCACTGTGAAAATGGGTTACATTTGATTGTTAATTGGTAGAATTTAAACATTGTTCGGAAGTGTGTAACGCCCAAATAGTCAACAAACGAAGTAGAATGATCTGTACTGTTACTCTTTCTAAGAAACGTGCATCAGTAATTTTTTTCATATGCGGCCCATCAAGTAGCTACAGTGATTCCTGTTATGCCACGTCACGTTCTCGCAACGCCGCCATGCGGCCTCCAACCTGGAGAAGGGAAGTGGACATCATGTTTTGGCTTATCAGTGTGTACCTTAGGCCACACCAAACATGGACGGTCCCTTATCATACTGATGACAACTGCTTGTAGTGGAAGGTGGCCTATTCGAGCATGAACTGCCAGCACAGCCTTGTGGCACTAGCAGTGTTTCCCTGTACTACAGGGGAGTGCCACAAAATCGCTACTGTTCAACTGACCGAGTGCATAACGTTTCTAACCGGCCCCTCGCACGTCCCATATTTATATATAGTTTAACTATCTGACAAACCCAGCACTGCCCAGATATTCAGTTTGTCAATTTTATTTGAAAAAAGGAAACTAAAATTCCACTGTGTTTGTAGTCTGATATCATGTACAGTTTGTATATGCTGAGCGCAGCTGCTTCGCGTGTCTACAGCAAGGTTTTATAAACCTCCTTCTTGGAATCTCTCTGCCTAGATCTACAGAGTGGTCCATTGATAGTGACCGGGCCAAACATCTCACGAAATAAGCATCAAACGAAAAAGCTACAATGAACGAAACTCGTCTAGCCCGAAGGGGGAAACCAGACGGCGCTATGGTTGGCCCGCTAGATGGCGCTGCCACAGGTCAAACGGATATCAACAGCGTTTTTTTTAATGGAACCCCATTTTTATTACATATTCGTGTAGTACATAAAGAAATATGAATGTTTTAGTTGGACCACTTTCTTCGCTTTGTGATAGATGGCGCTGTAATAGTCACAAACGTATAAACACGTGGTATCACGTAACATTCTGCCCGTGCGGACGGTATTTGCTTCGTGATACATTACTCGTCTTAAAATGAACCGTTTAGCAATTGCGGAAAAGGTCGATATCGTGTTGATGTATGGCCATTGTGACCAAAATGCCCAACGGGCGTGTGCTATTTATGCTGCTCGGTATCCTGGACGACATCATCCAAGTGTCCGGACCTTTCGCCGGATAGTTACGTTATATAAGGAAACATGTTCAGCCACATGTGAAACGTCAACCACGACCTGCAACAAATGATGATGCCCATGTAGGTGTTTTAGCTTCTGTCACGGCTAATCAACACATCAGTAATAGACAATTGGCGCGAGAATCGGGAATCTAAAAAACGTTGATGTTGAGAATGCTACATCAACATCGATTGCACCCGTACCTTATTTCTAAGTACCTGGAATCGCATGACGACGACTTTGAACGTCGTGTACAGTTCTATCACTGGACACAAGAAAAATTACGGGTACGATGACACAATTTTTGAACGCGTTCTATTTAGCGACGAAGCGTCATTCACCAACAGCAGTAACGTAAACCAACAAAATATGCACTACTGGGCAACGGAAAAATCCACGATGGCTGCGACAAGTGGAACATCAGTGACCCCTGGCGGGTTGATGTATGGTGCGGCATTATGGGAGGAAGGATAAAGGGCCCCCATTTTATCGATGGCAATCTAAATCGTATGTATGTTGATTTCCAACGTAACGTTCTACCGATGTTACTACAAGATGTTTCACTGCATGACAGAATAGCGATGTATTTCCAACACAATGGATGTCCGGCACATAGCTCGCGTACGGTTGAAGCGGTAAGGAATAGGATATTTCATAACAGTAGGATTGATCGTCGAAGGACTATACCATTTCCCGAACGTTCACCGGATCTGACGGCCCCGGATTTCATTCCGTGGCGAAAATTGAAGGATATTTGCTATCGTGATCCACCGACAACTCTTGACAACATGCGTCAGAGCATTGGCAATGCATGTGCGAACATAACGGAAGGCGAACTCCTCGCTGTTGAGAGGAATGTCGTTACCCATATTGCCAAATGTATTGAGGTTGACGTACATCATTTTGAACTTTTATGTCATTAATGTGGTATTTACAGGTAATCTTACACAGAACGACGATTGTAGCAAATCTTCACCGATGGTATCCGTGACACCATTGAGATTCATTTCTTTCTTCAAATGTTTGATGGCCGTATCGCTTTGTCGCAAACATCAAAAATTACTTGACGAAGTTGTGGAGCTCTCATTCTCAGAAATGATAGGTTCACAAAGGTACATCTGTCACATTGGAACATGTTTGCGACTATTATAGCGCCATCTATCACAAAGCGAAAAAAGTGTTCCAACTAAAACATTCATATTTCTTTGCGTACTACACGAATATGTAATGAAAATGGGGGTTCCTATTTTTAAAAATGCCGTTGACATCCGTTTGACCTATGGCAGCGCCATATAGCCGAACAACCATTGCGCCATCTGGATTCCCCCCTGAAGCTAGACAAGTTTCGATCATTGTAGTTTTTTCGTTTGACGCTTATATCGTGAGATATTTTGCCCGGTAACGATCAGTGGGCCACCCTGTATAGACGGTGAATGTTTCCGCCTATAGGCGTTTGCGGTTCACAGTTGAAAGCCGTCAAAGCGCAACCAGGTGTCAAGAATTTCGTGAAGTTTACTCCTCTATACTCCTATAGTATTAATCCATCTTACATGATGCGGCATGTTTCCACTCATTTCTTGAACTATGTGGATGAATCATATGTGGAAACTGTCTGCGAAGTGAGTTAGTACCAAAGTATTACGAAATTTAATCGTCATGCAAGATGCGGCACTTTCTCACGCATTTCTTTGTTTATAACGTCATATCTTCTGAAGTATGACAGACGATTCTTACCCCCATAACGATTATTGCCTGACAGTAAGGGATTTTAGTACCAAGTTGGCTGGAATCCGTCCAATGGCGTGGAACACACACACGCACACACACACACACACACACACACACACACACACACACACACAAATAAACATACATCCATTTTTATATTATGTTCGGATTTTGAGACGATCGGACAATGGTACATAGTAATATAAGGTTCAAAATATTGAAGTTTTAAAATCTTACACAGAACGACAATTGTAGCAATTCTTCACCGATGGTATCCGTGACACCATTAAGATTCATTTCTTTCTTCAAATGTTTGATGGCCGTATCGCTTTGTCGCAAACATCAAAAATTACTTGACGAAGTTGTGGAGCTCTCATTTCGCAATGGCAATTTTATGCTGTTTCCACACATTGTCTGGTAACATTGGTCGACATGTTTAAACTTTTACTAACAAGACTATTACATCTAACCATTATGAACATTGCTTAATGCTTGTCAAGAATTTTGCCATGACCCTTTCTTTCTTTTGATAGCTAACAGCTTTTGGCATTCAGCCAGAATCCGTTTATTACTTCCATTTCACTATGCGTGGGTAAAGGCAATTACCACCGCAGGGCGTCTGATATATAGAAGACTATTTTCGTGGCGCAGCTCGATTTGTCACGATTTATGACCAAACTCAGACCCAGAACTCGTAATTCTCTGGTCACTATTACCGATTTCTCCCGTCACGACTGCAGGTCACTTGATCCTTGTAGTTATAGTGCTGTTTAAAACGTGCAGATTTCTATGACTTTTTCCGCATTATCACAAACACTTTCCACTATCGTCCTTCTCTGTCTCTCTCTCTCTCTCTCTCTCTCTCTCTCTCTCTCTCTCACTGTCATATTATGTTCACTTGTGTTCTGCAATTTATGACTTAACAGTGTGTAATCCGAATAATATGCAAACATGTAGGCATACATATATTGCTTAATTTTTGGAATATTTAGGCTGTAAATAAATTTTTATGCAAATGCGTTCCCAATTTCGTCTCAGCCTCAGTCGCTAGAACCTTAAACATTGTATCTCTAATGATTGAAGGCAATGGCACTGTATTTTAACTACGTCATTCCCTCTGTGGTCAATAAACATTGTCGTTTGCTTACCATTATTAACATTAAAGATCTAAATCGTTCTAAAAGTAGCTTTTTGGACACAAGTTCAGCACTGTATTTTGTTGCATTAGTTATTTCTTATTTGTAACAGTTTTATCCTATAATTTGATGACAATGAGTCGAAAGCTTTAATGTACGTATTAAACATGATTCATTCTTCTGCCTGGTTTGACGCGTCCTGACTTCTTCCCGTGCGCTATCCTCTTCATCTCAGTGTAACACTTGCACCTTACCTTCTCAGTTATTTGTTAGATGTATTCAAATCTTTATCTTTCAGTACAACTTTTACACTCTGCGGCTCCCTCTGGTTATTCTATGATGTCGTAACAGATGTGATGTCATCTCTACCTTTCGTCACTGTTTTCCATATATTTGCTTCTTCGTCCATTGAGGAGAGAACTTCATCATTCTTCAGCTGATAAGTCCACCTAACCATTAACTCTCCCATTCACTTCTGTTCTGGTTTTTCCATGTCCATGACTCACTGCCAGATAAATCTGAGCTCCAAACGAACATTATCAGAAATTTCTTCCTCCAGGTAAGGTACTAAACGTCTCTAGGTCACAAATGCCTTGTTTTTCGGCGCTAGTCTATTTTGTATGCCCTCCTTGCTACTTCCGTCAAGGCTGATGTGTCTACCAAGGTAGCAGACCTTGTTAACGTAGTCTACTCCATGATCACATATTCTGATGTTAAGTTTCTCGCTATTCTTCTTTCTGCTGCATCTCATTACCTTCCTCTTCCTCTCGCTGCCTTCAATCCATGTTCTGTGCTCATTACGCTGTTCATTCCATTCAAGGAAGACAGTAAATCTTCTTTGCACTCACTGAACATAGCAGCGTCATCAGTGAATGTTGTCACTGGTACCCTTCCACCCAGATTCCAGTCTTGAAACATTGTTTTATTTCTGTCATTGCCTCTTCGATGCATCGACTGAACTGTAGAGCCGAAAGACATCATCTGTCTTCCTCCTTGATCTTCCAATCTTATTGTTCAATCTTGACTCTACATATCTTATATTACTAATCTTTGCCCACAACAAGTTCTCGTTATTTCTCAGGATTTCTAATATCTTGCATTCTCCAATGCCTTTTGAAAGTCGACGAATCCTATGAATTTGTCATGATTATTTCTATAGTCCTTTTTCCATTATCAAGCCAACCTTTCCTAATGGCAAAATGATTGCCATTACCTGATCCACAATTTTATTTCTCACTGTTCCTTATATTGTTCTTCTCAGCAGCTTGCTTCCATGACCTGTTAAGCAGACCGTGCAATAGTTTTCGCAATTACCTGTCCTTGGTATCACCGAAATTTTGTGGATGATATTTTCCCGAAAGCCGGATGGTACGTCGCTATTCTCAGATTCGACACACCAACATGAATAGTCGTTTAGTTGCCATATCCCTCAACTGATTTAGAATTTCAGATAGAATGATATCAATCCTTTCTTCTGGATCTCAAGTCTTTCTCGAATTATTAAAATACGACTTTATTACCGGATCTCCTACGTCATGCATATACACTCTAGCTCATTCTTGTATGACGTTATCAGACGAGTCCTCTGCCTCACAGAGACCTTCAGCGTACACATTAGACCTATCCACTATCTCTTCTAAATTTAACGGTCGAATGCGTATTGCACACTTAATGTTACCACCTTTGCCTTTAATTTCACCAGAAGTTGGTTCGGTTTTTCTGTACGCTGAGTCAATCCCTCCGACGCCTATTTGTTTTTCGATTTCATCTCCTCAAACCTTTTCACTTTGACTGCCAGCAGTTGCTACTCATTCCTAAATTACTTACATTGCCATATTCCAGTCTTTTCCTTAACACTTTCGTACTTCTTTCTTTGGTAGGTCAATCGCCATATTCCAGTCTTTTCCTTAACACTTTCGTACTTCTTTCTTTCGTAGGTCAATCGAAGTATCTCATCTGTTGCTCAAGATTTCTTCGCAATAGCCTTCCTTGTACCTATGTTTGTCAGTCCAACATTGGTGATTTCCCTTTTTTATTAGAGATGACGCTTTTCAACTAACTAATTACTCTGGTATTCCTTAGAACAGTATCTACATCCTTGTGAGGCCTGAGTTTCTCGTGGCGTATTTCAGCGACCACCGATACTTCCGAGGGAGAACACCACGCCATTTTCAAGGCAAACTGCAACGGACAGGCTACATACATGCAAATTTAAAACATCGGTTCTCGGAATGATGCAGGAATGATAACACACATTGAACGCCAGTGCCACCAAAGATGACCAAAGTTAGAGCTATCGATACTGAGACTACGAACTCGCAGGTGAGGTAGCATTGACTCTGTCCCTCTGTTATCTGTTAAGGGAGAGAGCCAGATTCCTAACAGAGTTTAAAGAAAAACCTCCATCCCTTTTAAGGACGTTTCTCGCTAATTAAATCTCAACTGCCTCCTTATAACACTGTCCCAATAGCTAGACGTACATGCCAATATCTCGGTGTTATTATATAACATGGGGCGAACGGTATCCAAACAATGTTCGGCAATAGCAGATCTACTAGGCTGCTGTAATCGTGTGTGCCGTTTATTCTCAGTACATCGATCCTCCACGGTCATGATAGTTTGACCAATTTATGCCATGCCATAGCTACAAGGAATGCGATATACACCCGCCTTACGCATACCAACATCATCCTTAATAGAACTCAAACGCGCTCTAATTTTAGATGGAGGTCGGAAAACACATTTAACATCGTATTTCCGTAAAATACGACAGACCTTGTTGGAAGTTTTTCCTACGTAAGGCAAAAAGGCAGTAGACTTAGATTTCGACTCAGAATTATCGTCAATCACCCGATGTACAGCTGGTCAATAGCGCAACGCACGTTCAATCTGTCTATCGCTATAACCATTTTGATGAAACGTAACTTCAAGAAAGCCGCATTGAAGTCGGAGCCTTTGAAACCCGCCTGTATCTTCAGATATGTTGACGATACCTTTGTTGTTTGGCCTCATGGTAGGGAGAACTTGAATGCCCTTCTAGAACATATGAACTCGATCAACCCGAACATTCGTATTACGATGGTGGTGGAAGAGGAAGGTTGCCTTCTCTTTCTTTACGTGTTGATTAGGAGGAAGGATGATGGATCATTGGGACATGCAGTCTACAGGAAACGTACTCACACCGACTTGTACTTACAGGCTAATAGTTGTCACCATCCGGCTCAGCGTATAGGGGTACTTCGTACGTTGGTACACAGGGCACGTGTCGTTTCTGACGCTGAGACTTTGCCAGTTGAACTGTCAAATCTTGGACTTACATTCGTCAAAATGGTTATAGTGCTAGACAGATTGAACGAACGTTATGCTATGGACCAACTGTAAATCGAGTGATTGATTATAATTCTGAGTCGACAACTAAGTCTACTGCCTTTTTGCCTTACGTAGGAAACACTTCCAACAAGGTCGGTCGCATTTTACGGAAATACGATGTAAAATGTGTTTTCCGAGCTCCCCCTAAAATTAGAGCGCTTTTGAGTTCTATTAAAGATGACGTTGGTCTGCGTAAGGCGGGTGTATATCGCATTACTTGTACTGCGGCGTAGCATATATTAGTCAAACTATCATGACCGTGGAGGACCGATGTACTGAGCACAAACGACACACACTATTACAGCAGCCAAGTAGATCTGCTATTGCCGAACATTTGGATACTGGTCACCCCAAGTTATACAATAACACCGAGATATTGGCATGCACGTCCAGCTTTTGGGACAGTCTTATTAAGAAGGCAGTTGAGATTAAATTAGCGAGCAACCTCCTTAACAGAGACGGTTTTTTTCTTAAATTATGTTTGGAATCCGGCTCTCTCCCTTGTCAAAAGCAGAAGGACAGAGTCAATGCTACCTCACCTCCGAGTTCGTAGTCTCAGTATCGATAGCTCCGACTTGGTCATCTTTGGTGGCACTAGTGTTCAGTATGTGTGTTATCTTCCCTGCATCATTCCGAGAACCGATGTTTTAAATTTGCATGTACGTTGCCTGTCCATTGCAGTTTGCCTTGAAAATGGCGTGGTGTTCTCCCGCCGAAATATCGGTGCTCGCTGAAAGTGTTACCTGGCTGAATTCCCTGAAGTTATTTGAAAATCTACAGTCTTAGTTATTCTCAAATAGGTATTGTTATTTCTCAGTACTTCAGTACTCTTCTTTTTTCTCCACTGACACTTTCCTTCGATACTCTTAATTTTCAGTCTACTAATCTTACTAAACTGAGATGATGCAGTATGCTTGCACTTGGATACACGTTACCAACCAATGCCAAGCCTCTGTTTTATCATGATGTTGTGTAGCTAAAGTATTCCATTGTCTCCGGGACTTTTATTCATCTTGTGATTTGGAATATAGTGTTTTGTATTATTATCTGAAATTTATTGTAGAACGAGAGCGATTTTTCTCCTCTCTTATCCCTACAGCCAAACTTATGTTCTACAGCAACTCTTTCTTCCATTCCTTTCCCTACAATCGCGTTCCAATCCACCATGATTATTATAGTTTAGGGTCCCTTCTTTTTACCCTTTCAGTATCCTCATATACTTTCTCTTTCTCTCTTCATCTGCTCCTTGCGACGTCGGTATTGAAACGTCCCCCTTGAAAAATTTATACAAGACTGGTCTATATGAAGCGTCCCCTTAGAACAATTTATACACGACTGTGCTTAAACTGACACACTATATTTTTAGCGCAACGCAATCTGACTTTCAAAAATCCCTACGAAAGAATGGGCCTGACTAACATTAACCTATACGTTTCACAAATCACTTACCTCACAAAAATCTTCGTTACTCAAGCTACTGCAATACAGCGAGCGCCACTACTGCCAGCTAAATAATAGATTCAAACTACGGAAGGCACTAACTACTGATAGGTATAGTTAGCAAATGAAAGATTTTAATAGAGAACAAACAATGTATTTACCATATTAGTCATTATATATATATATATATATATATATATATATATATATATATATATATATCACTTCATGACACCAATTCTTACAAATTTCAAAACTCCGCCATCTCTTTCCCCACGTCCACCACTGCTGGCTGCTCACCTCCAAGTGTGCAACGCTACGCGCAGTTACCATCCAGCTGCCGCTGCCCAACACTACAATGGCAGACAACAATGCAAACCAGCCACAGATTGCACACAGCACAGCTAGTGATTTTTCATACAGAGTGCTGCGTGGCATTACCAGTAAGAGAACCTAAACAGCCTACTTACATAGCCCCCATGCTCCCCACAAAAAAATTTACAAATTGTTTTGGGCAGTGGCCAATACAGATTGGATTTTTTTTTCATAATTATGATTACAATAGCAAAGAAATCAAATGCACACACTTATTGATACAATGTTGGGCAAACGCTAAAATTTTCTCACAGTCCATGAAGACAGTCCTGATCGTTCATCACAGTAAAATTGCAGTGGTTTTTCTCAAAATCTGAGCAATAAAAGAAATTGCACTTGGAAGTAGTGGATATCTAAGCAGTCTTGAAGAAGTAGTGTTGTCCTTCCAACGGAAAGACAGTGCTGACTCTTGACATGCAGACAGGTAATGGGCCACAACAGAGAAAATTCACAGCAGAGTCAGTCGAAGTTGAAGACTATTCGTAGGTAGGTCACCACAGAGCAGACCCACTGTAGTCCTAGTAGAGATTATGGTATTGGTGGGCCACCAGAGGTGCAGACCCACTGCAGTCCTTGTAGAAATAATGGTATTGGTGGGTCATCAAAGGTGTAGACCCACTGTAGTCCTTGTAGAGATGGCCAGCAGCCATCTGTTTGACTGTGCAGGCGCACAATCACCATTGAAGAGTCTTGCGGATAATATAGCAAGTCCATAACCACCACTTGTGCACTCACAAAAATTGTTTTTGAAATGTCCTTACAACCAGCAATGCTGTTATCCAGTCCCTTACTGAATTATTAACACACGTGCAAACACTATCAGTCCCTACTTCTGAAATATTGTCCATATACTATGACCAACAGAAATGTATGCATTGAAATGTAACTTACAAGTTACTTAATGTGATGAACTGGCGTCAATTACAATTTTATAACATAAGAATACAGTAACAAAGGTACAAAGTATATCATTAAAGAACATAACAATACAGATAACATTTCTAGTAATACAGGCTTTACAAAAGAATCGAAATAGCAAATACATCAGTGTTACAAAAATTACGACATAAGTACATACATAAAAGATCAGAATAACTTTTGAAACATCAACTTCACACATGAGAATTAGAACAAAACAGAATAAATAATGTGTAAACATCTTTACAAAGTAAATATCATGTTATTAATGCAAATTATATTTGAGGTTAACAGTATTCATCATCATAGTGAATGTAGCTTAGTATTAGAAAAATTCTGCAACATAAGTCTTATCAGATAAACATATAAAGACCAGAAGAACATAAATACACAAGGGTACACAAACACATAGTGGGATAACACAAGGAAAGAGCAGGGTTTGTTTTACTGCAGTATTTTGCAAACAAAACTTTATTTACTTCTCGGAGATTTCCATTCATTCTTCATTATTTCCAAAAAGATTTATCTATACCTGCTTTCTGTACTTTTCTCATATAACCTCTCAGTGCATGTCTTCAAATCCATCGCAACTCATTCTCTTATATAGGCTACCCCCTCTTAAGCTAACTTTAATCTACTGAGCTCAGATGCTTTAACTAAGGGGCGAGGCAATGCAGCAGCACAAAACAATTAATACAAACAGCAATGAAAAAAAGGTGCAGGTAAGCAAAGCAAGCAGCAATAAATGTAATAACTTATATCTAAACATGACAAACCCACAAGCAGAAAAAATAGTACAGTTAAGACAACAACGCAGATATGGGAAATGTATATTCACATCTTAATGTCTATGTAATTGAAATGGTGCACCACTACTTATTCAATCAAATAACTTACCAAGTACTTGAAAAGAAAATTATGTATGCAGTTCCTGTGAAGGGCAATGTTTTTTGTGCTCCCTCATTTCTTTGGAAGTATATTTCGAAGTTATTCTTTACTGGGTCTGTAGGCATAAAATATTTATATTAGTACATCTATAAAATTTTACTTTAACCAATACTGCAGGGCAGCTAGAAACTAGATATTCAACAAAATAGGCAAAGCAAGCTTGAAACGTCATTCAGAATACTGGCAAGTGATCTTTCAAAGAACACAAATTCTGGTCATATGCAAAGGCTGTTAGTGGCACCACAATTAGTGTTCAGTCCATAATGAATGAGAAAGGAACTTAAATTGAAGGGATCAAAGCAAAAGCTGAAACGTCATTCGCTAGCCATAAGGCATTTCATAATGCAGTAAACAATCCTCCAACTAGCAAGACAATAGACGTGAAATGTTTCTCATCATTTCATTTCAGTAAATATCATAAATTAAGGGCTCCACAGTGTAATCATATGTTTTCAAGTTTGGGCGTGTCGTATTTGCGATGTTTCTACAAAGGAATGAATGTCAATAGCGAGGATAATGCCCTCTTTTTTTTTACCTGTGTCTCTGAAAGGCACACACTAATGGCTTTCTTTTTGTCAGGTGGTTGTCGCGCAGCTGGGTGCCCACCACGCATTACGTGCAGGTGTTCTCTTAACTGTCTTATCGAAATATTTACGACACCAGTTTCCGCTACAGTGGCAGTCTCATATAAAAAAAATTCACAGGTCACGAATTTGCGTTACACATCAGTAGAAACAAAATCCTATTGATATAACAGTGTCCAAAAAATTTTCGTCGGCATTGTAATACATTCACGCATTTACATACATTTCATAACTGTTAAAGTACGATTCTTGGTTTCCAACAACCTTTTTCACAAACCAGAGTCCCTAACCTCTACTCATTATTTCTTACCTTATTCGTCGACACTTCTTCAATATTCCATCATAACAGATAAATAGCATAATCAAATAACTCATATAGCATCAGCTTATTGATCATAAACATACCGCAACAGCATAATACACATAATCATCGTAATAATATCATAAAACTTCAGTCAACTATCTAAATCGTCGTAGCTTCCTCCAATAATTTCAAAACCTAAAAAAAATTCCCTGCTCATGTCAAAAGTGTCAACTACCTCAAACGTACTTTAAAAATCATGATCCCATACCAAATACATCATTCAAAGCCCTCATAGTATAACAATGGTTCCGAAAAAATATGAACAGTTCACAAAGTACAGACAAATACAATTTCATAAGTGTGACGTTATCCAACGGTGTAATTAAGTAAACATCTGTCACTGATGAAGTAAAATAAATGTTTGTCTCTCCCAGTTAACTGACCAGATAGTTGTGTAATTTATGTTTTAGAGAAATGTGATACCGATGTGTAAAGTTGTATAAGTAAATACCATATTAGCTAGGGCTCCTTGTGCTTGCCAAACACATGGTACACAAAGTAAGCGTGTACCCCCCTGAGGATTAATGTAATTGTATCCTCAGGTGTTACAGATTACAGCAATGGAATGAAATGTATCACAGAAAACTTTCTTTGTAATTCAAATATGTTGAAAAATAAGTGGTTTAAGTACAAACTTAATCACTCAAATACGTGTACTGTAGCGCTAAACTGTGCGTCTTGTTGTAAGATAATCTCTGTGGAAGTGTTGTAGTTATCGTCCTCCGAAAGCTAAGTTATGCAGAAGTCAATGTACTTACCTCACGACAAACAAAAGTGAAATGCTTTGCGTATAGATATCGTAGTTACTACGCTTATTGCTGTGATAAAGTAAGTACTGTACTGTAACGTATTGTTGTGCTACAGAAAAGGATGTCTCATTGTATTTATACCACAAAGTTACTACTAAAACATGTTTTCCTTTCCAGAAGAATTCAGAAAAACTGTGCAGATATAAGACAGATACACCGCAAAAGCACAATGTAAATTGTGTCACACATTAGTAGCGTCGTGATATAATCGTGTAGCTATCAAAGAAACCAAACGGTAAGTCATCTTTAATTTCACAGAAAGAACTTCAAATAAAGAAGGTCTTTTCAACTAAACCAAAGTGTTGCATTAAAACCTCATTAGCAGTATATGTTCTAAGTATGTAAGCCTTATAGTCGTTACGTAATCGTGCAACTAACAAGCAAGAATGTACAAATAACAACACTGTGTCGTCTGTTCACTATAACAATGCATTCGTAATTTCTGTTTAAAAATGTTCCCTAGGTTCTAGACTGGATGTTTAACTTCAAAACATTGTTGCATGTTATCAGTTTCTCAGTGTGACAAAGCATACTAGAAATGTGAAGTGAAATGTTTTATGGCAAAGACAAAGTTAAAAAGCTGATTCTATTTCAATAAACGGTTTTACATGTGAAATGTGGTGCAATCTTTTACTCTTCCTAGTACGCAGAGTTTCAGTTTCAACGCAATTATCATGTGGTTACGTCGGTAAGGAACATTGGAATTTTGCTTAAGGTTAGCTTATGTTATTTTTCTCTGAGCCATCCGGCGCACGCAGCTGCCTGCGGTCCGAGTCATTGTCTCTTTTTTGGCGCGCGCCGTTATTGGGATTAGGAGACGTAACTTCTACAAATTCACCTTGTCGAGAGGGCCCTGACCTGTTTGAAGCTCGCAAGTTCTGATGGAATCCAGGTCTGTCGTTTTGTCGGAAGTTTCCATAGTTTCTTTCTTGTCGGTCACGTGGTGGAGAATTTTTCCCTGAATCGTAACAGCGTGGTGGACCGTTGCGTCTGAAGTTATTCTCCCTTCCTTGATAATAATTATTTTGGTTCCCATATTGTCTGTTTCTATGGTTGTCTCTGTCACATTCATTATTACGGAAATGCGATCTTTCTCTGTAACTATTATTCTGTCAACGGTTGTCATAAGGGTGGTGTCTGTTTTGGTCATGGTTTACGTTGTAAGAATAGCGTAGTCGTGTCCAGTTATTATTTCTTTCATCGCGGAATTGTGACGGATGTGACCTGTAATTGTTGTGTTCCTGTTTTCGCGACCCACGATTGTCAGTGTCAATTTCCAATTCTTGTAACAGTCCCTGAAAAGCTTCAATGTCGTCTTTGCAACGTCCTGCCAAAATAATATGTAGTAAATGTTCAGGTAATTTGATTAAGGAAATGCGGATGAGTTCTGAGGGGCAGTATGGGTTTGATAGGTACTGATTCTTGTGCAACATGTCTTCAAAATATTTCACAAGACTGGAGAATTCAGATTGTTCGAAATGTTTCATCATTATAATGCCATGTTTTACTCGGTCTTGTGTGGCTTGAGACCAATATGCTGAGAGGAAGGCATGGTAAAATTCTCCTTCACTGCGGCAATCGTGAATGACCGATCGCATTCTTACAGCTGGTTCATTCTCCAAGTAGCCACACATAAATTCTAATCTGTGCTCTAATGACCAGTTGGGAGGAAAACAATGAGAGAATTGATGAAGCCACGCTTGTGGATGAATTTCGTTGCCAGAATTCTTAAATGTTTTGAATTTACGTGTGGTAATGAACAGTTTATAGTCAAAATCATCGTGTCGGCGGGTCGCATGTCGGTCATTGTTACGTCGTTTCGGCGGTTCCACCTCAAAATTCGGTGTATTTTGCCAATTTCTTTCATAATCTCCAAAGTGCCCTGTGTTATTATTTTGTGGCAGTTCCGATTTTTATGTCCCTCTTCCCGTATTGGAGTGAGAGTGTCCTCTGAAATACGTAATTCTTGTATTACCTGTGTCAGCTGATCTTGTACTTCCCGGATTTCTCTTTGGTGTTGCGTATTAATTTGATTCTGATTTGGTTTGAATTTCCTAATTTGTTCGAACTCTTCTGTGTCATTAAAGACTACCGGTTTTGTGTCATTCAGATTATCATCTACCTTCGTAGATAAATTATTTAGCTGATCCGAAAGTTCAACTACTTTCTCTGATAATTAACTAATGTCCTCCATGTGTCTTTCTGAACCAATTTTCAGAGTATCTACTGTGTCATTTAAGTTTGCTTGAGTTTTTGCAAGTTGCGTAACTGAATCGGTGGATGCAACTGAGTCAATTTTAGCTTGCAAGGCCTCATGATTTTCATGAACAATAGTTTGCAGTTCTTTTATGGCTGCTTCGTGATTCTGTAATGCATTTTCATGCCGCGAAAAAATATTTTGGATAGGCTCAAAAATTTGTGTTTTTACGTCATTACAGACTTTTGATATTTCGATTCGATTTTATGTAATTCAGTAGTTAAATCTTCACGTGTTTGTTCAAGCGTATGTTCCACTGAGTCTAACGTTTGAAGCTTTTGTTCCATTGCGTCTAACTTTTGAAGATTTTGTACCATTGTGTCTAACTTTTGAAGCTTTTGCTGTGTTTGTCTCTGATTTTGTTCCATTGCGTCTAACTTTTGAAGCTTTTGTCCCATCTGTTGCATTAATTGTAATAACAATGCACTGGTGTCTGAAACGTGTTCCTTAGTGCTATTCGGAAATGCATTTGAACCGGCAACATTCGCAGTTTGACAAACGGAAAATGTGTCTTGACTTATTTGAGAAAACTGTGAGGACGCAAAACCTGAATCTACAGTATTTGCAAGAATGTGTCCTGACATTTCGGAATCCTGAGGCGAGCTGTTGCCGACTGATCGATCGATAATTGTTCCCTGTTCACTACTTGTTTCACTGTCTACACCATTGTTTGCAGCCCGCTCCATTTCCCTATGTACAATTACCAAATTACTACTTTGAACATTAGTTAATTCATTATTCGGTGGCGCTAACACACTGCTTTCGTCCTCACTGTCATTTCTCAGTTTACTTTTGAGCCTAAAATTAAGTTTTTCACACGCCATAATTGTCACAATATTCCACACGACAACACAGAAAAGCACAATTTGAAGAGCAAAAATAAGAGAACACATTAACATAGCAATGAAAATAATATCTAGTCAACTGCAAGCGCAGCTGCGAAATACTTGGTGCAACTCTACATGCATGCCACCACTGTTGTACTGTACAACAATGAAAGACTACAACTACAAAGGAGATTCTCTCTACAATTACGAGCTAGCAATAAAAAAAATCTACATTAATTACACAAACTACAAGAAAAAATCAGAAGATTCCAGTGAGGTATCCATGGCTAAGGGTCGACATATGAAACGCCCCCTTTGAACAGTTATACGAGACTGGTCACTTGTGCACGTACAAAGTTTTTGGAATTGTCCTTAGAACCAGCAATGCTGTTAACCAGTCCCTTGCTGAATTATCAACACATGTGCAAACACTAACAGTCCCTACATCTCACATATTGTCTGTATACTATGACCAACAGAAATGTATGCAGTGAAATGTAACTTACAAGTTACTTAATTTGATGAACTGGTGTCAATTACAATTTTATAACTTAGAGAAAGCTTTTGACAATGTTGACTGGAATACTCTTTTTCAAATTCTAAAGGTGGCAGGGGTAAAATACAGGGAGCGAAAGGCTATTTATAATTTGTACAGAAACCAGATGGCAGTCATAAGAGTCGAGGGGCATGAAAGGGAAGCAGTGGTTGGGAAAGGAGTGAGACAGGGTTGTAGCATCTCCCCGATGTTATTCAATCTGTATATTGAGCAAGCAGTAAAGGAAACAAAAGAAAAATTTGGAGTAGGTATTAAAATTCATGGAGACGAAGTAAAAACTTTGAGGTTCGCCGATGACATTGTAATTCTGTCAGAGACGGCAAAGGACTTGGAAGAGCAGTTGAACGGAATGGACAGTGTCTTGAGAGGAGGATATAAGATGAACATCAACAAAAGCAAAACGAGGATAATGGAATGTAGTCCAATTAAATCGGGTGATGCTGAATGAATTAGATTAGGAAATGAGACACTTAAAGTAGTAAAGGAGTTTTGCTATTTAGGAAGTAAAATAACTGATGATGGTCGAAGTAGAGAGGATATAAAATGTAGACTGGCATTGGCAAGGAAAGCGTTTCTGAAGAAGAGAAATTTGTTAACATCGAATATTGATTTATGTATCAGGAAGTCGTTTCTGAAAGTATTTGTTTGGAGTGTAGCCATGTATGGAAGTGAAACATGGACCATAACTAGTTTGGACAAGAAGAGAATAGAAGCTTTCGAAATGTGGTGCTACAGAAGAATACTGAAGATAAGGTGGATAGATCACGTAACTAATGAGGAGGTATTGAATAGGATTGGGGAGAAGAGAAGTTTGTGGCACAACAAGAAGGGATCGGTTGGTAGGACATGTTTTGAGGCATCAAGGGATCACAAATTTAGCATTGGAGGGCAGCGTGGAGGGTAAAAATCGTAGAGGGAGACCGAGAGATGAGTACACTAAGCAGATTCAGAAGGATGTAGGTTGCAGTAGGTACTGGGAGATGAAGCAGCTTGCACAGGATAGAGTAGCATGGAGAGCTGCATCAAACCAGTCTCAGGACTGAAGACAACAACAACAACAACAACATGAGAATACAATAACAAAGGTATAAAATATATCATTAAAGAACATAATAGTACAGATAACATTTGCAGTAATACAGGCTTTACAAAAGAATCGAAATAACAAATACATCAGTGTTACAAAAATTATGACATAAGTACATACATAAAAGATCAGAATAATTTTTGAAACCTCAACTTCACAGATGAGCATTAGAACAAAACAGAATAAATAATGTGTAAATATCTTTACGAAGTAAATAACATCTTATTAATGCAAATTATATTTGAGGATAACAGTATTCCTCATCATAGTGAATGTAGCTTAGTATTATAAGAGAAAAAATTCTATGAAACAGTACACAGAGACAGGAAGAAAACTAATACACAAGGGTACACAAACACATAGTGGGATAACACAAAGAAAGGACAGGGTTTGTTTTACTGTAGTATTTTGCAAACAAAAGTTTCTTTACTTCTCGGAGATCTCCCTTCATTCTCCATTATTTCCCAAAAATTCATATCGAAGCCTGCTTTCTGTATTATGCTCACATCCTCTTTCAAAAATAGTTTTTCTCCACTATACACTACTTTTTTGGCCAAACCAATTTCTTATAGCTTCTCAATGCATTGCTTCCAATTCATCATAGTTATTTTCTTATACAGTCTACCCCCTCTTAAGCTAACTTAAAATCTACTGAGCTCAGATGCTAAACTAAGGGACAAGGCAATGCAGCAGCACAAAACAAATCAACACAAACAGCAATATCCCTACAGCCAAACTTATGTTCTCCAGCAACTCTTTCTTCTATTCCTTACCCTACAATCGCGTTCCAATCCACCATGATTATTATAGTTTAGTATCCTCATATACTTCCTCTCTCTCTCTTCATCTGCTCCTTGCGACGTCGGTATGTATATCTAAACTATGGCAGTCGGTTTTGGTTATCTGTCGAATCTAATGAGAACAGTGCTATCACTGACCTGTTCACAGTAGCTCACTCTCTGTCCTACTTTCCTATTAGTAACGAATTCTACTCCTTTTATACTGTTTACTGCTGCAGTTAATACTACCCTACGTTCGTATGACCACAAATTTCCTACTTTGGTTCCATTCCACCCCATTGACCCTTAGTACAGTTAGATTCACCCTTTGTATTTCCGTTTCATATATTCTAGGTTTCCTGTTACATTCAGTCTTCAGATAGCCCTTCGACGCATAGAACGTCATCTCGTCGTTGGTTATTCCCGTTTCTTAGTCACGTCCCCCTAGGCAGTCCCTTCCAGGAAATCTAAAACAGGGACTATTTATGGATAATTTGCCGATGGAGGGGTCACCATGACACTTTATCATTTACAGGCCTCCGATTACCTATGTTAAATAGTTGTAATGTAATTTTTGCTCACTGGACGGCAGTCTCGAATATTACTGTTCGTTTTCAGGCAGTTGGAACCACCTCACAAATGAGTTATAAAGTAGTTCACAACAATAAGTGTTTGTTCCTTATAAAATTGAGACACTGTGCTTAGAAATCTCTAATACAAGTATACACTCGCTCTTTCAACCATCCCGAGGGTAGGAACGTTGTCCAAACTATATGACACTCGAATAAACACAAAACCTAACAGAAACTACTGCATTGATGTATTTCTTAAGTTCCTATTTTTATACTAAAACGTTAGCTAACAAAATGTGACAGGTGAACACTACGGCAACAACTTTAGCATTACCGAAATAGAGATAACAGTCGATGCACACCTTCGCACATAATTTGGCATCCACGTAGCCATACGAAACAGCAGTTTAAATAATTGCCACACCAACGTTAAAAAATGTAACTGCGTATTTTGAAATTAACAGAAAACCGAAAGAATTAAAAAATAATTATATCAGGATAAACTTGTGTATCAGTATTAAATAACAAAAAGACTCTGATCGTAACTTCAAAGTGTAACTGTACTCAAATATAAGCAATTATCAGAAATTTTGTAACACTGGTTGTGCCAGTTACCGTGGTATAAAAGTTCTAGCGTAATTAAAACGTAAAAAATAAAAACCACGAAGGTTAGTACCATAGAAAGAAAATGCGAGCCTCATAATCAGACATACGCAGACCTGGAATGCGTACTACATTCTGAAAATAGTAAATGAAATACAAAGGAAACACTGGAAATTGTGAAGGCGGTAACCTCACGCGAAAACTGTCTCGCTTTAATGTACGACGTCAAAATCAAAATGCGGAAAATATTCGGTACTTTGACTGTATTTCTAACTCTTTGTCTTAGAATATTTTATGCTTGCAGTAAGTAGTTATCTTGTGGATAACAAATTGCATTCTGTTAATTGTGTTTTTACAGATAACGTAATATATATTTTCTTTAAAAGTATGTTACCACGCGTTGTCTTCCTTGTTGTTAGATCTCGTTTCTGCAGACGCCGCTATGCAGTTGAAATAGGTAGAGTACAATGTTCTTGAACTGTAATAAATATTTAGACAAAGCACATTTCACTTAACTCGAAACCGTGGGACTACTACGGTCGCTGGTTCGAATCCTGCCTCGGGCATGGGTGTGTGCGATGTCCTTAGTTTGGTTAGGTTGAAGTAGTTGTAAGTTCTAGGGGGCTGATGACCACAGATGTTAAGTTCCATAGTGCTCAGAGCCATTTGAACTGAACTCGAAATTTTTCTCCGTGGTCACTGTAACACTGAAGCTTTCCATAACATATTTGTTTGCCAAGATCGCAAACAGTTGTCATGTTGAGCAATAATACTACTGATCGGTATTAAATTACAATTATTATTTACTAGTTTTTACTTCCTAATTCATTTCTAATGTTCCTCCAGACATATGTATGTGATTTTAGTGTATCCCACTTCATCGAATATACCTTAGTTACCCTATTGGATACATACGGCTATACCTCATGCACTTTGTTTTGATGCTGCTGGATACCATCGCCTTTTGCTTCGTTTTGTGTTTGTGGAAGCGCCTGCAACCCCTCTGCGTGCATGTTTATATTTTTCAAGTGGTGTGTGTGTGTGTGTGTGTGTGTGTGTGTGTGTGTGTGTGTGTGTGTGTGTATGAATATGTCTCTCTGATTTGGCTGTTGATTCCCGATAAACTAAGGGTTTATAATTTTAAACGTAGATACGAACTGGATGATAGCGTCGTATTAACCTGCTTTCCTGGCTGCCTGATGCACCTACCTCTCATAGTGAGAGGTGAAAAAGTTGCTAACTCCTACCATTTCGGCTGACCTGCAGGATTAGCGTGTTTTTCTCGTAGTACCAGAATGCGTTTCAGACGGTACTCATGGAACATGATGACGGCCACTAGATGGCAATGCTAGTTATATGTGGAATAGCATCACATCTCCAGCGCTGAACCCGCCCTCCTTCAGGACGAAGCTCATCCAAGAGTATGTTAGTCCTTACGGTCACACTGTGAAGCTAGCCACACACGGCTCTTCCTTTAGTTGTGTATTCGTGGTGTTCCCATTACGTAATCGTATTTTTATCTCAATTTCGCTAGGTCATATGTTTTCGCTCTTCACTTAATCGTTTGAACGTCGTACTTTGTCGTGCCACCTCTACTGCCTGTCTGGTCTTTAAGTCCCAGTTGGTTCTCTGAGTCATTTCCGATACTTGCTAGATTCCCTTCATTGTAGCTTTTAGAAAAATAGCAACTGAACAGGTTGATACAATATTTTTTGGTAGGTATAACACTGATGTATTTCAGATTTGATCAGTTGAAAAGACACTGAAGTAACCCTGAAATTTAACTTATGTCTCTGTTATATTGAGACTTTCCGCACACAGAATATCATTATCTGAATAAAAATGCATTTTTCATGTAGCATATTTGTAAATCAGACTAGAACGCAAAAACCACTTTCTGTCAGCCCGAAGCAGATTCCTAGCCCTTTGTAGGTAGTTCTAAAAATTTGCAATTCTGAATTTTTGATAACCACACGGTTATCTATTGCGTGTGCCGTATGTTTTTCGTTACAAGTCTTACAGTTATTTCCATAGCTATTATAAATTCTTAAAAAAGTTTTTTTTGGACCTGGCTGTACTACGTTCAGAAGCTGTATAGGCTATGAAAAATTACTCGACCCTTTTTTAAGAGATTTAAAATTTCTTGTATTGAAAATGCATTTTTGTTTAAATAATTATTATTTATCTGAAGCTTGCCCTTGAATTGTCTGGTCCACTTAAAATGACTTTCAGAAGCCACGTGTGCTACAACTGAGCCCTGTGGCTACGGCACGTGTTGCAGGTGACGTGGGTGCAGCAGCAACGGGTACTGAGGCGCTCGAAGCGCGACCTCGACGCAGCGGCCGGTACTACTCGCAGGCGAGCCGCCCGCGGCAACACCTCCTTCACGGACCCTCTCTACAAGGAGCAATGGTACCTGGTAAGTCCACCGTCCAGCACCACTGACTTCTCTTCACATTCGAATTCTCTGATTTAGCCTCTCGAGTATCGGACGTATGTACGGATATCCCCACTCACAAAGCTACCGTGACAACTTCTTTCCCGCTTCACGAACGGGGGCTGCCATGTCGTACTATTCAACGCTGAACCTACATACATAAAATGATGTGATAATTCAGTAATAAACTGTCTGATCAAACTTACCGTGGCCAACGTTAGTGGTCATTAACAAGAGGCATGTCTACCATTCTCCTTTGCGACGGGTGTGAATCTGCTGGGAACATTCCATTGAGTCTGCGGCAGTTAGGCACTTGGTGCAGGGGTGGCAACTGGCCCTTAACATAGACAGATGTAATGTATTGCGAATACATAGAAAGAAGGATCCTTTATTGTACACTCCTGGAAATTGAAATAAGAACACCGTGAATTCATTGTCCCAGGAAGGGGAAACTTTATTGACACGTTCCTGGGGTCAGATACATCACATGATCACACTGACAGAACCACAGGCACATAGACACAGGCAACAGAACATGCACAATGTCGGCACTAGTACAGTGCATATCCACCTTTCGCAGCAATGCAGGCTGCTATTCTCCCATGGAGACGATCGTAGAGATGCTGGATGTAGTCCTGTGGAACGGCTTGCCATGCCATTTCCACCTGGCGCCTCAGTTGGACGAGCGTTCGTGCTGGACGTGCAGACCGCGTGAGACGACGCTTCATCCAGTCCTAAAGATGCTCAATGGGGGACAGATACGGAGATCTTGCTGGCCAGGGTAGTTGACTTACACCTTCTAGAGCACGTTGGGTGGCACGGGATACATGCGGACGTGCATTGTCCTGTTGGAACACAAGTTCCCTTGCCGGTCTAGGAATGGTAGAACGATGGGTTCGATGACGGTTTGGATGTACCGTGCACTATTCAGTGTCCCCTCGACGATCACCAGAGGTGTACGGCCAGTGTAGGAGATCACTCCCCACACCATGACGCAGGGTGTTGGCCCTGTGTGCCTCGGTCTTATGCAGTCCTGATTGTGGCGCTCACCTGCACGGCGCCAAACACGCATACGACCATCATTGGCACCAAGGCAGAAGCGACTCTCATCGCTGAAGACGACACGTCTCCATTCGTCCCTCCATTCACGCCTGTCGCGACACCACCGGAGGCCGGCTGCACGATGTTGGGGCGTGAGCGGAAGACGGCCTAACGGTGTGCGGGACCGTAGCCCAGCTTCATGGAGACGGTTGCGAATGGTCCTCGCCGATACCCCAGGTGCAACAGTGTCCCTAATTTGCTGGGAAGTGGCGGTGCGGTCCCCTACGGCACTGCGTAGGATCCTACGGTCTTGGCGTGCATCCGTGCGTCGCTGCGGTCCGGTCCCAGGTCGACGGGCACGTGCACCTTCCGCCGACCACTGGCGACAACATCGATGTACTGTGGAGACCTCACGCCCCACGTGTTGAGCAATTCGGCGGTACGTCCACCCGGCCTCCCGCATGCTCACTATACGCCCTCGCTCAAAGTCCGTCAACTGCACATACGGTTCACGTCCACGCTGTCGCGGCATGCTACCAGTGTTAAAGAGTTTGATGGAGCTCCGTATGCCACGGCAAACTGGCTGACACTGACGGCGGCGGTGCACAAATGCTGCGCAGCTAGCGCCATTCGACGACCAACACCGCGGTTCCCGGTGTGTCCGCTGTGCCGTGCGTGTGATCATTGCTTGTACAGCCCTCTCGCAGTGTCCGGAGCAAGTATGGTGGGTCTGACACACCGGTGTCAATGTGTTCTTTTTTCCATTTCCAGGAGTGTATGATTATATGATAGCGGAACAAACACTGGTAGCAGCTTCTTCTGTAAAATACCTGGGAGTATGCGTGCGGAACGATTTAAAGTGGAATGATCATATAAAATTAATTGTTGGTGAGGCGCGTACCAGGTTGAGATTCACTGGGAGAGTCCTTAGAAGATGTAGTCCATAACAAAGTATGTGGCTTACAAAACACTCGTTCGACCTATACTTGCGTATTGCTCATCAGTATGGGTTCCGTACCAGATCGGATTGACGGAGGAGATAGAGAAGATCCAAACAAGAGCGGCTCGTTTCGTCACAGGGTTATTTGGTAACCGCGAAAGCGTTACGGATGTGTTTAGCAAACTTTGCAAGAGAGGCGCTCTGATTCACGGTGTAGCTTGCTCGCCAGGTTTCGAAAGGGTGCGTTTCTGGATGAGGTATCGAATATATTGCTTCTTCCTACTTATTCCTTCCGAGGAGATCAAGACTGTAAAATTAGACAGATTCGAGGTCGCACGGAGGCTTTCAGACTGTCGTTCTTCCCGCGAACCATACGCGACTGGAACAGAAAAGTGAGTTAATGACAGTGGCACGTAAAGTGTCCTCCGCCACACACCGTTGGGTGGATTGCGTAGTATAAATGTAGATGAAGACGTAGAATGGCTGTACAGGATGGCAGCCCATTCTTCCTATAAGGCGGAAACCAGAGAAGGTAGTGATGTTATGTGCTGGAATTTGATGTTCAAAATGGTCCAAATAGCTCTGAGCACTATGGGACTACTTAAACCTAACCAAACTAAGGATATCACACACTTCCAGACTGAAGCGCCTAGAACCGCTCGGCCACATCTGCCGGCGAATTTTAAGTGGAAGCGACGGTTTAATTGACCCCAAAGCAGTTCCCTTTGGTTCACGTAGGGCAGACCAGTTCGTTTCAAGAAAATAAATATTGTCCCCAAACAACTGCTCACATATGATGCTTTATGACTGACAGCGTTGTCATCCTCGTTCTGTCACCACTTCCAAACTGTTCCTGTATCGTACGAGTACACAAGCTGTAAAATGTGTTCATGACCTTCAGCATTTACCATTTTCTTAAGTGCATTAATCGGATCACATTAGCAACGAAAAACAGCCCTATACCGTAACACTACACCCTCCATGCATCACTTCGCGCACTGCGCCATGAGGCCAGGTAACATTGTACAGGAGTTCACCAAACCCAAGCACTTTCATCGGATTGCCACAGGTTCCAGCGTGATTCTTCACTGCAAAACAAAGACTTTGAGTCGTCCACAGTCCGGCGGCGTGCTCTTTATGGCGTCCCATATGTAGGCTTAGCTTTCACTATGAAGATACGAGGATTACGATGTATTTCGCCATTGTATACCACTATTTTAACTTCCTACCTACAGCTTTTGTGCTAGATAGGCTGCTGGGAATAATTTTGAAACACAGGAAATTTCTTTCGCTGATTTCATGCGATATATAGCCACCCTACGCATTGTTCAGCGGTTCCTTTCCGCCAGTATGAGTCTGCCAGATATTGTCATAGCTGTAGGTATTTCTTTGCGTTTCAGTCTCAAATTCGCATCACCAGTAGTTGCCTTGGGCAGTTTTAACTGTTACAGGGGTGACATCCAATGACAAGTTTACGTTCAAAGTTTCAGGGCCGACTCGTCTTTCTGTTATTGCTGTTAATTCTTCTCTACTGACAATTAGGTACACTCCTGCCCTTTGAGTGAGAAGCTGCCACAAAAGACGGAAGGAACAGCAGTAATCATCGGTCTGAGGACGCAGAAGGAAACGGGAAACCACTGCAATGTGTAGCCATAGGACATGCGAACCTTGCAGAACTGGAAGTCGTGGGTGCGTAGCTCAGGTGTCAGCAATCTGCTTTCCGCAGTCGTGCGGTGCAGACGTCAGTTTACGTCCCAGCCTCGGTGCTTAGCGCGCACGCGGTTGTTTACTTCGTGTTAGCCTTCGGTAGAGCTTGCGGTTTCGAGCTAGAATGTACCGACAATCTACTACCAAGATCAGCTTTAATAATGAATTTGTCCGACCGAAGGCATTTGTAATAGAACGACTTGTACCTGAAGAAATTGAAATTGAAGCCCAAGATATGATTGGCATCCACTTCTCTATCACTAGCAGAGTGGTCTACGTCAAATTGGTCAACGACACGATGTGTGGCAAGATCGTACGCCACCATAAAGATGGGCTTAAATTTAAACATTCACACGACCATGTCGAAATTGATCATGTGGGACTTGGATTGATAATTGTAAGAGTATATGAGCTACCAAGCACCGGCTTAGATCGTGGTTTACGCGCTACAAACCTACGGACGTGTACTAAGTCACATAGCAGAAAAATGGACATCCTTTACCACGTACGCAGTACATAATGGTGTGTGACAAATATGCATCGAGCTACAAAAACATGTGCCGCCTTATCTTACAATTGGAGGCTGCAGAGCGACAGTCATTTACGACGGTCAGCCGAAAACGTGCTCAGGTTATGGTCAGGAAGGCCACCGTCGCTCAGCGTATCTCCAACGAAGAACTGCACAGATACCGTCAGGTGAATCTGTAACAACACCTGTGGCGATGTCTCTCCCTCTCACATATGGAAATGTGTCCAGAAGGACGCCCAACCAATCATTGATAGCGCCCAACAGCTGGACATGACTGTCGAAAGGCCGACCACGGCTTATCACGATACGAGCACGGTGACGGTGGCGACGCCCCCCACCGTGCAACACCGACCAATACCACCAGCAAAGAGATCGGATGAGCAAATGGTAATCGACAGTCGAATAGTTACAACGGCTGCCTTCGCGTCTGTCTGCAGTGGTAACAGAGACACTCACCCACATTCGGATACAGAAACTCACAAACTTAAGCAACTTTCTCCGAAACTGCGCAAGAAACGACGTCTAACCTCGCCAGAGGACTCCGTAATACGTATGCAGGACGATGATCGAGAAACGACTGAGGAAGACGGCCAACTTACAAAGGGTCCCGAAACTCCTCATCTAGAACACCACCGCCTCGACAGCAGCATACGTCAAGGGAGACCTGAAGAAATAGACAACGCACCGCAACCATCAGTCCACTGCCACTCCAAAGTATTAGAAGAGGAGCCAAAGAGATCCCCGGCCCACGGAAATCTTGTACGATGTAGACTGGGCTGATGATTATGAAGGGGACCATCCAACAGCCGCAACTGGCGACACGTCGGGGGCGGAGCCCCTCTAAAGTTCTACTTATAACTAACAACGTCGGGTCACGTAATGTTCCAGTACAAGAGCAGACGGCGTAAGCTCCCATGGCCGATATACAAGGTGTTTAAAAAATGACCGGTATATTTGAAACGGCAATACAAACTAAACGAGCAGCGATAGAAATACACCGTTTGTTGCAATATGCTTGGGACAACAGTACATTTTCAGGCAGACAAACTTTCGAAATTACAGTAGTTACAATTGTCAACAACAGATGGCGCTCCGGTCTGGGAAACTTTATAGTACGATATTTTCCCTATGTCCACCATGCGTAGCATAATATGGCGTAGTCTCTGAATGAAATTACCCGAAACCTTTGACAACGTGTCTGGCGGAACGGCTTCACATGCAGATGAGATGTACTGCTTCAGCTGTTCAATTGTTTCTGGATTCTGGCGGTACACCTGGTCTTTCAAGTGTCCCCACAGAAAGAAGTCACAGGGGTTGATGTCTGTCGAATACGGAGGCCAATCCACGCCGCCTCCTGTATGTTTCGGATAGCCCAAAGTATCACACGATCCTCGAAATATTCATACAGGAAATTAAAGACGTCGGTCGTGCGATGTGGTCGGGCACCATCTTGCATAAGCCACGAGGTGTTCGCAGTATCGTCTAAGGCAGTTTGTACCGCCACAAATTGACGAAGAATGTCCAGATAGCGTGATGCAGTAATCGTTTCGGATCTGAAAAATGGGCCAATGATTCCTTTGGAAGAAATGGCGACCCAGACCAGTACTTTTTGAGGATGCAGGGACGATGGGACTGCAACATGGGGCTTTTCAATTCCCCATATGTGCCAGTTCTGTTTATTGACGAAGTCGTCCAGGTAAAAATAAGCTTCGTCAGTAAACCAAATGCTGCCCACATGCATATGCCGTCATCAATCCTGTGCACTATATCGTTAGCGAATGTCTCTCGTGCAGCAATGGTAGCGGCGCTGAGGGGTTGCCGCGTTTGAATTTTCTATGGACAGAGGTGTAAACTCTGGCGCATCAGACGATACGTGGACGTTGGCGTCATTTGGACCGCAGCTGCAACACGGCGAACGGAAACCCGAGGCCGCTGTTGGATCACCTGCTGCACTAGCTGCGCGTTGCCCTCGGTGGTTGCCGTACGCGGTCGCCCTACATTTCCAGCACGTTCATCCGTTACGTTCCCAGTCCGTTGAAATTTTTCAAACAGATCCGTTATTGTATCGCTTTTCGGTCATTTGGTTACATTAAACCTCCGTTGAAAACTTCGTCTTTTTGCAACAACACTGTGTTCTAGGCGGTGGAATTCTAACACCAGAAAAATCCTCTGTTCTAAGGAATAAACCATGTTGTCCACAGCACATTTGCACGTTGTGAACAGCACACGCTTACAGCAGAAAGACGACGTACAGAATGGCGCACCGACAGACTGCGTTGTCTTCTATATCTTTCACATGACTTGCAGCGTCATCTGTTGTTGAAATTTGTAACTACTGTAATTTCCAAAGTTTGTCCGTCTGAAAACGTACTGTTGTCCCATGCATATTGCAACAAACGGTGTATTTCTATCGCTGCTCGTTTAGCTTTTATTGCCGTTTCAAATATACCGGTCATATTTGAAACACCCTGTACATGGACGTAACGAAGACATGCATATCGGCTAGCTTCTATGAATATCAATAACGTAAGGTCGCAGATTAAGCCGTTCTTACTCAAAGAAATACTCTAAGCAGCGGACATCGACGCCGTCCTCCTACAAGACGTATACGTCGATGAATTTCCTGTGATGTACGGGAACGTATGGTACATATCACACACCTCCGAAACTTCCAGCGGCACAGCAATACTTCTTAAAGAAGGCATCATGACAGAGGATCCACTGTACTACCGTCGTTACGGGGATTAGCAATGACAGTACTTGATATACGACTCATCAATATCTATGCAACTTCCGGTACAAACAGGAGACGAGAGCGTTCCCGCTTCTTCGCAGACGAGATTGTCCAAGTTCGACACGACCGATTAATCCTAAGCGGCGATTTTAATTGTGTACTCGCACCGACAGACCAATTTCCTCGATATACCCCATGCCCAGTACTACGAATGTTTTGCAGTGTATGCATATGTTGACATCTGGGAGCATGTCCATGGCCTTTGACCTGGGTACACCCATACAACAAATTCCGCTAGTCGTCTCGACCGAATATATGTCTCACGCAATCTGAACGCTGACATCCTCGACGCAGAGCTGTGTCCTACAGTCTGTACCGATCATACAGCATTAATGTGTACAGCGTCCCTCCGGCGACAGCAAGTATGGCGTAGAAGCGGTCGTTGGAAAATGAACGTCACCCACCTGCGGAACACAGCTTGTCGAGACGTCATTGAAGATGTTTGGAGATCATGCGAACGGCGCCTTCGGTCTTATCCCACGACCCTAAGTTGGTGGATTGGTTGCGCCAAACTGGCCCTGCACCGTATAGTGATGACTTTTGATCTTGAGAATGCAGTGTCGCGACGTCATACGATGGACTTCTATTTCACGGTGCTACGGTAATGTCCCGAACAAATAACTTCTCCGGATCGGCAAGACGCGGTACAACGAACAAAGGCCAAAATTATATCTACATACGACGTCACCTTGAATGTATGGTGGTAAGGCGCAGGCACTAGATCTAGTTTGAGGAGAACGCCCATCGATATATCACATCATTAACGAAAACAAAATACGACGAAGAGCCCTAGTACATGCTGTGGGTACGGATGATGGCACCTAACATCGCAACAAGAAATAGGCAATGCCTTTGTAGAACAATACACTCAGCTTTATACCGCAGCGGATAGAGATATGGATGGCATTAACGAAGTTACAGATATGATTTTCCGTACCATTGACAGAGAGGCGGAAGCTCAAGTGATGGAGGAGATTACAGACGAGGAAGTGACGGAGGCCATTGGTAGGGGAGCCGTGAACAAATATCCAGGACCAGATGGACTCCTTCTGGAATTCTACAGGGACTTTAGCTATGTGATCGCACCACGATCTGCCGCGAATTAAGGTCTCCTGATGTACCCTTACCGCCGGCTTTTGTGGAGGGGCTGATTATCCCGATACGCAAATTCTCCAGTGGTACACGGATACGGAACTACCGACCACTGACGCTCCTTAACTGGGACTCCAAAATATTCACTAGATTTTTAGCAGCACTCGTCCGAATACTATTGCGGCATGTACGCTCACTTGATCAAACTTCCCTCGGCGGAGATAAGAACATCCAGATGGCGCTTTTAAATATCGCGATTTGATCGTCGTAGCAAAGACGTGCCGCCTCCGTGCAGCACTAGCGTCAATAGATTTGGATCAAGCCTTTGATCGAGCTAGCCACAAATATCTTGCAGAAGTCCTGACACACATGCCATTTCCACTAACATTTATCGCTATCGTGATGCGGCTGCTCACCAATGCCTCCTCCAAAGTGCTTGTCAATAGACTACGATAAAATCTCTAGTGGTAGCGAGATCGATAAGACAAGGATGTCCCTTATCAACGACATTATATGCACTGGCTCTCGACCCTTTACTTTGCGGCTTAGGACACCGATTGACAGAACTGACTTTGCAATGATGCATATTTGCATGGAGGTGATATGCGGATGACCTGGTGCTGACAGTACGGAATGAAAACGATATGAATGTGGCTTTAGACCGGATACGCAAATATGGGCAAGTCTGTAGCGATGAATACTGGTGTTAGACTAACAGAAGAGTGCGCATCACCATTAAGGCTCATGGTTAGCCTGAAATGCCTAGGTATTGTTTTTACCAACGACGTACGTCGCACAGCAGCGTACAACTATAAGAGACTACTACAGTCAATCCGAACGGGCGTTGGAGGGAATATCACACGGGCATTTGACATTATCACACGGGTCACGTATATCAACACCTACCTCGTGACACGAATTCCGCATTTTGCTCAAGTACTCTCAATGCTGGTGACGATAGCCCGACTAATACTGGCGGCGTTCGGTTCCTTTGTGAGTGCAGGTCAACTGTTTAAAGTAAGACACGACGCCCTTACTCTCCCTCTTAGTAAGGGTGGACTTGGTCTTGTGCATGTTCGTGATCGAGTGGTGACACTATATCTCAGTACCATGTCAAAATTGTGGAGACGACATTTGCCTGACAAGAATCTTAATAGAAAAACTAGCACCAGTTTCTCGATTGACGCCAGTGGCGGTCCAGCGCATTTCCCAGTCCGTCCAGCAAATATAAACTTTATAAAAAGTGCAGCTACGTTCAGAAGGCTCTGTCGCAAACCAGACCTGCAACGGCGAGTGACATATATCGAATACTAACTACCGGACGACACAGCAGTCCTATTGAGAGGAAGCATCCGCATCACATATCAATTGGCAAGTAGTATGGCGATAGATACACCATGTTTCCTAAGACACAGAGGCACGTGCAACGTGATACCTAAGAGTTAATGGTGAAAATGTCACCCAGTCCTGACTCCATGCGACTCATATGGCAGTTTCACCATTGTGCCCTCAGTGCCAAACTGTGGAGAACTGTGAACACCGCCTCATATGCGGCCCCTCGGCAGGTGTGTGCCGTTTAGCAAAACGAACGATCGTTTTCCTTCTCCGAATGGGACAAAACAACATTGAATCAGGGATTATATTACTGCCCACGCACCAAAACGAACGCCGTAATGTGGCTTCGAAACCACACGGTGCTCTGTTTGTTCAGAAATGGCCCAAAGAACGTAATCGACTTTCGGACATTTTTACAGGAGTGACATCTAAAGATCGATAACAATCCGAAATACGGACAGTATTTCTCGAACTTCCTATGGAGTGCGTTTGAAGAGCCACCACATAGCTGGAACGTCCAGGGTAGGAGAAGTTGAATTATCGATGCGAAGAAAGCATGAACGGAAGATAAGGATCGGTGGATACATCGCACTTACAAGAAGACATATTCGGATGACAGAACCACGGCAGGGATTGTAAATACGATTCTCCATTGTGATATGTGTTTCTTTCTTTTTTTATGTAATGCGAGAATAATGTTCAGTTTACTAGCTTCAAGCAATACAGAAATATTATGTTTGATATGACAGGGCAGTGATTGTTACCGAAATTTAACTTCACTTAAATGTTGTATGTGAACCAGGATTTGCTTTAATCTGTGAAAGATTGTAATTGGAATTTGAAGCATAGTTGGAGAAATATTTCTTTTTAACGTAGTTTTATTTTATTATTATTTTTTTTTTTTAATTTCTGACGTATGTTTACCATCCAAAGCTTACTACTTATCACAATGCTAATATTACGTCAGTCTGATTTATTGTTACGCTTTCATATTATACAGGGTGAGTCACCTAACATTACCGCTGGATATATTTCGTAAACCACATCAACTACTGACGAATCGATTCCACAGACATCGGAAGTAAAAAATAAAGCGATGGATCATAATTACGGGGCAGTTCTGTATGTAAAGGGTTTGAAAATCTAGTAGTCATGGAAGATTGGAAATCTGTTATAGGGGAAGAAGTAGGTAGTTCACAGGAGAAAAAGGATTTGTGGCAGGAACGAGAGAGGCGAAACACTAACTGTAAATGTATTGTCCCTTATAATTCGTCCAGTAACAGTGAATACTTTGTTAAAAAATCACGAAAGAAAGAGATATAAATTAAAATTGATGGAAGATACTCGAGAGTTCAATTACATTACATCATTGTGAGGCATAGATTCCGAAATCGGAAACTCTTCTGTGAGGCGTACCCAAGTAAGTTTAAGTTTAAGAGTCTCGTAAGTATAAAACTGGGCGTAAGGAAGTGGGACACTTAATTAGGGAATAAGATATACGCTTGAATTTCAGTGAGGCTAGGCTATAGACACTACCATAATGAATAACTCAGTAGGCTGTTCATTTGAAGAGGACATCCCTTAGAAGTGCAATCACAGCAGTTAGAAAGAAAATCGTAGGTAAAAGGAAGGTAACTGAGAAGGGGAAACGGGTATAAAACTTCATTTGATCGAAGGATGACCAAACTGTCTAATGAAATTGAAGAACAAAGAAATCAAATCACACAGGAATGAAATAAGCAGTAACTGAATGGAAACGAAGGCAAAATGGCTACTTGAAAAATGTGAAGAAATCCAAAAAGAAATTACTGACGCAGCATATACAAAAGTCGGAACAACATTCGATGAAATGAAAAGCAAGGAGGTTAACTTCAAAAATTGGAACTGGAATTCCACTGCTAAATACTGAGGAGAGTGCGGGTAGGTAGAAAGAGTACACTGAAGCCCTTTTGGAACGATAACTTGTCTGATGAAGTAATACAAGTAGCAGGAGTTGACAGGGATAAGACAGGGCATTTTTCTTTAGAGACAGATTTTAAAAGAGGTATGGACAACTCAGGATCTAACGAGGCAGAAGTGATACGTAACACTGAATCACAGTTTCTAAAATTATTGCGGGATGGGGTGACACAACGACTATTCAAGTTAGTGTGTAGAGTGTAGTAGACTGACTATATACCCTCAGACTTTCAGAGAAAGATCATTTACACTACTCCGAAGATAGAGTCGGCAAGTACGACAATTACAGCACGAATCGGCTATCAGCTCCTGCGTTCAAGTAGCTGACAAGAATAATATGTCTTAAGTTTTCTTTAATCTTCATTCCTTTATCCACCACAACGTCAGAACTGTCTCAATGGTGGCTTTACCTTTCCTGAAGCTGGCTTTACCTTTCCTAAAGCATCTTTGGAACTGTTTGAATGATGTTTTGCAAAAGTCAGATGGTATGTCAACAGTCTCATACATTCTACACACTAGCTGAATAGTCGTTTTGATGACGCATCTCCAAATGACTGTAGGAACTATAATTCAGTGTTATATGTCCCTTCTTCCTCATTACAAACTAAGGAATCCAAAGCTCTTTTAAATTCAGATTCTAATACTAGATCTCTTATTTCTTCTATAATGATCCATTTTTATTCTCCTATGACGTCTTTAGACAAGTCCTCCCCCTCATAGAGGCCGTCAGTGTAATACTTGCGTGAATCTGCCTATCTTCTCCATTTAACAGTGCAATTACCATTGCGTCCTTAACGTTACCGACCTTGCTATTAGTATTACCAAAGGTTGTTTTCACATTTCTATATTCTCAGTCTGCCTTTCCGACCATCATTTCTTTTCCGATTTGTTCTCGTTTTTCATTCAGCCATTTCGCCTTAGCTTCCCTGAGCTTCCTATTTCATTCGTTCCTTAGTGTATTGTATTGTTGTATTTCTAAATTTCCATGAACATTTTTGTACCTCCTTCTTTCATCGATCAACTGACTTAGGTCTTCTGTTACCCACAGTTTATTAGCAGTAACCTTTCTTGCACCTACTGTTTTCTTTACAACTTCTACGATTGCTTTTCTAGAGACGTCTATTCCTCTTCTACTGAGGTGGCTACCGAGCTTGGCTTATAGTAGTACCTATAGCCTCGGAGAATTTCAAGCACAGCTCTTCAATCCTTAGCACTTCCGTAACCCACTTCCTTGCGCATTGATTGTCCTTACTAGTCTCGTAAACCTCAGTATGCTCCTCATTCCCACCAAATTATGCTCTGTATCTACTTCTGGGTACGTCTATTCCATGTATAATTTGAAATGCGAGCAAGTCAGTCTCGCCCTGCCTGACTTCTGACACATGAGCCCCTGTGTCCACTAAAATTTTATGTTCTGTACCACTCACCATGTACTCCAGGCAACACTCCACTTCTGCATACATGGTTGTTCTATATCTCTAAGAAAGCCGCTTAGATGTTGCAAGGTTGCCTTTGGTGTTTGACGACCTTCTATCAACCTGTTTCATATTCCTACAATCCCATATGCAGCGTCCTACCTCTTCTTTTATTGAACTTTGGTTGGCGGCATTGCTTCCGAATGTGGCCAACATTTCCACTCCTATTGCCTAATTTTTAACCACTGAAAAACCAAACGACTTGCTTATTCTGCACTCGCGTTGTGGGTGCATATCAGTGTTAGTGGCAGCAACGGGTTTTGCATCTATACTATGCTTGACCTATCATGTGGAAGCCCCTTCAAGAAAAAGCATCTAGTATTCCGTGTCCTACGTCTTGAAGAATAATCCACCTAGTTCTGTGCCAGCTCATACGTTTGAGTTCTTGCTTTCCCAGTCCTATCCGAGAATGTTTCCACCGATTCGTTCCGTTACTCTGATGCTCCATAAGAAATCTGGAAAGATTTTCTTTGCGGCAGCGCTGAATGAATCCATTTTTGAGGTGCTGGAATGTGTGCCTAGTTCAGCCCCTCGTGGTACGTTATGTAGCTCTTGCCTCACTCGTTATCTCTAATCTGGTAATGTATAAACATTCTTCTTATGACCAAACATCCAGTGTCGTAGCAGCTTTAAAATTATCAGCCAGTGCTTACACATCCCGGTCATTCTACTCGAAAAGGGCTCATTAGACTAGCTGCTGACGAATTCAAAGAAGGCATGGGTATATTGAATGACGATTTTGTTTATACCATTCTGACTATTTCACCTTCTCCACAAGGATTATCAGCCATCAGAGTATCCACTCGCCATTGAAAAGCAGCATTAGTCTCTTTCAGTTGATCTAGAAGGATTCAGAAACTCTATAATCATTATCGGATTTCTACGAGGGGTGACTGAAAAGTAATGCCTCCATCTTCGTAACACTTCGACAGTTGGCAGCATTGGTATGCAGCAGGCACTGGCTTGTTCCGTAGCCTCAACTCTACAGCTCCAGTTGGCGGGAAGCCTTAGCACTGAACGGTTGTGTTGTTACAGTGTAAAGTACAGAACCCTGCGCAGATGGTCGGTCAATGCGATTTAAGCAACATGCAGTCATTTAATTCTTGACAGCAGAAGCTGCCTCACCAAAGGAGTTCATCAGAGAATGAAAGCAGTTTATGGTGATTGTGTTGATGTGAGTACTGTGCGTCGTTGGGCGAGTAAGTTTAAAGATATTGGGAACATCTGAGTCGCGTGACAAACAAAGAGTTGGACGTCCTGTGACAGTAACGACAGAATTTCATAAGCAAAATGATGATTGACTCATTCAGGACGATCGTCGTTTCACACAGACAGAAATTGTAAACACAATCGGCATTTAACAAGAACGTGTGGGTCACATTATTGCTTTTCTTGGATATTGGAAGATCTGTGTGCGATGGGAACCCTGGCTGGTAACCCCTGAAATGAGCGCGCACAGACTTGAAATTTGCCAGGAACTTCTCTCGCGTAACGAGAATGAAGGTGATACCTTTCTCCATTCAATTGTGACAGGACACGAAACGCGGGTTCACCGATACAAACTGGAGATGAAATGCCAGTCTATGGAATATTGACACAAAGACTCGTCTCAGAAAAAGAAATTCAAGACGCAGGCCTCAGATGGAAAAATCATGGCCTCAGTGTTCTGAGGCGTAGATGGTGTTATCCATGTTGATTTCCTCGATCGTGGTACAGCAATAAATTCAGAGCATTACATCACAATGCTGCGAACTCTGAAACGATGGCTAGCAAGGTTCCGAAAGGAAAAAGGGAATGTTGTCCTGCAGCGTGACACTGCCAACGCACTCACTTCACATGCCACCGTAGCAGAACTTCAGAGACTGGATCACACCGCCATACGTCATCCTCCATGGAGTCCAGATTTATCACCATCTGACTTTCGTCTGTCCCCAATAATGAAAGACCATCCGTGGCGACATCATTTTGCTTCTGTTGAAGACGTTGAGAATACTGTGGGACTGTCGTTGCGGAAACTGTGTCCTCTTCTTCTATGACGACTTCAGAAAACTTGTTCATTGTTGGCAGAAATGTATCCAATGGGCTGGTGATTACGTGGAAAAGTAAATATTAGTAATTAAATCTCACTTTCTAAGGATTAATTCTGCTTTTGATTTAATAAAATATTCCTTTTAAAACCCAATTAACGAAGTTAGAGACATTACTTTTCATTCAAGCCTCATATAAACGTCATCTATGAAAAATACAATACACTTAATGAACACAAAAATTCCAAGTCAGGTAATGCACTCTAACGTAGCAAGACTAAACGGCCTGCAAAAAGCCAACCACCTAGACCCCACAGGTTGATCTTCCTTGTGACCATAAGGTCGGAAAGTGCGCCTACTACTTTTTTTCTGGTCCTGATTACTTGCATGGCAATTTGTGGCCCACCAAATTAAATTGTTGGCATCTGGTCGTAAATAGTGATCCCTATAACTTTCCCAAAACTGAGACAATTCTGCAGGGCCTTCCAGTTTCAAAAATTACACCTGTACATTTCCGTGCACAAAACCCGTGCCCAGGGACAAATGAGACCACAAAAGCAGAAAGTTCATTCACCACACCTACAATGACGAAACTGCAACTCAGATTTGGACATGTCTCCGCAGCTGGAGCTTCTCTCGAGGGAAGGCAGCAAATGCCGGCTCAGGATACAGTATGTGTTCTTAGCCACGGGCGTTGGGGTCAATGAAGCTGCCGCAGATGTTTTGTCAGGCTCAACTCCTGGAAGCCTGACAATCTTGTACTTGCAACGTACCACACTGTGATGGATGGTGTTTACGTCGTAGTACTCAGAATGCCCAACGTGAAACGCGTTTGTCTGTACTACGCAGTCACTAGAAAAGGTCAAGGACTTCAGGAACTACGGATTAGAGACTGGAAAGCCGGTACGCCAGGATGGAACATGCGATCAAGAAGGGAGAAGGTCGCCAGCTGAAGGCCGTCACATGAAAGTTCACCCAGCAGTGCAAAGTTGCCGAGCTGTATAAGGACCCCCAGATGTCTGAAGTTACTGGAGACGTAATTCTCGGAAAGTGAGTGCATGTTGTGTCGGTTACCGCACTCCTGTGGAGTTGTGTGCAGAGAATGTCGGTGGGCAGCTGAGAACATCAAAGAGTTTAATTAGGGGTGGGAAGGGCAGAATATGAGAGCCTGCCGACCAGTACGTCTGCAACAGTTGCATCCCACCCCAGAAATGACCATAGTATGCGGCAACCGGTTGTCGCCATTTGGTGGCGGCGACCTTATTTGTTCTGATTATTTTGTTTGACGAGCTTTTAATGGAACTTAGCCGGAGGTGTTACGTTGCCCAGCTTCACGCTTTGGAGGCGCTGGATAGCTTCTCCCGCTGCGACAACTTCCTGGCTAGCCACTCTTTCATCATGAAAGGGCCTTCTCTCGGTGATTGAACCGTACGCTGAGGATTAGTCCCCCTACATGATGATGTTTTCGTGAGCGTCGCAAGAGCAGTTCATCGTACCTGACTGAGTTATGGTGCAACATTCCTTTTACATGTCTGACAGGAAATCACTTGGTATTTTGTTCACGAAACTTACATTACATTGCTCATTTGCAAACTAGCTGGAAAAGTAAATCTTATGAGAAGCGTGTTAACGAATGTGACATACACTTGCCAATGAGTTTTACATGGTTATTGTTACAATACCATAGATTTAGTTTCGTAGGTGTGTTCAAAACTCTTAGTTCCTCACCGTGTCTAGTTTCTAGGGAATATATGCCAATTATTTTCTCAGAGGTATTGTTTTGTTCAACTTAGTTATTTATTTAAATCAGTGCAACTATAAAAAGCATGATCTTAAACATTTTGTACTGGAATAATGTCAAATCTGAATAAGTTATCTTATTCTAATTGACACGTTCATTGCTTAGTTTCGTGTACACAATCCAGTGTATTATGTGATTCAGTAATTAGGACATATTTTTATGAAGGAGATCTGAAGATGGTAATTAGAGGCGGAAACCGGTAGTCGCATGACAAAAAATTTGTGACCATAGACGTGAAGTACAGGAAACTTATTCCATGTTCGGGTCACTGTTCTATTGGCGAACAAGTCGCAGCTTGTGGAACATAATTCTTTCATTTTTGACAAACATACATGGTTGTGATGGAGATATATGGATAGACACGTGCTGTAAAAGTAATTCATGTTTTTATTATATATTATGTGTGTTCAGAGAACATTACCTCAACATTTCCTTACTAACTTTGTTTTCATATTGTCCAAGGCAACAACGCAAATACCAAATCTAATATAAGTTACTGGTAACACGCTCACACATTCTCGCTTAGTCCTGTCGAATTTTGATCTCTGTTGGAAAACTTAAAACAACATTTATTAATGTGCAATCGCAATTTTGTTCTCTGATCAATAATTAAACGGAGACTGTCACTGTGGTCAAAGAAGTCCCATTAGGTGAACTATAGGATTGTTTCAGTTATTCCAAAATACCCGCCTGTTAGGTATCATTGACCAGCAAAGTGATTTCATGTAATAGGTTCTATTCAAGTGTATTGGCCAGTGAGCGTGACGATTGCAGAACTAAAGGAGAAAGGGCAGGAGCTCACGATTCTCTGGAATTGCAATTTGACTTCGTGAGATCTCCAAACGATCTCAATATTTCTGCATTTAGGAAATGCACATTAGCGGGCTAAGCCAATCATTTACTCTAATTCAAACAAAACTGCTATTCTGTTTACCTAGTCAATAAACTGTGTCATTGTAGACTGCCTTAATATCATCAACAGTATCGTTAACACTTTATTTAAAATTCCTGGTAGCTGTATGCGTATTTACATATTTCACCCAGAATGGCTGCACCCACCTTTGTGGAACATACACGGAAATAAAACTTCTTTTAAAGACAGAAAATGTTACTGTGTGTATGTGTGCAGGGTACACACGCAGTTCATTACTCCCTAGGATAAGTCTGAAACTAAGGAAAACCTTAATTAGGGAGAGTTGATGCTGAGTTAGTATTTAAGGAGACCAAACAGTGAAAGTCACCACTTACCTGCCCCCCCCCCCCCCCCCGTCCTCCCGCCAGGGCAGAAGAAGCGTACTAAGTCTGTCTGCGTGTACAGTAAATTTCCTGCGCAGGTGTGAGGGAATGTTCTAAGGGTTTGCGTAGCGTGTATCAAAGAGGAAAAACTTTTAAAACAGACATCCAATCTAGCCAACACGCCGAACTCTTGTCGTTAATCCACCATGCGGATTCTATCCAGGGTCGGCGTACCTCCCCGTCGTGGAAGCGTTCGTTTTTAATGTACATGACAACCCAGGCGGGTTCTCGGAATCATGTTGCGATTGACGTTACGCAGCATGCTCTTTCATTTAACATACAGCTAAATCTTGAATGTTAGCAAATGTTTATTTCACCAAAATACTCCATAGTTGAATTCATGTGATTTTATAGCATAAAATGTTTTGCATTTATCAGTACAACCAATGAAAAGCAAGTATCTTTAACGCTTTCAATTCAAAATACAATCCGTGATAAGTTACGCAGTGACATATAGGATAGCTTAGTAGTTATAGTGGCTGCGTATATGCAACATTTAAAAAAAGTGTTCGTGCCAGAAAATGGATATTACTTTCATGACAAAGAAAGAAGATAGTAAAAAATCGCTTGAATACTTTATCAACAAATAATTTATGTTTTCGTGTTATGTTAACTTACAGAGGTTGGAAAATGCACAGAGGTAATAAATATTTAGCTTATTCAGCACAACAGGTAACAAAAGACCATATGTTAAATGCTTGTTTTCTGTAAAACCATATAATAATAATTCATTTGTATTTGACAGTTGACTGGTTTCATTCACAGTTGAAACCTCCCACCTCCTATTTAAATTTAACATGAGTACATCACCTGATATGACTGCAGTATTTATGTAGTAAAAATATTCCTCTTCTAGAACAAAAATTTTACGCTTCAATGAACAACAACGCAACCTGTTGATTCGTTTATACCCATAAATATCATGGCAAGACGGAAAGTATAAGTGGCTCTTGCAATTGTGCTTAAGTAAGCAAAAGTATGAGCAAGACATTTGATGATTCTAACATAGCCTGCAATTGTGAACGCGTCCTCCCTTATGCTCGCATGTGATGTGTCTGTAGACTGCTTTTTATAAAACCTAACACCTAGCCGTAACAGTACGCATCACAAAAGCCACTACCTCCTGTCTCGAAGTTCTCAACAGCTGAAATCTACCTTGTGTTTGCTGAAACGTGAATGTACGGAAATTCCATCCGCCAAAGGCAGTTTATCGCAGTTCTACTGAAGGTAATGTAAAATGAACTCAGTGAATTGTACTTGTCAGATGTACTACTGACTGACACAAAACATAAGTGAGCACATCGGAACTGAGAACGAATAAAGTAAAAACTTGTAAGTGACTTCTAGTTGAAAAATGATTAAAGCTAATTTGAAACAACACGACAAATCAGTAACGAGGTTACATATGTCCTCCAAGCAATCACGTTGTAAAGCAATGATACATCTTATCAAATACAGAACAAAATCAGCGTCATGTAATCTCAGAACCCCTCGTAATGTATCTATTATATATGTGTGTATAAGTGTAAAACTTTTGTTCCGCTTCGGTCTGTTTGTTGGGGCTAATCTCAGGAGCTACCGTAGTTAGTTTTATTTGATTTTCATTAATAGACAGACTGATTTACCAGGAATGTTTGTGTACATAATTCGGTGCCAACAGGACAGACGATGCTTAATCTGTCTCAAGCTGCTGTGAAGGTAATGCAATTCACATCTAACAGCGAATGGCAAAACTCTTAGGAGGTAAAGTTCCGGATAGCAACATGCATCTGTGCAAGAACAGCCCACTTCTTCAGATGTACTGACTGCAAGTGGAACGTATTCGATGCAGTCACTCATTGTCTACACACCTTGATGTAATCCTATTTTATTTATTAGGACACTTTGAAATTATGTATAAGACTGGTGCGTGAATCTCCACTGGTAAGTAAGATCTCTAGATGTTTCATGATAATCGAGGAGGCCACATGTTTGCTTGATTTCGTGCGCAGCACTGTTTATCATAAGGTGAATCAACCAAAAATAACGGAACTGTGACAAACGTGGTCAGATTTGTGAGCTTCATAAAGAAGGGAACAGTCGAGGGAAATATTTTCTTCTCATCTAAAGGTAGAGGAAAAGATGGAATTTGGAAATTTCTTTTGAATGACTGCAGAAGTTGTAGAAAGTCTCCCACAGACGGTTGGGTGGCGCTTTTCGTAACGGAATGTCAGTTTCGGTCTGTAGATATTTGCTTCCACCAGAGTTTCAATCTCAGCTCACACTCACGATTCACTGCACATTCTTTGAACAATGAGCACTGAGACGTATAAGTAAGCAGTCGTTTGACAACAACTGCACAGCGAAAATAGGGGTTACTCATAACTATCAGGTAGTTAATTTTTCAGGCAAAAAGCATAGTGATTTCTGAGATGATACGTCAGCAAAGGATTCAGCTTTGAATCTTTTACGTAAAGAAAGTCTTCTCAGCAGGGGAATGTACGAAACAACTACCAGTTTTCGGCTCTCTGAATCAAACGACACGGTTCTGCGCGTCGCTTGGCAAAAATGTCTGCAACAAGAGTGCAACAAAGAATTGCGCAATGAGTCTGAAAAGTTTGCCCAAACACACACCACACACACACACACACACACACACAAATATATATATATATATATATATATATATATATATATATATATATATATATATATATATATATATATTTTACAAGAGACTATCACGTAACAGACATTTTTGCCAAGCGACGCACAGAATCGTGTCGCATGTAGGTTTGATTCCGAGAGCCGAAAACTGGAAGTCGTATCGTACGTTCCACTGCTTGGAATACTTTCTTTCCGCAAAAGATTCGAAGCTGCATACCTTGCTTAAGTCCGAAAAACGAGGTACCGTTTTCGTATTTTACGACGGAACGCCGAACGACAAATAAGGAAAGCGGCTGCCTGACCCCCTTGTGGCTGGAAGTGTACTCACGTCAGAGCACAGTTTCACTCAAAAATAAAAAGTCTGAAAACATAGCTCACGACTACAGAATCGTCTTTCGGATCCTGCAGCGCGAATTATAGTAGAAGTCAGAACTATAACAAAGTTAACAGAGAGATGTATTTGAGAACTGTAATTCATTCCAAAAGGGAGAAGTTATAGATTCAGCGACAGTAACTAATATATAGACATTCGTGCGGACCTGAATTGTTTTGAAGTTAACTACTTCAGATTTTTGAAATTTTAATAAAGTGACATAATTTTTTTACCCATTTGTTATCTTTTCGACCTCCTACAGGAAAGTCTAGGCTTGCGAAAACCTGCCACAGTGTCAACGCCAAAGTCTCAAGCGTTTTTTTCCGTCACTACAATTTACATTGTTTTTAAACATATTAATGAAATCATGATGTGCTCCTATCATTACCATGAGGTGCCACTCGAAACGCCAAATGAAAATGGAACATGCAGCATCTGTGCCTCCTAAGAACTTTTCTGGTGTGCGCTACTTAAGTACGAGTAGTTTGACTTACTTGAAAGTCGTGATATTCCGTTATTGACATTGTCTAAGTCTCATGAATATCATTAAGCAGTGGCCCATAAAAGAATTTTCTTACACTTGACCATAAATACGTGATGTTTCCTGTGCGAAGCTGGGGCGGTCTGCTAATATTAAACAAGTGGCAAATAAGCATGAGCCACATCCACAGAAGGCTTAATGAATGATCGATTTTAATCCTTGTACATGGAGCAAAGTCTCAACCACAACAAACAGGTTTAAACTTGTTCACAAACAAAACACATTTGTAGAGCTGAAAATTATATTACGGGTAGTGCTCGCTACGTACTAGCATTCAGGTTGGCGTGCAATGAAAGACCCAACAGAATATCAAAGAGGAGTGATGTGATTGTAGTAGGAAGGGTGGGGGGGGGGGGGGCGAGGCGTATAGCTGGAGCATCAGTAATCAAGACAGTAAACTGATTGAACGTTTCAAGAGCAAGTGTTTCAAAAGTCATGACAGCCTACAAAAATTATGGAAAACACTATCTTTTAAACGTAATAGTGGACGAAAATCTAAACTAAATAACACAGGTCGTCGTATGGTAACACAAATTGTGTGAAGACAACACAAAACTACGGCGGCTAAAGTGACTGCAGAGCTCAAATGCCATCTTCGAGACCGCTTGTATATCGACACTGTCTGCCGAGAACTCCATAAAGCGAATATTCATGGACGAGCTGCTATACCGAAACCATTAGTAACAACAAGCAATACAAAAAAGCGTAAAACATGGTGTCAGGTGCATAAGTCCTTGACGGATGATCAATGGAAATACGTAGTATGTTCTGATGAGTCAAAGTTTTCGTTATTTCCAATGTCGGCCTGAGTTTACGTCTGGAGAACGCCAAAAGAAGTCTACAAATTCTTGATTCCAACGGTTAATCACGGAGGCGGAAGTGTGATGGTGTGGGCAGCCATATCATGGTATTCCGCTGGTCCCATCATTACTCTCAAAAGCCGTGTTGCAACCAACGAATATGTGAACATTGTACGTGATCAGGTGAATCCCATGTTTCAAACGTTGTTCCCCAACAATGATGCCATATTTCCGGACGATAGTGCACCCATTCGTACATCCGGAGCAAATCTTAGCTACGCGGGCACGCAACTTCTGTAGAGGTTCACTTCAAACTCAGCATACACACACGTGACTTTTTGGACAGACGAAAACTGTTCATAGAGAGTCTTTGCAAGGTGTTACTTATTATTCGCTTAGAGATACTTTAGTAAAAAACTCGTTGTCTAACAGGTCACTTTAAGTAGTAATGGACATTATTTTTGGAAAGCCACTGTATCGTACAGTATTCTTAACGTATGGGAGATGTCTTCCACCAGCACAAACAATTACCAATCATATAATAAAACATTTGAAATGCACATGAAAATCGCTACTTAAAGCGAGTAGTTTGCTGTAAATATAAAATTTAGGGCTGCCTAATAATCATTTCTATATATTTCACGATAGTAATGCAGCCAGTGAAGAGGGTGAAAGGTTAAGCATATGCATATATTTCACGAAAGCCAGTGAAGAGAGTTAAAGGTTAAGATGTACCAGCATATATAACGGAAGTTTAAATGACCCTTAGAGAAATTATAGAGAAATTCTCGCTTTTTGCAGAATGGTGGTGCCAAGGGCGGCCTGGACATGAACGTGACGGGAGCCTGGAGGATGGGCTATACCGGCAAGGGCGTCGTCGTCTCCATACTGGACGACGGCATACAGACCAACCATCCCGACCTGGCGCCCAACTACGTAAGCCTCTCTACTCTTATACCGAACGATTTATACTAGCGTCAACATTTAGTAATAACACAGTGACTCCGAAAACTGTTTTTTCATGTGGACTTGAAATGGTCCATTGATAGTTGTGCCACCGAGAATAAAAACAAACTGTAAAATTAGAATTAATGCGATTCGTTCTGATGCTTTTAATTTATATGTATTTCCTATAGTTGCTGTTTTTCCAACAGGAATTCAGTAAATCTACGTCTCACCTGAGACATTCCATTATGACAATCTCGTTAATGTCATGTGGATCAGCCATTAGAATCTGTGTTTTGCGATTCAGCCAATTTGCGTTGTGCGGATTGAGTAACTCCTTGGCGGACATCTGGGGGACGCGGCAAGAGAAGGCTATACTCTGGTCACGCAACTGGCGCCCAATAGCGCCATCACGTTCACATTAGGGGGAACTGGTGACCAGCCCATGAGCTTGAGATCACTATCATGCTCCTCATTGTAGTACGATACTTGTGATATGATCAGTTATTCTACTGGAGGCTGCCACCTCCGTCGAGGAAGACGTCAAGCTTTAAGGCATGCAGGGGATCCGTAATAATGAACTTAAAAAAGAAAGGTAGGAAACAAGAAAACAACATCACACGACGAAGATTTATCCAAATCGGGCGGTAATCGGTAGATATCATGTACATGACCAAAGACTACAATCTCAGATACCGTGGTGTGATTTATTCAAGAGACATTTTCACAAACTGAGCAGGTCGTTAACGGTTTGGTTCACGTCAGGCCCTTATGCAAGCAATTATTCGGTTTCTGAATGAGTGATAGGGTTGTTGGCTGTCATGGGTAACGACGTGCCAAATTCTGTTCAATTGGCGCGTCACACAGTAAAATTTTTTAGTTCGTTTCGAGGGCCCTGGCCATAATGCTGCAAACGTCCTCAGATCCGGCGACCTTGCTAGACTAGGTAGGAACCCGTAGGGCTCATTGCTGTGGAGACTCAAGAGGTGTACACCGATTGGTGCACTTTGGAACGCTTCTGACTGCGTCAGCACTGTACTTTGTCGTCAGATCTGCCATAGATAGCTAGACATTTTGCTCCATAGAGATGGCTAGTTTCTGAACTCTCTTGTGATGAGATGTGGTCGTCCAACTCCGTTCCTGTACTCGAGATTTCACATTCCTTCAAATTCTCTAGTTAAATATTTACAACTGTAGTCTGCGAACAGCCGTAAACATTCGTTGTTTCCTGCAGACCATAATTCAGGGTCTAGTTACACTAATGTGACAACGGCCAGTGTTCGAAGTCGAAATGAAATAACCACTTACAGGCGGTAGGTGGTAGAACTCGCAGTGGAGGCTACATAATGTGTGTCTGAGGGTCGCGGGAAGAAAGCACACTCATTGCCCTAATGTGGAAACGGGGTGATTTATCTGGCGTCCAAGAATACATTATCGTTTTCTTATAACTGAGGAATGGAAGCATTTCCGAAACGATGAAGTTTGTAAACTTTTCCTGTGTCGCCGTGGTTAAAGAATCCAAAATGGCACCATCCAAAAGAGCATGGTCCTCCATAGGAGGCGCCTGCTTCATGTGCCCATGCTGATTTCTGATCATCGGCGACGAACGCTGGAATCTGCACGCCAACACCCCAACTGGAGCCTCACTAAGTGGCCAATAGTGGCCTCTCCAGGTGAATCATTTTTTATGTTCCATCTACGTGAAACGACTGAAAGTAAACACCCTGCAGAAGGTCCAGTGCGTGATGTAGCTGAAGGCTATGCTAAACTGTCGTCTCGGCAAATGTGTGGCGACGCTCGGTCTGCAATCACTGATAGTGGCGACACGCGGGTCCGACGAATACTAACGGACCGCGGCCGATTTAAAGGCTACCACCTAGCAAGAGTGGTGTCTGGCGTTGACATTCGTGTAGTATGTGGTGTAATAAAGAATGGGGGTTCCTATTTTTAAAAAAGCAGTTGATATCCGTTTGACCTATGGCAGCGCCATCTAGCGGGTCAACCATTGCGCCATCTGGTTTCCCCCTACAAGCTAGACAAGCTTCGTTCTTTGTAGTTTTTTCGTTTGACGCTTATTTAGTGAGATATTTGGCCCGGTCACGATCAATGGACCACCCTGTATATAACGCAATGAATAATAAGTGGGACAAGTTGGAGTCACGGTTGAAACGCCATCAGCACTCCGCTGTTTGGTGGAATTGTTTAATTAAACCCACAGAAAGTGGCTTAATCTGAATACAATGACTGGAATAAGCTTATGGACTCACCTCCTCACCTAGGGCTGGCCAAGTTTTGCCGAACTTTATGCGTGCAGCGTGTGTGGGCCACGTGAGGGCCACGGACCGGCCTGTCTCGGTACTTCTCGGACGTACCGAGACCAGCGCGACATTTCAATTAACATCGCGGTGCGGCAATATGCTGTCGACGACACTATGTCACTTCGTCAGAATTGTGGTGTCAGCACTGTTCAGCCTTCGCTGTTTTTCGTTTCTATGAAGGACTATAACTGGTCCAGGGGCTGTTAGCACAAAAAGTCGAAGTCCAGTGATCTATCACAACAATGCTTTAAGACGAGTGGGATTGACACAAGAGAGCGATGAGAATTCTCAGTTCGCTTAAGCAATGAGTATCGCTTATTTACTCCGACACTAGATCACAGTGTCATGCAGACAGAATTTGAACTTTGAGAAGACAATGAACGAACAAAACATTACAATGATCGACAGGTGGGATTCATTGTTCTGTAAGCCAAGAAGAAATTCGTGCTAAATTTGCTGGAATGGAGCAATTCAAGAAATTAATGGTACGAATAGTAAAATTTATGAAGTCGCACAGTTTATTCAATTTTCTGTTGCCAAAGTTTTCAATGGAAATGAATAAAGAGTATGGAGATTCATTGGATCATTGGTAAAATTTTGGGAAGATGTGGTTCATCTCTAAAGGAGACCGCTTATAAAACACTAATACGACCTATTCTTGAGTACTGATCGAGAGTTTGGGATGCCAACCAGGTGGGATTGAGGGAGGACATAGAAGCAATTCAGGGCGGGATGCTAGATTTGTTACTGGTAGGTTTGATCATCACGCGAGTGTTACGGAAATGCTTCAGGAACTCGGGTGGGAGTCTCTAGAGGAAATTTAGAGAACCAGGATTTGAGGCTGACTGCCGTACAATTTCACTGCCGCCAACTTACATTTTGCGGGAAGACCATAAAAATAAGATAAGAGAGATTAGGGGTCGTACAGAGGCATATAGGTGGTCATTTTTCCCTCGTTCTGTTTGGGAGTGGAACAGGGAGAGAAGATTCTAGTTGTGGTACGAGGTACCCTCCGCCACGCATCGTATGGTGGTCTGCGGACCATTTATGTAAATGTAGATGTAGATTTCATACGAGGGCTGTCCAGAAAGTAAGTTACCATCGGTCGGGAAATGGGAACCACTGGGAAAATCCGGGAAAGCTTCGCACAGATGTGTTGGTCAGTGTCTCTAGTATGCCCGTCAATGGTATCGCGGCGCTCGTTTCAGTTTTGAGTGAACAGTGAGCACGTAAAGATGCGTAGGGAATAGCGTCTCCAGCCAAGCATGAGGGCCCGCTGAGAGATTTCGCCTGTGTCATGCTGCCCACATAACACAACTATCGAGCAGTTCCTTCTTCAAGCCAATTCTCGGCCGCACACTGCAGGCGAAAAGAAGACGCTCCTGCAGCGTTTCCGATGAGAAGTGTTTTATCACCCGCAATACAGTCCGTGATTGGCTCCCCCTGAGTCTCTTTTCTGCTCACAAAAACCGCTGGCCATGAAGACAAAAATTTTCGACAGACAGCGAGCTGCACACCTGGCCGAAAGCACAGGCGGCTGCTTTCTATGACGAGGATATTGGAAAGTTGATACAACACAACGACAGAACTCGAAGTTGGAGCGGCGACTATGTAGAGAAGTAGGTGGAAGGTGTACCTAACTGTTGCAAATAAAATGTTTCTGGTTTTCATTGTGGTTTCCGTTTCGCGACCGATTGTAACTTACTTTCTGGACAGCCAACGTATATTACTGCAAGGTGTGTTGGCTGTACGTGTACGTACAGACCCTGTGACGAAGTCGTAGACGATTGCAGAACATGAGCGCCCTCGATACTTTCTGATCCTGAATGACCTACCTTTAGGCCTAAGAACAACAGTTTAGTGACGAAAGGACATCAGCAGCTTAGTCCACCCCCTGTCTCTAAAGGTAACTTTTTATGATGCTCCACAAACGCGGTAGGTCCACCGAGTGTTTCGCTCAAATCTGGAGGGTTTTAGAAAGGACCCTTTGCTGTTTTATTCAGGAAAGTGAATGTCGCAGGCCCCCATTCCCTCGTGTAGTAACGCCAGAACAAGAAGCGAGATAGAGGGATGATAAAGCAAAAGCACTCTTTTCCACTTCCGATCATGTTCAAATTTCGTCGAATAGTGTTGAACACTCCCTACTGCTTCCAATTAAGTTCAGTGAGGATGCAGCCCACAATGTCCTTAGAGATGGGTTGAATGATTCGAGGTGCATACCTGAAACGATATTGCGATTTAAATGACACTATTGTTAAATTTATGAAGGCAAAAGGGGTACAGGAACGAAAATTTGAAAATCCGAAATGGATTGCAGAGTTCTATTTTTAAGTGGATATGACCGCAAACTGCTCACAGTAAGACACTACAAGGTAGCTTCTTCCAGATTTGATGGAAATGCATTTAAAAGGAAAATATGACGAAGGCAGTCTAGTTCCCTCAGTTCACTCACGTTGAAAAGAGGGCGAAATTTCAAGAATTCATTGTGGTCTTGCAAGAATTGCCACGAGAGTTTTATAAAGATTTAGAGACACTGTCAGTCTTACATCTGCTTTAGAGCTGTTTTCGACACAATTTGCCAATTCAGTTAAAACTGCCCCTGTGTAAGTGCAGATATAACTAAAAAAATGTTCAAATGTGTGTTAAATCTTATGGGACTAAACTGCTAAGTCCATAAGCTTACACACTACTTAACCTAAATTATCCTAGGGACAAACACACACACCCTTGCCCGAGGGAGGACTCGAACCTCCGCCGGGACCAGCCTCGCAGTCCATGACTGTAGCGACTTAGACCAAGATATAACTCACTGTCCTGCAACCTAATTCCACTTTTGCTTATAAAATTTTTTGGATTAAAACTGTGCAGGACGTCTACATTGTTCTTGTCAGGTAGATTTTCCACGTCTACGTAATGAGGCTGCAAAAGTGCTGCACTATTTCAATCTACATATTTGTGAGAAAGACTATTTTCAATTTTGAAACTAAGTTAGTCATATTTACGTGGCAACTTGAATGCGAAACTCTGTGAAACTGTCTGCGTATGCCGACAGTTTGTACCACATAATAATTACATTGTATCTTCTGCTAGACAAAATAATTACTTAATAGGAAAACTTATTTTGTTCGTAATATGTGTTATTGAGAAATGTGAATCACAAAACCAAGTCGGATGCAGTACGGCTGTACTGCCATTGAAATGGGGTGGGCTTGCTGTTTTCCCCTCTTGCCCTCCATTCACTCAGACAGCGTTGTGCTAAGGGTGGAGGGGCGGTGTATGTGAAGCGAGGCTGAGAGATGTCCTAACCGAATCGAAAGGGTTATCAAATCCAGGAGCGGAATTATACGATATTACACGATGCTTGTGATGATTGCTCCATAGCTGTTAATTTTTTGCCTGCTGAGGTTATGTTGCAGTAGAGGAAAAATATTGACAGTAGAATACCACGTAAACAAAATTTGAGCACAGATAATTAATATAAGCAAGTAAAGGATCATTTTTTCGAAACCCTGTAATTCTCAACTAAAGCAAAATTTTGAAATTTGGCACAGTTGCGCATACAGTCTTCCTCTGCACACTGTGACATCACCCTCAGGCTCGAAGATGCTTCAGGCACCAAAGTCTCGACACATGCAAAAAATCTGCCACGGCTCATACGTTCATATGACGTGTACGGTATGTTAATGACGTTATATCGGCACCAAACTTGACCACGATTCTGCCCAGTGCCATCGTGGTCGTGTTAGGCGACGAGAAGAATGTCACAGCCCTCTTATTACATTTCACCACTTCTTTTGATACCTCTAAAATGGCGGTAATCATTGAAATCACGCGGTTTTCTTGTGACTGGCCTAGGGCAACACACCAGGCACACCGCAGATCAGAAACGGCATGAATCCCAACCTCTGACACTGCTGACACCCGCGGACCTTTCAACCCGTCTCTAAGGACATTGTGTGCTGCACCCCCACTGAACTTGACCATACCACTTTGGAGTGCAGTGCGTGCGCTTTTTTCTTCTGATGTTCTGGTTGGAACCACTAGGGAGTGTTCAACACTATTCAACGAAATTTGAACATGATCGGAAGTGGAAAAGAGTACGTTTGCTTTATCATCCCTCTTTCGCTTCCTGTTGTGGCGTTACTACACTACTGGCCATTAAAACAGAACATTCGACGTCTTTAAATTGATCAGCCGTCTAGGATTTATACACCTCACACCATGTTTTACGCTTTTTTGTATTGCTTGTCGTTACTAATGGTTTCGGTGTATTAGTTTTATGGAGTTCTCGGCAGACAGTATCGATAGATATGGGGTCTCGAAGATGACTGTTGAGCTCTGCAGTCACTTTATGCGCCCTAGTTTTGTGTGGCTTTGTCACAATTTTTGTTACCCTATGTCGATCTCTGTCTGAAATTTAACCGACAGGAAGAAGAAGTTGCTGTGATATGCAACTGATTAGCTTTCCAGGGCATTCACACAAGTTTCGCGCCGGTGGTGACACCTACAACGTGCTGACAGGAAGAAAGTTTCAAACCGATTTCTCATACACAAACAGCAGTTGACCGGCGTTGCCTGGTGAAACGTTTGTTGCGATGCCCCGTGTAAGGAGGAGAAATGCGTACCATCACGTTTCTGACTTCGATAAAGGTTGGATTGTAGCCTATCGCGATTGCGGTTTATCGTATCGCGACGTTACTGTTCGCGTTGGTCGAGATACTATGACTAGTATCAGAACATGGAAACCGTGGGTTCAGGAGGGTAACACGGTTCGAAGCGCTGAATCCCAACGGCCTCGTATCACTAGCAGTCCAGATGACAGGCATCTTATCCGCAACGACGAACCTGGGTGCACGAATGGCAAAACGTCACTTTTTCGGATGAATCCAGGTTCTGTTTACAGCATCATGATGGTTGCATCCGTGTTTCTCGTTATCACGGTGAACGCACATTGGAAGCGTGTATTCGTCATCGCCATACTGGCGTATCACCCGCCGTGATGCTATGGGATACCATTGTTTACACGTCTCGGTTACCTCTTGTTCGCATGGACGGCACTTTGAACAGTGGACGTCACATTTTAGATGTGCTACGACCCGTGGCTCTACCCTTAATCCGATCCCTACAGGATAATGCAAGACCGCATGTTGCAGGTCATTTACGCGCCTTTCTGGATACAGAAAATGTTCGAATGCTGTCCTGGCCAGCACATTCTCCAGATCTCTCACCAATTGAGAACGTCTGGTCAATGGTGGCCGAGCAACTGGCTCGTCACAATACGCCAGTCACTACTCGTGTTGAACTGTGGTATCGTGTTGAAGCTGCATGGGCAGCTGTACCTGTACACGTCATCCAAGCTCTGTTTGACTCAATGCCCACGCGTATCAAGGCCGGTATTACGCCCTGATTTCTCAGGATCTATGTACCCAAATTGTTTGAAAATGCAAACACATGTCAGTTCTAGTATAATATATTTGTCCAATGAATACCAGTTTACCATGTGCATTTCTTCTTGGTGTAGCAATTTTAGTGTCCAGTAGTGTACATGAGGGTATGGGGACCTGCGACATTCACATACGTGAATGAAACAGTAAAGGTTCCTTCTAAAACCCTTCAGATTTGGGCAAAACACTCGGTGGACCTACCCGCCTTTGTGGAGCATCATAAAAGTTACCTGTACAGACATGAGATGGACTAGGCTGCTACTGCCCTTTCGTCACTACACTGTTGCTCTTAGGCCTACAAGTACGTCACTCAGGATCAGAAAGTATCGAGGGTGCTAACTTACTGCAATCGTCTAGGACTTCGTCATAGGTTCTGTACGTACAGGTACATTTCGAACATCTCAATCAAGGTGTGCAGTGCCAAGAAGGATTTCGACAAAGTGGGACATCATAGAAAGATCCTTTTCCATTTTCCTCATGCTTGTATGAATGTCGAATCCCCCAATGAGCACGCGACAGGAGGACACAAAATAGGAGCACTGAAAAAGCATCAACACCCACAGGCACGTTGGATCACGTTCAAATTTCGCCGAGAGGTTTTGAGCGGCCCTTAGTGGCTCTAAGCTAAGTGCTTATACTGCGGCTGCGTCATTAAGGAAGGAACATTTAGAGTTTAAAATCCGATCGACAAAGAGGTCATTCAGTGATCGAGCATAGGTTCAGGGTAGTGAACGATGGGTAATCCACCTGGCATTTGCTGGTTGGGTGACTGATTTGGGGAAAGGTACCAAACAGCGAGGTCATCGACCCCATCGGAGTAGAGAAGGATTGGGAAGAAAATAGGTGTTACGGCGTAAAGTCAAGCGGCGCACGCCAGTCGGAAACGAGAGAGCAGAGAGATGCTTCATCGAAGAAGAAAGGCTCCTCACAAACGTTCTGTCAAGATGGGGAACAGAAAAATGCAGCGTAGTCTCTTTCCAAATATACCATTTCTAGGGGATTTGTTGACACCCATATACGCTTATTACTTGGTGTTCATATTTCCGCTGAAGTGAAATTCCGATTCATCACCGAAGACGACACCATCTTGAAAACCTTCAATGGCATGCTGCAACGTTTCGGTTGCAAAATTGGCATGTAATCCGTGATCTGTAGGCTTTGGAACTTGTAACAACTGCAAACGATACGAACGTAGTTGTACGCGCCTCCTTAAGTCCCCACACTGGTGTCACTGGAACTGCTATTTCACGACTAACCTTCTGGACTGATTTCTTGGGGCTAAACGTGTAAGGCTCTCACTCGTTCAACACGTTGTTCAGTTACGCTTGGCTCGATCCAATCTCTTCCCTTAGCGCGCAGGTTCACAAAGAAAACTGAGTTGCTCTTTCATTTGATGTATTATTTATAATTGTAAGGTGAACGTAATAAATGCTACCAAGCCTTAAATTTCGTGTTCATTTTGAAACATACTGTATTATGAGTACTCTGTTACATTTATTGGGCCAATCAGTGCTTCTAAATTTTTTTTTTATTTCCTTGCCGAATCATCACTTTTTAACTGCCTTTTGAGCATCCAACATCAGTAGACCAGTATACTTTATGTCCATCTTCCCTGCTACCTCTCCTCCATTTCCTTGCTTTTCTGTTGGAGACATTTTCCTTGTTCTTATGTCAAAGATTTTCTGGGAAGCAGTCAAAACTTGAGCGTCGGATATGGATTTTTATACTGTTCCTACGACCCAACCCCCTTCAATTTCGTAACATCTTTTTGTCAGTCTTTTTTGTAATTCGTTCCTCTGTTTTTCCCTAGAAAGTTTTCAGTAACATACTTCAAAGGATTCCATCCATTATTCTTCGTATGTTATTGTATTCTGACTTTCATTACCTTTCATCAGTTTGTGAATTTGAGCTCATGATATTTACGTTCTTTTACGTTTTTTTTTTTATTATTGCTGATGGAAAATTTCATGGATAAGTATTTACAGTATGATTCGTCTCGTGGAGCACTCCTCACAATTTGCTTCATCAATCACGGTTTGATATACAGTTACTGTTGTCTACAAGCTGCTCAAGCTAGATGTTTTTAGTCCCAGAAACAAAAGTCTTTACTTAAACCAGATGTCTACATTCGAACAGTTTTATTTTGCCTGGTTACTCTCTTCATTTAACAAGAACGACATTTTGCTTTCCTAATAAAATTAAGATAATTACTTATTACTAAGAACAGTTTTGAAATCAGCATAAGCAAGTAATTTACTAGTAAGAACTCGTTTTTATTTTCAGTCACCTAACACCGAGACGAGTGTCACTTTTTTTCCTAAGAGAAGCGTCAGTCGGCAACGCCACCGTAATAGTAACAGTAGACGGCTAATCGCGACTGGAGATTTTCTCCGAGCCCAGAACCGATGTGACCAGTTGAGATGGCCCTGGAGTGCGGATTAGGCCCAGGGAGAGGCAACACCTCCCCTTCTCGGCAAAGTTAGTACATTACAGCTATCGTGTTGGGAAGAGTTTAAGTTGAGGTTTTATACGGCTGGAAACTGCAGTTCATCTTCTTCCAGCCGCTACGGAGGCACATTTATCGTACATCGCCCGCTGCGCCTGGATTAGCTGACGCCCCTCATGCTGCGAGTTCGCTAACCCTATTAATCGCCACCGAATCCTTGAAGTAGCTTGGGTAACAGACTACTCTCTTCTCAACAGTAATTTCTCGTTGATACTTTAGCAACGTATTTTGGGTTGTGTACGAGAGCAAGTAGCTATAGGTCCGCCGCAGAGCGATGAGTAGAAACATACCCTCGTTTAAGTACTTTTGTCGCCCAAGAAGTCACTGTAACATTTTAAAAGTTGCTGATCTATCAATACTCAGTTGCTTTTAACATCATATTAATGATTTTTGGGTGACGTCCGACTATTTCCAATGGAATGAAAGCGTTATTTGTTAACATAAACAAGGATATCTTGGGACTATCATAAACGGTTTTAATGAACATTTTTCATAGATTTTGGAATAAGTCTCAACTACAATTCAGGGATTAACACCACATCGACTTTCAGGAAGGTTGTTTTGCGTCAAATATACAACTAGTTATAGTTGCTGCATCTGTCACATACAGTTACAAGTCTTCCGTTGTACATATGTCATCAATCATGAAGTACGATAATCCTCACCCAACTGCAATGTTCGATATAATGGCTGGCCAAAGTCGTACAACAAACTGCAGTTTATTTATTTTAAAATTACTTAATTCATGATCATGGTGGTTGAGCTCCGTGTCTGAGAACTGAATTACCTGAAATAATACAACGGCAAGTCGCTCTCTGTACTTGTCCGTATTACAGACTATTTTCCGCAATGACGTGTTTCGGGAATTCACTGATCTTCAGCTCCAGATCTTCATCAGTGTCTTGGTTTTATCGATTGCGTCTTTAAAGATACAGTCGATAAAACGTCATACTGACGAATATCTAAATTTATCACACAACCTAAAGATAATTGACATCCTGAAACGCGTCCTGGCATAATATGAAGCTGTACTACTTATCAAATAAGTGGCGGGAATCTGCATTCCTTCAAATAATAATTTACTTCATCTGCACAAATCGGAAACTGCATAAGCACTGCTGAAAATTATCCACGTACCTCCAAAGATGTACCAAATAACGTTTCTAGGCCACCGTGGCGATATTTGACAATTACCGTCTGCCGTAATGCAGTTAGGTAGCAACTAATAGCATACTGTATATTTGGAAACGACACTAATTTTTATTTGTAATCATTTTGGAAAATCGTGGTATACGAGTGCGTGGAGTATTTGCTTTAGGACATTTCCGAAAGAACAGCCACCACGCATTCAAATAATTGATAAACCTAGCTGGAAATCTTCAATGCGAAAGCAAAATACTTCCGATCTGCTGTAGGTGTCTCCGAGTAGAGAACGGGAGTGTAATATACAGGGACTGCGGGCATGTCGCACTCGGTGGGAGTGTGGGTGGGCGGTGAAGGGAGGAGAGACAGTCCATGCAGGTGCGATGATGCTGTGTCCCGGATGGCGCAGTTATTACCGCACCTGCCTAGTGAACCGTAGACCCCGGGTTCGAAACCCAGTCTGGTACACATTTTCGCTCGTAGCCCCTTATTCCGTTTAATGTCCCGCTGCAACTGACCGCAGTGATCCCCCTTCAATTTACATATGAATCTTGGTATTCTGAGAAATCAAACTGTTTCAATAGTCACAATGAAATGCAAGCAGGTTAAGATTAACGCTCTGGAGATTTTCTCCCTGCCCGCAACTGGCTGGTTCAACTGGCTCTGAGCACTATGCGACTTAACTTCTGAGGTCATCAGTCGCCTAGAACTTAGAACTAATTAAACCTAACTAACCTAAGGACATAACGCACATCCATGCCCGAGGCAGGATTCAAACCTGCGACCGTAGCGGTCACTCGGTTCCATGCTATAGCGCCTAGAACCACACGGCCACTCCGGCCGGCGGTCCGCAACTGCTGAGACCAATTCAGAAAAATTCGGAGCGCTGGTTAGTTTCAGTGAATGGCACACATATAGCAGGTTGAAAATGGGAGTGACTAATCGCACGTTACATCTTTCCTTTGCTGAAGTTAAACTGTATATCTGCATGGGTTTCAATAATTTTACATTTCTAATTCACATGTGTTGAGTTTACGGTCAGTAAGATTAAATGTATGAAATTGGAGTAACATTAATGAAATATTATTTTCATATTAATTAAAATACCCCTTATATAAAATATTTACCGTATTGCCATAAAGTATGAGGTGTCATAAATTTACATCTACGCTTTATAATTTAATTTTTGTTGCCTAAACTCGTGACTTGCAGCTCTTTGTGGTCGATAATAGTGGGGAAGACATTGCCTGTACTAAAAATAGCTTGTTACCATAAAGGAAAACAGTATTGAACTAGAAAACAAATAAACTGCGTTATTGTTCTAGTAAATATTTATTTGATCCCATTCGATTTTCGGCTAATCTTCATTTAAATCAGAGATACAGCAACAGTTGCATGCAAGGAATGTCCGTAGGAAATATGACGTTGAAAAAGCGTACGGCTACTTAAAATTCGAAGTTCACCGGAAAATAAGTCTACGTTAAATAGAAAGGCTGGTAATATGCAATACGTAAAGATCCAAACAGGAAAAATGAGAATTAAAGAGGAAGAAGTGATTTGCTTGGAAATGTAAGACGTCTACATCTACATCATATTCCCCAAGCCGCCTCCTGGAGTGGGGCGGATGGTACTTCTGGTACGATTAATTGATCGCTTCTACTCTTTTCCACTCGCGAATGACGCGTGGGATGAATTATTATCGGTAAGCGCCTGTATTGGCTCTAATTCTTGAAATTTTCTTGTCCTTGTCATTAAGCGAGGTATATGGGAGAGAATGTAATATGCTGTCCGACTCTTCCTGGAAAGTGTTATCTCAAAATTTCAATAGCAAACCTCTCGTGATCCATGAAGCCTCTCTTTTCATCCAGTGGAGTTTCTTGAGCATATTTGTAACGGTCTCGCTCCGACTAAACGTCCCGTGATGAAATGAACTGCTCTTCGTTGGATATTCTTTCTCTTCTAAGGGTCCTGTCTCGTAAGGATCCTGTATTGATGAGAAAAACTCAAAAATCGGTCGAACAAGCGGCTTACAAGCCACTTACTTCGTGTATGTGCTACATTCCGTAAAGATTCTTCCTAGGGATCTCAGTTCGGTTTCTTCTGTTCCTACTGTTTGTTTTATGCGGTCATTTCCCTTAAGGTCGTTATAGACAGTTATTTCCAGATATTTTACGATAGATACTGTTTCCAGCAGTTTCTCGTCAATCGTGTAGTTGTATAGTAGTGGCTTTCTTTCCCTGTGTATGCGTAATAAGTTATAATTGTTTGTGTTCATGATCAACTGCCAGAGGCAGCATCATTCATCAGTCCTTTACAGGTCATTCTGCAAATCGATAACGTCTTCTGACTTTGCTACCTTGTTACATACAAACAGGTCATCTCTGAACAATCTTGGAGTGCATTCTTCACTTTCTGCTAGATTATTTTAAACAATGACGGTCCTACCGTACTTCCTTAGCGTCCTTCAGAAATTACTGTTACATCTGTCGATTTAGTTCTGTTGAGAATGACGTGTTTTCTGTCAGAAGTCTTTAACCCTGTCGTAAATCTTGTCCGATTCTCGATAAGTTCGTACAGTTTTTACTAAACGGCACTGCAAGTCTGTGCCAAATACCTTCCTGAAGTCAAGAAACAAGGCATCACCTGAGCGCCGTCAGATAGGGATGAAGTCTTTCGTCTCTATTATCCAACCTGTAGATCGAAGAATCGATGAATAAAATCAAAGAATGTTTCAGGAATGTATCTGACGGATAAGATTTGCAGATGACATGACTATCTTTACTGAAAACGTCCAATAACTGCAGAACCTCTTGAATGTAATAAACAGTATTACGAGCTTATGATGTGGATTGAGTGTAATCCTAAGGAAGAAGACAGGAATGAGGAGTAGCAAAATCTGATTGGAGATCAACTTAATACCAAATTTGGGGTCGACAAAGTAGAGAACGTGTAGGAGTTCTGCTACCTTCGAAGCCAAACAGTACATACTAGACGAAGTAAGAAACACGTAACAAGAAGCAAAATAGCACAGAAAGCAGTCCCAGTTGAAACAATAGTACTATGAGTCATCTGCATTAATTTTAAGAAGAAATTTCTGAATAAATGCTTGTTGTGCACAGCAGTGTATACAAGTGAATTGTGGACTATAGGAAAACCTAAAACAAGAGAAAAGAAACGCCTGAAATGTTTTCCTAAATAAGGCTGTTGAAAAACTTAGTGGCTGATATGAAATGAAGTGCGCTGATATGAAACTTCCTGCCACAACTAGCACTCCTTTAGATCTGTCAATTTTGTTCCATTAAGTTTGGCGGACTGTGCTCCGTCTACAGGGAACCCAGTCCGAATGAGTTTTTCACTCTGCAGCAGAGTGTGCGCTGATATGAAAGTTCCTGGCAGAACTAGCACTCCTATACATCTGTCAGTTTTGTTCCGTTAAGAGTGCCGTGTTGAGTTCCGTCTATAGGAAAGTCTTGACTCCATTCACAAATCTGGTCCGATACTCGATAAGCCGTAATGGTAGATCAAAACTGGCTACGTCATGTATTCGCAATATTCATTGTTCTAAGAGTGCTAGTTAAGCAATGTTCGCACGAGAACTTCTGTGAAGTTTGGAAGGTAGGAGACTAGGTACTGGCCGAATTTGAAGCTGTGAGGATAGGTCGCATGTCGTGCTTGGGTAGCTCAGGTGTAGAGCACTTGCCTGCGAGAAGCAAAAGTCCCGAGTTGGAGTCTCGGTTGGGCACACATTTTTAATGTGCCAGGAAGTTGCAAGAAACGAAGTGGTTCTCTGCAGAATCGGCGAGGCAGACATGACGAAGATGAAGAGCCAGGGTGTATGACATATGTGGAGAGATCAAGGAATAACTTCCATAATACTTAAGGGCGCTGTAGAGAGCGCAAAGTTGCACGAGTAAGTCTAGAATAGTGTGTTGATGATTGTTGACACTAATCGGGTGTACATATCCTGTAAATCGACTCGTTCCATATAATTTAGTTAAAACAGTATTTCAGATGAACTATAGAACGTGTAATTAATTAGGGGAAAAGAAAGATTGGAAAATATCCAACAAATAATTAAGGACGTTGGTTATTAGTGCTGCTCCGAGATGGAGATTAGCAAAGCAGACGAATTAATGGCTGAGCACATCAAACCAGTAAGAAGAATGATGACCTTCAAATTACACTCCTGGAAATGGAAAAAAGAACACATTGACACCGGTGTGTCAGACCCACCATACTTGCTCCGGACACTGCGAGAGGGCTGTACAAGCAATGATCACACGCACGCCACAGCGGACACACCAGGAACCGCGGTGTTGGCCGTCGAATGGCGATAGTTGCGCAGCATTTGTGCACCGCCGCCGTCAGTGTCAGCCAGTTTGCCGTGGCATACGGAGCTCCATCGAACTCTTTAACACTGGTAGCATGCCGCGACAGCGTGGACGTGAACCGTATGTGCAGTTGACGGACTTTGAGCGAGGACGTATAGTGGGCATGCGAGAGGCCGGGTGGACGCACCGCCGAATTGCTCAACACGTGGGGCGTGAGGTCTCCACAGTACATCGATGTTGTCGCCAGTGGTCGGCGGAAGGTGCACGTGCCCGTCGACCTGGGACCGGACCGCAGCGACGCACGGATGCACGCCAAGACCGTAGGATCCTACGCAGTGCCGTAGGGGACCGCACCGCCACTTCCCAGCAAATTAGGGACACTGTTGCTCCTGGAGTATCGGCGAGGACCATTCGCAACCGTCTCCATGAAGCTGGGCTACGGTCCCGCACACCGTTAGACCGTCTTCCGCTCACGCCTCAACATCGTGCAGCCCGCCTCCAGTGGTGTCGCGACAGGCGTGAATGGAGGGACGAATGGAGACGTGTCGTCTTCAGCGATGTGAGTCGCTTCTGCCTTGGTGCCAATGATGGTCGTATGCGTGTTTGGCGCCGTGCAGGTGAGCGCCACAATCAGGACTGCATACGACCGAGGCACACAGGGCCAACACCCGGCATCATGGTGTGGGGAGCGATCTCCTACACTGGCCGTACACCTCTGATGATCGTCGAGGGGACACTGAATAGTGCACGGTACATCCAAACCGTCATCGAAACCCATCGTTCTACCATTCCTAGACCGGCAAGGGAACTTGCTGTTCCAACAGGACAATGCACGTCCGCATGTATCCCGTGCCACCCAACGTGCTCTAGTAGGTGTAAGTCAACTACCCTGGCCAGCAAGATCTCCGGATCTGTCCCCCATTGAGCATGTTTGGGACTGGATGAAGCGTCGTCTCACGCGGTCTGCACGTCCAGCACGAAAGCTGGTCCAACTGAGGCGACAGGTGGGAATGGCATGGCAAGCCATTCCACAGGACTACATCCAGCATCTCTACGATCGTCTCCATGGGAGAATAGCAGCCTGCATGGCTGCGAAAGGTGGATATTCACTGTACTAGTGCCGACATTGTGCATGCTCTGTTGCCTGTGTCTATGTGCCTGTGGTTCTGTCAGTGTGATCATGTGATGTATCTGACCCCAGGAATGTGTCAATAAAGTTCCCCCTTCCTGGGACAATGAATTCACGGTGTTCTTATTTCAATTTCCGGGAGTGTATTTTAATTGTATCTAGTATCTTGTTTTCACGTTGGTATGGAAGTTCAAATGGCTCTGAGCACTATGGGACTTAACACGTAAGGTCATCAGTCCCCTAGGACCTAGAACTACTTAAACCTAACAAACCTAAGGACGTGATTAATAAAATTCTTTTCCGGGCTATTATGCCGTGGTCTGATGGATTTCGCATTGTAACCCAACGTTTCGTCCCCATCTGCGGAGGACATCTTCAAGGGGGTTCGTGGCTTCTGTTAACTTCCGAAACACACACTGTCTCACTACTGACTGCAGCAAATCTTTGTTTTCGCGTGCTCCCGCGCATAGGCGTGACGTCACATGTTTTGAATACGCGAGCGCAATTGGCCGTTGTCGGTTGCCGCCGTCCGCTGTTGCTATCATCCCATGGCGGAAGACTGGTACACATCCTCTTCAGCACCGGCATCCAGATGTCATTCAATTTCACGCCCTCCTCCTTCCTATTAAAATTCCTGGGGTGTTTCATAATCTCTATAGCCTCTCTGTAAAGCCTTTCATGATATCCGCTTGTGGCTGCCAGTACTTGAGTTCTATCAAAATAAATGTGGTGGTCTCCTGACTGCAAAGCGTGTTCCGCAACAGCTGATCTATCGATCTCTCCCCTTCTACAATTGCCCTTGTGCTTTTCTAGTCGTTTTTTGACCGTTCTTTTTGTGGTACCCACATATACCTCCCCAAAACTACACGGGATCCTGTAAATTCCTGCTTTTTCCAGCGGTTTACGAGCATCCTTAGCCAATCTCAGGAATTTACAGGACATCTGGATGCCGGTGCTGAAGAAGATGTGTACCAGTCTTCCGCCATGGGATGATAGCAACAGCGGACGGCGGCAACCGACAACGGCCAATTGCGCTCGCGTATTCAAAACATGTGATGTCACGCCTATGCGCGGGAGCACGCGAAAACAAAAATTTGCTGCAGTCAGTAGTGAGACAGTGTGTGTTTCGGAAGTTAACAGAAGCCACGAACCCCCTTGAAGATGTCCTCCGCAGATGGGGACGAAACGTTGGGTTACAATGCGAAATCCATCAGACCACGGCATAATAGCCCGGAAAAGAATTTTATTAATCATGACAGTTCCGGCCGTGAAAGTTTACATTTTACAATTAACCTAAGGACATCACACACATCCATGTTCGAGGCAGGATGTGAACTTGCGACCGTAGCGGTCGCGCGCTTCCAGACTGTAGCGCCTAGGACCGCCGGGCCACCCCGGCCGGCGGTATGGACGTGATAAGGTGTACCACTGAGTGGATGGCAATATGTTAGTGCTTTTTTGGATCTGGCGAGCAAGTAGGTATTACATTTCCTGTTGTATGTTTCCTATCAACTTTGAAACTGTTCGTATTTGTGCTGATGTCTACCCAAGAACTTCAAGGATTTTTCACCAGCTGGGCTGTGAGGATGGGTTCGTGTTGTGTGAGCTTTGATGGTTCAGGGACCCGTTGAGCTGCAAGTGTTGTCAACCAGAGGTAGTAGAGTAACATTTCAGTTGTAAGATTACGCGATTCTTTAATAAAAATTAGAGATTATTGTTTAATTAAGAAAGGCACTAAAGCGAATTGTATCTGGCCGAAATTTGTCAACATATGTTTGGGGGGGGGGGGGGGGAGGAGAGAATTATGCCGTTGAGCCGACAGTAACAGGTTGTTTACACGCGTCGCGCTGCGCTGCGGATGTTAGCGCTGTTACCCAATACAAAGATCTTATTTCCCGGTAAAAGCTGTCCGCGGGCGAGGTTTACTTTGCAGGGGATTTCCCGCACCGCGACGCGACGCTCCGTACGCGGGGTAGCGTGTGATATTGCCTACCGCGCCGCGCTGCCTGGCATCGCTCGCTGTGTTTACCGTCGCCGGGATAAGCATCGAGTGGCGCTGCACTGCTCTGCGCGGTCGACGTGAAAGTTGTCGGAGACGCAGGCTGGCGGCCGCTGCCGTTGACTCGCCCTGTTATTACAGCCGAAGCATGGCGACTGTCAACAAGCTGTCGCCAAAGGGTGCCCGAGGCGAGGCGGTGGTTTGGCATCGCCACCGAAAACAGCTCCCTTCCATACGCGCGTCACGAACGTCCGATTCCTTATGCATGTACTCGGTGATGTTGGCTCACCGTTGGCGAGTCGTGGACATTACAGTCAACGAGGTACCTTGATGTATCAGTGACCGCAAGTTCGTTTCAGCAGAACAGCCGTAACGTATACTGGAATAAACGGCAGGTTTTGTGATCTCTGCACACAAATTTTTGTCGCCAGTTTTAAGGTACACACATGAACCGGGCAGCTGCCTCATGTAGTGCCTCCGCTTGTGCTGTCAGCCTCTCAAGAATGCCAGGGTGCTGCCTATATTACCCAGGCAGTGCATTAGACGTTTGTTGTTGGATGGGGTAGACTTTGTTCATTTAAATGGTGCAAATGGCTCTCGGCGCTATGGGACATAACATCTGAGCTCACCAGTCGCCTATAACTTAGAGCTACTTAAACGTAACTATCTATGCCGGAGGCAGGATTCGAACCTGCGACCGAAGCGGTGGCGCGGTTCCAGACTGAAGCGCCTACAACCGCTCGGTCACCCCGGCCGGCTTTTGTTCATTCATTTACCACTTAATGATCCACACCGGATTAGGTTCTTAAGGCTGTTCCTCCCAACGGAGCAAGAACCACACGTTGCATAAAATATTGGAAAATATTAACAAATGGTGTTCGTACTTCTGAATCAATTATCTACATCTGCGGAATAGTTATGGAAAGAATTACGAATACTAACACAAATAATGACAGTGAGTAACAACAAATGGAGTTCATAATAACCGTAGTAATATTAATAATACACTCCTGGCCATTAAAATTGCTACACCAAGAAGAAATGCAGATGATATACGGTTATTCATTGGACAAATTTATTACATTAGAACTGACATATAAGTACATTTTCTCACAATTTGGGTGCATAGATCCTGAGAAATCAGTACCCAAAACAACCACCTGCGGCCTTCATAACGGCCTTGATACGCCAGGGCATTGAGTTATACACAGCTTGGATGGCGTGTACAGGTACGGCTGCCCATGCAGGTTCAACACGATACCACAGTTTATGAAGACTAGTGACTGGCGTATCGTGACGAGCCAGTTGCTCGGCCACCATTGACCACACGTTTACAATTCGTGAGGGATCTGGATAGTGTGCTGGCCAGTGCAGCAGTCGAACATTTTCTGTATACAGGAAGGCCCGTACAGGACATGCAACATGCGGTCGTGCACCATCCTGCTGAAATGTAGGGTTTCGCAGGGATCGAATGAAGGGTAGAGCCACGGGTCGTAACACATCTGAAATGTAACGTCCACTGTTCAAAGTGCCGTCAATGCGAACAAGAGGTGACCCAGAAGTGTAACCAATGGCACCCCATACTATCACGACGTATTCTACGCCAGTACGGCGATGATGAATACACGCTTATAATGTGCGTTCACCGCGATGTCGCCAATCACGGATGCGACCGTCATGATGCTGTAAACCGAATCTGGATTCATCCGAAAAAAAAATGACGTTTTGCCATTAGTGCACCCAGGTTCATCGTTGAGTACACCATCGCAGGCGCTCCTGTCTGTGATGCAGCGTCAAAGGTAAACGCAGCCATTGTCTCAGAGCTGATAGTCCATGCTGCTGCAAACGTAGTCGAACTGTTGGTCCAGATGGTTGTTTTTATGGCTGCCCGGGCGTGACGACCATAATTTGCATATGGAGTAGGACGTGACTAGGTTGTGACTAAAATCTTGTGACAGGAAAACGATTAGTGTCAAATAAGCGCCAGCTATTATAAAACAGTTACTTAGCTTCATTGACAGCGAAGAGTGTACCGTAGATACAGTTCCTATTAGTGTCCAAAGAATATTCCTGATTGGTCGCCTAAGTCGTTATACAATACTGAATCACACAGCGAGCTAGCTAATCAGACAAGTAACGACCGCACTGACGATTGCAACGAGCTGTCTGCCAGACTCCATGACTTGAGACCAGCGCTCCTGTTATATCGTGTAACCAGAGGGCGATGTGGGCCCCAGCTCAGCAATTGTGCGACATTTACGGGCGGCGGCGACGTCATGCGCCGCCAGCGGTCGCGACCGGAAACAGTGGCAAGCGATGCGACGACAGGGTGTGCGCGCTATTCGGTTGTGTCCGCGGATACAATAGTTGTTGTCTTGCAAAAGTTCCCATCTGTTGACTCAGCGATAGAGAGGTGGCTGCACCATCCGTTACAGCCATGCGGATAATATGCTTATCATATCGACTGCTGGTGATACGAGGCCGTTGCGATCCATCACGGCGGTCCGTATTGCCCTCCTGAACCCACCGATTCCACATTCTGTTAACAGTCATTGGACCGCGACCAACGCGAGCAGCAATGCCGTGATACGATAAACCGCAATCGCGATAGGAAACAATCCGACCTTTATAAAAGTCGGAAATGTGATAGCAAGCATTTCGCCTCTTTACACGAGGCATCACAACAACATTTCACCAGGCAAAGCCGGTCAACTGCTCTTTGTGTATGAGAAATATGTTAGAAACGTTCCTCATGTCTGCACGTTGTAGGTGTTGCCATCGGCGCCAACCTTCTGTGAATGTTCTGTAAAGCTAATTATTTGCACATCACAGCATCTTCTTCCTGTCGGTTAAATTTCGCGTCTGTAGCATGTCATCTTCGTGGTGTAGCAATTTTAATGGACAGTAGTGTAATTCAGTAGAAACACTGGAACAATGGGAATGTGCACCAATCAATACCCTCAACCAGAGAGGAGATAAAGCAATTGTCATTAATTGCAGGAGGATCATACTCCTCTCAACAGTAATAATAATAATAATAATAATAATAATAATAATAATTGAGACGAAATAGAGGATGAATGGGAATGTGCACTAATCTATTCCATCCACAAAAGAGAAGATAGAACAGTTGTCATAATTACAGGAGGATCACACTCCTCCCACAGAAGATATAGCAGAAATATTGAAGATTGTTCAAAAGGCTCTGAGCATTATGGGACTTAACATGTGAGGTCAAACTTGAAACTACCTAAACCAAACTAACCTAAGGACATCACACATACCCATGCCCGAGGCAGGATTGGAACCTGCGACCGTAGTGGTCGAGCAGTTCCAGACTGATGCGCCTAGAACCGCTTTGCCACACCGGCCGGCAAGTACTGAAGAGGCAGACAAAAGTTATGTCAATAATTCCAGGATAATCACACTCCTCCCGATAACTTAACAACGTTCTCCCCTCTGCAGTTTGAACAATTATGGAAAACAAACTCGATAAACATACGAGGGTATATCAAACAGGTTTCCACAAATCAGCGCTACGTGTGAAACCAATCTTCGGCCTCATTTATATAATAAGGCACTACCGAATTACGAGATAAAATTTCATCACTTCACATGCTTTCAATAAGCTTAAGATTCTTTCCACAGACCAGCCCCATGCAGTTCGCTACAACCTGGTGCAATATATAGAAGGCAACTTAAATTCATTAAACATTATCTCGCCTACAATAAAACAAACTTTAAATTCTAATATGAAATATATTAACCTTTTGAAATAAGGAGTTCGACAGGGCGGGGATTCTCTAATGTACTGTTTAATGGGGTTTTGGAAAATAATCTCTGGAGAGTAGGATGTGGACTACAAATAGCTGTAATAAGTTAACAGATCTAACTAAGAGCGAGACAGAAAGGAAACAAAATCTCCTGCGTGAGCTTTGCTGGTCACCTTGCATTCTTTGACTAAGATATAGAATCAGCTATCATCAAAATAAACCTTTTCGCAAGAATGTAAGAGCAGACGTACAAGCGTCGTAGGTACAGCCAAATCGTTGAAAACCGATTTAGGAAAAGTTAAAAAGGTGAAGAATATAAATATCTCAGAGCAATCATTCAGGCCAGTGGACTAACCAATGAATTAAAGAATTCCGGATACAAAATATGAAGGTGGCGTAAACAACTTTCCAAAGACATCTACAATATAAATCAGTCTCCATTAATGCGACGATTATACATTGTGATGCAGCCATAAAAGCGAAAGCACGAAAAATGGAGAAAAACCAGAGGACACTGCTTAGAAAAATACTGGAATCAACCACAGACGAAAATGACCACTAAAAGTTTATAAACAACAAAGAAATCTGTCAAAACATTCCCACGCTCTCAGGAAGTAGCAGCTGGGTCCGTTTCTTTGGACATGTGTAAGGAAGACAATGACGGACGGAGCAAGCAGGACATCAAAAGCAGACTCGCTATGACAAAAAAGGCATTTCTGGCAGAGAGAAGTCTACTAATATCAAATACCGGCCTTAATTTGAGGAAGAAATTTCCGAGGATGTACGTCTGGAGTACAGCATTGAATGGTAGTGAAACATGGCCTGTGCTAAAACCGGAACAGAAGAAAACAGAAGCATTTGAGATGTGGTGCTATAGACAAAAGTTGAAAATTAGGTGGACTGATAAGGTAAGGAATGAGGAGGTTCTACGCAGAATCGGAGAGGAAAGTAATATGTGGAAAACACTGATAAGGAGAAGGGACAGGATGATAGGACATCTGCTAAGACATGAGGGAGCTGTAGAGGGCAAAAACTGTAGAGGAAGACAGAGATTGGAATACGCCAAGCAAATAATTGAGGACTTAGGTCGCAAGTGCTACTCGGAGATGAAGAGGTTAGCACAGGAAAGGAATTCGTGGCGGGCCGCATCAAACCAGTCAGTAGACTGATGACAAAAAAGAAATGGAGGAAAATAGGTTAAAAAATACTCTTCCAATTGGCCCTGAGCACTGTGGGACTTAACATCTGAGGTCATCAGTCCCCTAGAACTCAGAACTACTTAAACCTAACTAACCTATGGACATCATACACATCCATGCCCGTGGCAGGATTCGGACCCGTGATCGTAGCAGTCGCGCGGTTCCGGACTGAAGCGCCTAGAAATGCTCGGCCACCACGGCCGGCTAATCTTCCAATTTTTCAGTAACAAAAAGAACAAAGATAACTGGATGAAAGATAGTAGAAAGGACTTTGGAGAGATTAACATAGCTGAATAACGCCTTCAAAACAAAGAAACATTGAAAACGAAAATAAAAAATCTCTAAGGTTTTCATGAACTGAGAAACGTGAAAGATCTTCGCTTCGAATCACATTCAACTGCTGGTTGAGAGAATAATAAGGGAGTGGGAAAATGGATACAAGAACCTTCTTCGAAAGAACATTTCTTCTGTTTTACGTGGTAGATAGTCAGTTGTAGTCGACGCATGAAAGATAAAAAGACAAATATTATTAGGGCAATAAAATGACAATAGTGGTTAATAGCTTAACACATCTGAGGTGGTGTTTAGTTTTATAAGCTAGGAAGGGCGATTGAAAGAGAGGAAGACTGAAATGATAGCGACCGTAGCTAAGAATGAACATATGTACGTTATATTAATCCAGTTGCATAGCCAATAGTAAACATTTTTCATTTCGATCAGGTAGTAAAAGCCATTATTGGGGCGTATATGAACTTCGCTGTGACTTTCAAATACTTGAAACACAGTATACAATGTATCGAACATACTGTTACACTACTTTGTTCGTACAACGAGAAGCGTTAGTCAAAAGTGTCAAATCCAATACAAACATTTAGACACAATGCCATGAAATTAAAACCGAAGAGTTTGTTGTTGATTGCACTAGAAAGTAGACAAACAAAAATCTAAAGTCAAACTTCTAGGAAGGGTAGCTGAAGCTTTTGGTGGATGAACCGGTAGATGACATGGAGATGGTGTATCCTCTTCTTTGCCCAAGTGTGTCCTTGAAACATTTATTTGAGAGTGGGACGAAGAACTCCAAAAGGGTAGCGTATAGACCAAGGGCAATTATGCTGATTGACTATCCTACAATACTGTCGTGAGACACAGCAATGTCAACAAAAAATAGCTGACTTTTGAAAAGAATTGCAGTAAAAACAGGTCTGTATATATACTACGGGAGAATGGAATATATATGAGAAATATAAAAGGTGTTCCAAATTTCATGAATACAAATAACGCAAAAATTAAATGAATGAATAAAATAAATATATTGTCTAGGTAATACAGGAGAACACCAGAGACGATGAGGCTAATAAATTAACGGCAAGGAAGATGGAAACAGCATTTTGGTTGAGCAAAGTTGCTTACAATAAGAGATCTGTCATTCCTCAAACAAAGTTACAACACTACGTTACACTAAATCAACCGGAAATTGTATACGTAGAAAAATGCCTATTTTCTAAGCTTGGGAAATAGAAAGCGTGAGAATGAAAGAGAGGAAAGTTCTAATAAAAGCGCTGGGTCCAAAAGAAGACAAAGGTGAATACAGAAACCGGAAAAGCGTAGATCTGTGCAAGAACTTTTATAACTAAATTTAAGGATGAGAGAACGTAGAATGATGTTTCACGGTCATCTGATTGAGATGAATGAAAGCACGATATTTGAACATGACCGTCGGGATGGCTCCAATACATCTGAAGATATTTAAAGGAAATCGACACTGAAGAGCACGTAACTCCGAACTTACATACGTTTCGTTTTGGATGCCCATCTCTAGAGAAAGTTCTTGAGCTAATTGTTGGTATTTTGTTCAGAAGTTTCCAGCTGCCACCAATGACAAATCAGTCTTCATCGCTATTGTGGGTTATATGTCGAGCGTTTAGGCACGTAGACGCTGGAGGGTTAGGGTGACACATGATTCTACGACGAGCGCACAGAAGTGTCGTGCACCTGATGGGCGCAAATGAGAAGAAAACTGAGAAAATGGACGTTGTATTTCATAAAGCCGTTAATATATTTTGCATGTGTCCTTTACTATAAAAGAAATTAACTTTCACAAATTCGTGTCATAAATGTTTACTAATTTTCGAGGTAAAATTACGTAAATGTTGCATTACTTTCCGAAGGTGACAAATTGTTTGCAGTGAATCACAACAACCTTCATACATTTTGGCACCATTGTCTATGGAGAGCACCAGTCTGGTGAAATATTTAGGTTACAATCAACAGTTGTAATCAAAATAAAATTTGTGTATTCACCGGTTTCGCCTTATGTTAAAGCCTGGACAGTGTACGATCCTGATACCACGAGAAAACCGAAGAGCCGCCAGCGCCGGCCGTTTGATGCCCTAAATTCTGAAGATGAGCCTACATCGTTAAATAAACAAATATTATTGCGATTTCGACTGTTGATTGTAACATAAATAACATAAGAAAATTATATCGTATTTCATTCAACAACGACTCATTTGAATTTAAATGTTTGCTGTTGTTGGACGTCTACATCAATAGCATAACAATAATCATTACAATTTTTAAAACAAATTTTATGGCTACATTAACCAAATACAATCTTCATAAAGATTACACTTAAATAGCTTGATCCTTTTTTCATTACACATTAATCTCAGTTTTAAGTTTTACGGAGTCGCTTTCTGAAGCGTCTAAGACATAACTTAGTAACAAGTATTGGATCTCACACTGCTACCAGCTTTCGATGGTCTGCTGTGAAACGTAAACGGCCGACGGTCGACAACGGCCTTGTCGTTAGCGATGGGTGTTACCACTGTTCCATTTTCCATTTATTTTTCTGCAGCTCTCCTCTGTAGATACCATAGGAAAGATTAATAACATTGTTTTTAAATCATATGATGAATAGTATTACGTAGTTGTTATTCCATTTAACATTTCTACTGTTAATTGGTCTAACTGAGCCAGTTCGTTTACTAAATTGAACATAAAATCGCGTTTAATATTTATACTGTAACAGGACCTTTGGACATCGTCAGATATGTAAAAATTTATGTTATCAATTTTTATTTTAAAATATAAGATACTTTGGGACACACACAGTTTTGATACACATATTGTGAATGGGTTATTTAGACCCAGTCATAAATTGTCCTTTGGATTCTAATAAATGCAGTTGTATGGTCTATAATGGTTCAGAGGGATTTCGCATTGTTGTAACCATACATACAAGTATAACAACTAAATCATTAGTCTGATTTTAGGTCTCAAAATGGCTATATGTTTTCTGAGTGTGATAATAAGTTAGAAATGCTTTTGCATGAGTCAGATGACGATATGGTAGAAGAACTTATCAATATTCCTGATTATTTCAAGATTTTCTTGGTGTTTCAAGAGATGTGATAACGTATCGGATGGAAGTGAAGAGAGTGATGTGGTGGAAGGAGATGCAGGCCGTTTATCATTGTCTAAATAAACCTGTGTAGTTGGAGATCTATATACGTAGCGTCATGCAGCAAGTGGTGTACAAACCCTCCAGTTGAGTCGAGATCAAGGTGAGCATAATACCCGTATATACGTAACTGTATTTTATGTATATACTATTATTATAATTACATCGTGTCATAGTCTAGTGACTAGTGCGCTGGGCTGTCATCGTTGTGGTCACAGGTTCGAAACACGATTGTTTTGGTGGGGAATGCAGCCCTGGGACAGCCTTTCTCACGGTTATCCTTTTACCTCCTCATTGTGCCCATTGTCTAGAAAGATAAAAACCTCTATCATCCATGCCCCCTTGAGACTTGTACGGAGTACATCTTTACTCTTTACTAAACGTCAGGTTTATGTTCGTTGTGTTTCTTTGTAATTTATTTTATTCAATGGCATTCAATTATAAATCAATTTATTTCTCTTCATTTTACATTTTTTAGGGCTGCAAACATTAACCATCCTGCTTTAGAACCTACGTAATTTGCTCTTCAAGGGACTAATGAAGCGAAGGTATCGTTATTTTCACTGTTCATAACAGAAGAGATGTTGATGGCGATTTTAAATGAAACCAACTGAGAAACGACAAGGGTACCACAACTCAAATATGCGACTTTCGCTCCTATCACAAGTCAGAAACTGAAACGTTATTTGGGACTTCTTATATTAGCTAGTGTGTGTAGGCCATCTGAAGACTTTCTTGAAGAGCTATGGGGGAACTCGCGAAGAGCTATGGGACAACATGACTGGTCGGCCAGTTTCTTTATGTAACTATATCACTTCTGCGTTTCCGAACAGCCAGCATATTTCTCAGATTTGACAACAAAGAAGAACAACCGATTAGGCGACGTCATGATAAACTGTCTACTGTAAGTGTGGTCTTTGAAATGTTGCCTAAAATTTTCGTTCCTTATGAAGATGTCACAGTGGAAAGGAAATTGGTTTCATTCAGGGGATGGTGTCCCTTCTCTTAAGAAACTCAGAGGAAAATAGGGAATAAGGTTACGGTTGGTATCTGACGTAAAAACAGCATATGTTTGTGCGGCAGAAGTTTGTACAGGAAAGCCGGAAAATGGATCCACGAGAAAGAAACCAAGTCAGAAATGTTGTTTTGATACTTTTTGAAAGTACTGAGAATACTGGGTGCAACATTGCCACCGATAATTTCTTTGCCGACTACACCGTGACCAAAGGACTTCTAAAGAAAAATCTGACTTTAGTAGGAACTCTCAGAAAGAACAAAGCTGGGATTCCGAAGGAAATGCAGCCAGAAATTAGCAGATGAGTAGTTTCAACCATCTTTGGGTTTCAGAGGGACGTAACGTTAATTTCGGACATGCCAAAAAATAAAATAAGTAAATAACAAAATAAAATAAAATAAAACAGTTTTATTACTCTTTACAATGCAACATGACTGTAGCTTGCCGTGGAAGCCTGAAGAAAAACTGAATTACAACAAAACGAAGGGAGGAGCTGACACAACAGATAAACTGCCAGAAGTTATTCCTGCAATAGGTGTACCAAACGATGGTCTGTTTGTTCTATAACGTGTTCGATACTCCTGCAATAAAGTCCTCTCTGCTGTATGTACACATCAGTCTACATTATGGTCCAAATAAATTGTGCAGCAGGCGACTATTTCTAAGAGAACTTGGATATGAACCAACAAAACTAATACGAGAGGAAACAACGATCAGAAATCGTTCTAAAAAGATCAAAATTAGTATGGGGAATATTTCAGGAAAGAATTCAGGAGAATAAGAATAGGAGAAGAGCTGGTGCAAAGAGTATGAACCGAAGACAGACCGAAAGACAAGCAAAAAGTGTAATAGATGGCAATCACTCCTCTGCCAATAGCGTGCAAACATTTGCTGCAAGAATTGTGTAAGTTAATGTGATAGGAACATGGAACTGAGTTCAATATGTTTCCCCAAAGTCAAATTTTGTAATTTTATTTGAATTTCATAGTAATTAATGTCTGCAGTAAGTACGGAAATTTAATGTCCAAAATGTGTTTTTTCTGCAAAACAGTATTCTTCAACTAAAATATTGTAAATAAATTTTATTTTGTAATACTCATGTTCAACAATTATTGATAAGTTCCATTGTCTGTTTTCTGCATAAAAAATCAACTACATTACATATTTCGAAGTAACACCTAAGAATAAAACATACACTTTACAGCATGTGTGTTTTTGTTTGAAGCACAATAGGAAAGTTAAAAATGTGTGTTTAGGAAAAATATTAGTTATCGTAAAAATGACATTAAATTTTGCACACATTACATTAAGTTTTGCACACCAACGTATTTTAACTTCGCGGTAAAATGTTGTTAATTTTTTTTTTTGTTCTTCGTCTTAAAATTTTGCTGTTATGCAGTAAGAACTCATTCGTTTACAATTTTCTGTTCACAGTATCACAACACGGTTTCTAGCCAAATACTTTCTAATCTGCGGCATTAACTGTGTTGCTTTTTTTGTAATAATAGCACAGTTTCTGGGTCCTTGAACGTCTCATGTAATTCGAAATGTATTACATATTATTTGTTTAGTAATTTGGTAACATGGCTTTTGGAAGAGTAACTAAAATAGTTCCATGTTCGTCGCCAATGAGATTTCACTTTCATCTGCGTTGCCGAGTCCTGCCCGCGCGACTAGACGCCTGTTGCAGCCGCTCAACAGCCAATGATGTTTACGGTCGCTTGTGGTGTATTATGAGAGCATTTTCCTAGGATTTCATTTTCTATTTACCTTTTAATGGCGTAATGTTCCGGTTATTGTTTTAATTGTAAATTAGGGCTCCGATGGACCACGTAATTTTCTGTTAACTTCCGGTTTTTCCAATAGTCCTTCATTACATAATACAGCTGTATTTTTGTATCTTCCAATCACTTTCTCCAATTTTCTTTTTTGGTTTTCTATTGAACTTTGTTTATTTTTTATTTACTGGGTATTTTAGTTTAGTCAGTGATTTAGACGACGAAACAGACCAAACGTTTTACATGAAATGGCGTCAATGCGACACTTAATATTCTGACATACTGTAAGTAGGCTGTTTAGGTTTTTTTATTGGTAACGCCACCGCCACGTAGCGCTCTGTACGAAAATCACTGGCTGTGCCGTGTGCAGTCTGTGGCTGGTTGGAATTGTTGTAATACTCGCCATTGTAGTGTTGGGGAGCGGCAGCTGGATGCTAACAGCGCGTAGCGTTGCGCAGTTGGGAGGTGAGGCGCGAGCAGTGGTGGACGTGGGGAGAGAGATGGCGGAGTTTTGAAATTTGTAAGAATTGATGTCATGAACTGATATATATATATATTATGACTATTAAGGTAAATACATTGTTTGTTCTCTATTAAAATCTTTCATTTGCTGACTGCTTATCAGTAGTTAGTGCCTTCAGTAGTTTGAATCTTTTATTTAGCTGGCAGTAGTGGCGCTCGCTGTATTGCAGTAGCTTGAGTAACGAAGATTTTTGTGAGGTAAGTGATTTGTGAAACGTATAGGTTAATGTTAGACAGGTCCATTCTTTCGTAGGGATTTTTGGAAGTCAGATTGCGTTGCGCCAAAAATATTGTGTGTCAGTTTAAGCACATTCGTTTATAATTGTTCAAAGAGGACGTTTCACATAGACCAGTCCTGTAGAATTTTTCTAAGGGGACATTTCAATACTTTCCCTATGCAATCAGATGCTTGCTCAGATACATGTTCGTCCAACATCCAGAAGGCACATGCCACTGTTCTGGTGTATTACGCTGCAACTATAGACCCTAAATTTTACAGAGACACAACTCAGGAATCACAGTGCTGTGCTGCTGCGCCATCGACGGTCTGCAAACTGGAAGATGGCTGTCGGGGTGTCACGAAGTCTTTCCTGATACTCCTCGAGGCTTATCTCCTTTGTCAGATTATTCCCCAGTTCCTTGTCCCTTATTGAGTTATGGACTGTTGTCTTCCTGAAAAAGTTCGTGACCTGGTTTGTAACATTGTGGCTAATGCCAGAATCCTAGACGTATTTGGTCCCGGGTGCCGATTTCTGCACGTTCAGAAATATCTGTGGGAAGTTCTCGATTTCTCAGTAAGTAGTTGCAATATGCGCCGTGTCCTGACAGCGAGTGTGTAATTCCCTTGGTAGGAGGAATTATGACGTTCTGAATCTTTCTTTCTTATTACGAAGAAATTTGTAAGATCTCCTTCCTTTTTCTGCCCTCTCCCAGATGTCCTGTCGTTCTTTATTAATGCATACCAATACATGACTTTTGTGTCCAGAGTCTCCTTTATCATTTTCGCTATTTCTGAGCCAATATTGTGCACCTCTCTTTCTTACGACTGGGTCCAGAGGTAGCAAACCTAATATCAGCAGCAGCGCCTCTGTTAATGTTGTTCTATAGGGACAGTTCTATTTTACAGCAGATAGTGGGACATCTGACCTATCATGGTATTTTTGGGTTTTCATATGAGTAAATGTAACCGCTATTTAATAAAACATGTGGGTTAGAATCTATTCAATGCAAAAATTTTGAAACAAAATTGACATTGAAGGTAATATTTTATAGTAGGACGAAAATAAGTTTCGCATGATGTGTCACTGCCAAGTACTTTAGCTCCATGAAGGTCTGACCGTGTATTGAAAGAACTACGATAGAACAGTATGGATGGTAACTGAAAGATACGTGCAGTGAGACACACAGAAATGACACCTTTATTCCAAGATAATAATTATACAAAAGAATAATAAATGATTAAAAATTAATAAATATACTGAAGGCATCGAGGTTTATGATCGTTCCCTGGACATTAAGAAAGCGGAGACATGGTTTTTAATTGGTAGTGTGATTACCACAGACAGCAACGCACGCTCTGTAACGTGCTTCCATGCTGCCCTCATTGTTAGTTACGAACTTTCATGATGGGGTGTTCCAACCCACTTCCAGTGCGATTGACAAGTGCGGGATGGTAGTTGGTGCATGGGGACATCCCCCCCACGCATACAACACAAGCTCGATACGGTTTAAGTCGGAGTAACTGTTAGGTCAGTCGATTGGCCAAATTTCCTGTCGAACGAAGAAGTTCTCTACCTCAGCTGTCGATGCGATCGCTCACTGTCTTCCATCCAAAAGAATTCAGCCCACAATGCACAGGGGGAACGAGTACAGTATCACAACAGTGCTTTCTGTGGTTGACTGCTACGTCACTAACAGTGCTTGTGATTCGGAACGCTCCCTCTGCGCTTGAAATTTTGCTGTGAGTAAAACCATACTCCAGAGCTACGCTCGTCCCACTTCACCCTTCAGTCAGTTTCCTGATGATTCCTCCCCATGTGAAGTCATCCAGATGTTGCCTCCGGGTCATGTTCTACAAAAGAACTCTGCCACAGTATACCTGACTATTTGCTGATCGACACTCGCCGTCTTTTTGCTGTTACTCTGAATGCAGCGCCAGCCACATTTCCTTCTGTGGTAACCCTGACTTTACCCAATGTGACGACCAAATTCCTGTGAGCGAGTGGGAGACCTCCGCAACACGCTCCACAAAGTGTTTAATAAATTCTTTTAAATTTTGTAGTTCTTCCTTAAAATCTTTCAGAGGAGAGTATAATAACAATTATTGTTGCTGTGTGGAATGTATTAAGTAATGCAACATTTTTTTCCTGAAAGGAGGTTGGTTTTGTTCAGGATTCTAATACACTGTATTACTCCCCACTCTTTGGCTGCAACACTTTTAACATTTTCTCCTCAGTGAGATGGCCAGATTAATGGGAGGGCCTGTGTGTCCTTTTGATAATACTCTAATGGTGGCTTCATACATCAGCAGGTTTCCAATCATCCATCAGATGGCAGTCGGAAGGTGCGAGATCCAGGCTACAGAACTGGATGAGGATGAAAATCTTAATGAAGTTTAGTGAGCTGAGGGCAATGACTCGCTTGAGGACTGAGCGACGTGGCGCAGTGCGTAGCACACTGGACTCACATTCGGGGGGGGGGGGGGAGGGGGGATGTTCTATCCCGCGTCCAGCCATCCTGATTTAGGTCTTCCGTGATTTCCCTAAATCGCTCCAGGCAAATGCCCGGATGGTTCTTTCGAAAGTGTACGGTCTACTTCCTTCCCTATCCTACCCTAATTCGATGAGACCGATGACCTCGCAGTTTGATCTCCTCCCTCAAAATAACCCATCCCCAACTCACACGCTTCAGGCCTTGCTTTGGCACGGTGCTGGAGAGGATAGTTGGCATTTTTGTGGTGATAAAGGCGCCGAAGGCGTTTCTTCAGTTTCCTAAGTGTAGCACAAAACCGCTTAGAGTTAATCATTACACCATAAAGAATAACCACTTCAGAGCCTCCGAAGACCATCCCTATGACTGTGCCGGCTGGGTGTGCGGGTTTAAAATTTATCTTCGGAGGAGAGGTAGTGTGGCACCACTCCATGCATGGCATTTTCTTCCCTGTTCGAACTGATGACTCCATGTCACGACGCCTGTTACTATGTTCGACAAAAGTTTTTCACGATCAGCCTCGCATCGCGCAAGCAATGTTGCACATATAGTCAGTCCTTCGTTGCTCTTTATGGTCCTCTGTTAGGCGGCGATGAACCCAGCGGACACACGCCTTTGCGTGCCCCAAATGATGGACGAGTGTGTCAGCACTGCAAACCGAGACGTCCGTTTGTGCACGGAACGGTTTGATTCTGATTTGTCGACCAATTCGAATGAGAGTGTCCGCACGTTCACGTTGCACGTGCCACAGCTGTGCGCAGCCGAGTGGGACGCGGGCGATCGGAAAGGTATTTGCGACCTTGTTGCGACGCTGATGATCACCTTGCCCAAAGACTCATCGTGCTTTTGTTCACTGCCAGGTTTCCGTAGAGTTTCTGCAAGAGAGTGAGAATGTCGGCGGTTCTATTGCCTTCCATCAAAAGAAATTTAATGACAGATCGCCGCCTCAAACGCACCGCAGGCACCATTTTCAAGGTTTCATATAGCGCCGCCACCTATCGGTACTTCATTAAAATATAGCGGATGAAGAGGGAATATTACAACGATATTCCACAGCAAATTCGGTACTTTTTAAACAGAAATTGTTCGAGACCAAAGGGTTGCATTGGTTAATGAACGTTCCTCGTAGAATACACATGGGTTTTATATTCGCTTTCTCAGCTTTAAAGTGACGTATTTCAAGATCCTGTGGCTGGATATCTTTAAAACAGACTTATGACCGAAATCTATATTTATCAATGAAATGTTGGTCACTTATGGGAGGCCTGTGATAGGTTGACAGAGGGAACGCGAAGCACCAATTGCACTGCAATGCTCATTGCGATATTGTTGTCGGGGGCGGTGAGTCGTCATGGCAATAGGAATAAACGTTGTGTGTTTCATTAACGTCATCTGGAATGGGAAATTGAAGAGTGGTATGAGAGCAAAACGCATGGTGGAGAATGGGTGAAGGTGTATTATAGCGAGTGAGGTAGAATTATGGGAGAGCGCCGCTTATGCACCTGTCCATTCATTAGCAGGAAGCGCTCCCAAACAGCAAACCTGTTTTGGCACTGCGCGCCGCACGGCTAGCGGGAAATTGAGCCGTGACGCAGCGCCGCGGAGGCGGGTGGGTGGTCGCTGCTGCCGGCGGCGGCTAATGAAAGCACAAACAAACACGTAGGCGTGGCAGCCGCGGCGTTGTCGCTCTGCTCTGTTCCCTGGCGCGCCATGCGGTACAAAGGGAATACCGTAAACGCAACGGCCGCAGACGTGCTGCGCCGGCCACAGTTCACCAGGCAGTGGTGCCTAGTTTTTACTGGCTATTCTCTCCAAAAAGAAGCCATGGAAAAGAACTGGAGTCCGAATCACAACTGTGCACAGCAGTGTCGAAAGTTGAGAACGTAGTTTTCAGAGTGAACCACGAATGTTGCGATACCCGTCCTCGAAACGGAGCTCCAACTGTCTTCCTGAGAATTGTTGGAATTGTGAAGTATTACGGCATGAAACACAAGTCCAACACTTGTAGAAATCTGTGGAATTGTTCATTTCTTTCTACTCATCAGCCTTCTGAGTGATGTTTACCGCCACGAATTTATCTCACCGGCCGCGGTGGTCTCGCGGTTCTAGGCGCGCAGTCCGGAACCGTGCGACTGCTACGGTCGCAGGTTCGAATCCTGCCTCGGGCATGGATGTGTGTGATGTCTTTAGGTTAGTTAGGTTTAAGTAGTTCTAAGTTCTAGGGGACTGATGACCACAGCAGTTGAGTCCCATAGTGCTCAGAGCCATTTGAACCATTTTTTTTTGAATTTATCTCCTGTGTCGAGGTCTTCATCTTACAGTGACACAAAGTCCTCAGTAGTTTGTTGGATATTCAAATCTGCCTCTCCCCCCTACAGTTATCAACCTTTACAACTTTCTCAAGTACCATGGGGTTATTCCTTGATGTCTCAACGCATATACCATAATGCACCGTGTTTATCCTTGCTGTTCGATAAATATACAGATTTGATAAGTTTGGATAGAGAGTGCGCCCCACGTCTCAGGTCAGTAACACTTCACTATTCCATCTATCCAGCTAATATTCAGCATTTCTTGTATAGCACTACATTTCTAAAGCTTCTGCTCTCGTCTGCTCTGAATTATTTGCTGTATAACAAACATTTCCTATCCACGGTATTCTCTAAACACCTTCAGGAAATGCTTGCTGGGAATAAATCTAAAATTCAGTGCTGACCAATTCCTCTTTCTCATAAGTACTTCCTTGATATGGCAAAACAATATATTACTTTGCCACCGTCAGCTATTTTAATATTGAATTAGCCAAAGCCATAGATTACCTCTAGGGTGTCGCTAAAAAGCATCCTAAAACTAAGATTGCACAAACATTGCTTTATTTAAGAGATGTGGACAGAACTTGGCGTGAGGTCAAACTTAAAATTATAGCCTATCATAACAAAAAGTTTAAGTCCTGAAGATGACAGAAAAGTCAGTCGAAAATGATTGTTTTAAATAAAGAAATATTTATGCAATCTCGGCTTTAGGATGTTTTTAGCTAGTAAAACAGATCGCTCCTTCTGGCTTGTCAAACTGAGAAAATTCAGTTCAAGTGTTCTTATTTTATTATCAATTCCATACTAATGTAATAACAATAATACCGTAAAAACGTTATATCTGCTTGTATGCCTGTTTGATGACGCTAATCTCCAAAACTACTAGACCAATTTCCATGGGGTTTTTACAGGTGACTTGAGTGTAGCTTTTGGTATGTGCACGATCACGGAGAAAAATGTGTCGTAATTTAAAGCTCTACCTAAAGCCGTCGTGTCTGTCTGTATGTTTGAACAGTCTAATCTACAAATGTGGGTATTTCACAGTAGCTTGAGCGTCGCTTAGGTCAACAGGGAAGCCTTATTTTATGTAAATAAGATCACCGGTGGATAGACACCGTAACTTAAAGACTTTGGAGCGTGCTCGGCTTAGTCGTTCGGATGTTAATGACTGCGTAGTAGACCAGAATAACAAGAGACACCATGCTTCGTTTCGTGGTACACCAGAGAACCAAGAGATGGCAGAATTATTTTCAGAAGTTTATTTTAGTGGCAGGATTAATCGCCACAATCTAATGATTACGAAGACAGACTAACCTTAATTTTACACGCCTAGGACATACCGATTTAGTGATTTCGCTTTGTCTTTCTGTAGGTTTCAATTATATTTGACTTCATGGCTAGGAAAAAAATTATCGACAAAGTAACCTTGTAAGGGTTCCGTTTACACCGAGAAAGATACGGAACCAGAAAAAACGACGGTATGCAGTAGCTTTACTTCAATTTTCGTTGCGATGCGTTGGCGTATTGGTAGTTTAAAAATTGCAAGTATTATATCGCTGTTTTTGTTGTCAGAAACCAGTTATTCGCTATGTTGTCTGTCTGACATACCAATCCCGACTGAACCACAACACATTCGGGGTAGCAAGCAGACCTGGGATTCACATACAGAAGGATTTGTGGAAGTATCACAGGCTACCGAAGACCATCGCTAAATAAGCATAGAATACGGTAGTTCTCCAAGTAGCTCTGATCAGTTAAGATCGTAACTGCATTAATCGCCCTGCTAAACCCGCAGTACAGGCCATTTACTTGAAATTGTGGAAATGGGCCAAACTGAGCCGCTGTCGGTTACACTCGAACGCATATAGCTTTATTATTTTACCAAACATTACAGCACAAATTATTGAGCTTAGTTATCGGCTAAATCCGCGCGGGATTAGCCGAGCGCTCTGAGGTGCTACAGTTATGGGCTGTGCGGCTGCTCCCGGCGGAGGTTCGAGTCCTCCCTCGGGCATGGGTGTGGGTTTGTCCTTAGGATGTTCGAGTCGTCCCTCGGGCATGGGTGTGGGTTTGTCCTTAGGATGATTTAGGTTAAATAGTGTGTAAGCTTAGGGACTGATGCAACTGACTGCCTGATACGAAGTCCCCACAACACAACAACCGGCAGGCCGGCTAAGATAATGCGGCGGGGCATACATCGATAAGCACTGCTGCTGCCGCCCACGGGCAGACAAGGCAGAAACTCAGTAACACCAGTAATTGAATTAATGAAACGATGTGGCAGTACAGTAAAACAGACTGTGAAAGAGAGAGATATCACGAACACGAGCAATGCACGGCTCAGCTGTGTTACATACCCGCCGGGCTTTACGTAATATCGATGCTTTCAGTGTCTTACAAGAGTCTCCTGTAAACCAGCAGCAGTGAACCGCCTGGAAACTGAGTGTCACTATAAAACGGCAAGTAACCAACGGAATTTTTTTGTCCTGCATAGTTATCGTGTCTATTACTTAAAAATAAACGTACTTACAGCAAAACCGAAATTTTCGTTGTTTAATTCAGGACTTGTTCGAAAATTGTAGATTTGTAACGCAAAACAGAGACACGTTGTAGCAAAAATTTCAAAAAATATACAGTTTATCACATACGGCTAGAAAAAACAATTTCCTCTGAGAACGCTAAAATAAAACTAAATTAAAGAAAAATTTATCTAACACCGCTTCAGCACCTCTCTGAGCTTATATAAAACACGTTTCTGTTACTGCTAAACAACTTTTGCACATTCTAATTGTAACAGGACACTGCTGCCTTTGGTAACGACGAAGAAAGTTATGTTGAATACAAAATAACAGTAATTACTTATAATTTTTGTGCTTGTGCATATAAACTGTACTTGGATCAGCCGGCCGGTGTGGCCGAGCAGTTCTAGGCTCTTCAGTTTGGAACAGCGCGACTGCTACAGTCGCAGGTTCGAATCCTGCCTCTGGCATGGATGTGTTTGATGTCCTTAGGTTGTTAGGTTTAAGTACTTCTAAGTTCTAGGGGACCGATGACCTCTGATGTTAAGTCCCATAGTGCTTAGATCCATTTGAACAATTTTTTTGTACTGGGGTCAAAAGTAATTGTTTTGGTTATATAAAAGCGCACAAGATACGGGAGCAGCTAATTTATTATACTTATAAAATTCTATTTATATATTGTGGGGATCTAAAATACACAATGGCCTATACTGAGCGATGTGCAGTTTCAGTTATGTGCAAAACAAACAAAAACGAAGAAAATTCCTCGGCGTGCAGTTCCTCTATCGTATATAAATTTATATTCCTTTCGCTACTAATACTACCAATACTATCGATAATCCTACTATTTATTACGTCATTAACCGTAGTTTTGGTAGAGTACAATTCAGTGTACATACATTATAGATTGTTCACACTTATAATATAGCTTAGTTGACAGCCCTGTAGAAACAGTCGCAGGTGACTCCAGGAAAAAAGTGTTGCCATGGCCGAGGCGCTAAACTGTTCCAGGCTGCAGGAGCGGTCGCCGAATAGGCCGCGCCACCGTTGCCAACAAATCCTGTGGGCGCACTTCCACAAACGTGCCAGGGGATTTCCTTATCTGCTCCATAACTGTAATTTCCCCAGAGCCGCCGCCCTCTGCCCGCTGGAGTGTGCGACTGCGCTGCAACAGACGCGCTCGGCGTCGCCAGGTGGCGAAACGCCTCTCACTGCATGTCGGCGCTGCGACGCCTAGCGAGAGCGACAGACAGAAGCGGAGACCACCACTCCGGCTTCACGTTTCTGGTAGCACCACCGGACTTTGTTGTACTTTTTCACGACACAAAAACACCAATACATTGTGTCCTGTATTTTCGGAGAACAATTGACAGCGACTATAAGACAGATAGTTTTCTGGAGGGGTTGGGTTCAGACACAAGACTGAATGGCTTATTCTCGTGAAAATAGACAGTGCCAGAGAAAATGGAACGACATTATGAGGATCGTAGGTAGAACACATTTATTCTGATGAAAAAATGCATCAGATCTTCTTTGGATCCTACAGTGGACACCGAAATGTATTCTCCGGTAAAAGTACTTACGTACAACATTTTTCAGAAGAAAATAGTAAATACTCTAGGACATGATAATCTATATATACTGGGTGGTCCATTGATCGTGACCGGGCCAAATATCTCACGAAATAAGTGTCAAACGAAAAAACTACAAACAATGAAACTGGTCTAGCTTGAAAGGGGAAACCAGATGGCGCTATGGTTGGCCCGCTAGATTGCGCTGCCATACGTCAAACGGATATCAATTTTTTATTACATATTCGGGTAGTACGTAAAGAAATATGAATGTTTTAGTTGGACCACTTTTATCGCTTTGTGATAGATGGTGCTGTAATAGTCACAAACATATGGATCACAATTTTAGACTAACAGCAGATAACAGGTAGATTTTTTAAATTAAAATACAGTACGTAGGTAGGTTTGAACGTTTTATTTCGGTTGTTCCAATGTGATACATGTATCTTTGTGAACTTATAATTTCTGAGAACGCATGCTGTCTCTGCGTGATTACCTGTAAATACCACAATAATGCAATAAATGCTAAAATGATGTCAGTCAACCTCAATGCATTTGGCAATACGTGCAACGACATTCCCCTCAACAGCGAGTAGTTCGCCTTCCGTAATGTTCGCACATGCAATGACAATGCGCTGACGCACGTTGTCAGATGTTGTCGGTTGATCACGATCCTTCAGCTTTCCTCATAGAAAAAAATGCGGGGACGTCAGATGCGGTGAACGTGCGGGCCATGGTATGGTGCTTCAAAGACCAATCCACCTCTCATGAAATATGCTATTCAATACCACTTCAACCGCAGGCGAGCTATGTGCCGGACATCCATCATGTTGGAAGTACATCGCCATTATGTCATGCAGTCAAACAACTTGTATTAACATAGGTAGAACAATCTGCACACATAGCACCATTTAGATTGCCATCGATAAAATGGGGGCTAATTATACTTCCTCCGACAATGCCGCACCACAAATTAACCCACCAAGGTCGCTGATGTTCCCCTTGTTACAGCCATTATAGGTTTTCCATTGCCCAATAGTGCATATTACGCCGATTTACGTTACCGCTGTTGCTGAATGACGCTTCGTTGCTAAATAGAACACGTGCAAAAATTCTGTCATTGTCCCGTAATTTCTCTTGTGCCCAGTGGCAGCAGAACTGTACACGACGTTCAAAGTCGTCGCCATGCAATTCCTGGTGCATAGAAATATGGTAAGTGTGCAATGGATGTTGATGTAGCATTCTAAGCACCAACGTTTTTGAGATTCTCGATTCTCGTGTAGTTGGTCTACTACTGATGTGCGGATTAGCCGCGACAGCAGCTGAAACACCTACTGGGGCATCATCATTTGTTGCTGGTGGTGGTTGACGTTTCATATGTGGGTGACCACTTCATATTTCCTGAAATAACGGCCCGGACACTTGGACGATGCCGTCCAGGATACCGAGCAGCATACATAGTGTGGTGTCACCGCCACACACAACACATTCTAGGTGGTAGACTTTAACCATCGTGTCGCCACTATCTGTGATTGCAGACCGAGCGCCACCACACGGCAGGTCTAGAGAGACTTCCTAGCACTCGCCCCAGTTGTACAGCCGACTTTGCTAGCGATGGTTCACTGACTTCTACGCTATCATTTGCCGAGACGATAGCATAGCCTTCAGCTACGTTATTTGCTACGACCTAGTAAGGCGTCGTAGTCAGTACTATTGATATTGTAAACCATGTATCGTCAAGAGCGACGTTCGTCATTAATGGATTAAACTTAAGTATTCCACCAGCTACGTCCGTTTTTCTCAATTCTAATTCTCTTGTCATGTTCCAGACCTCATGCCAGCCTGCGTGAGCTAAAACGCGTACATTTCGGCCTCCTTTAGGGACACGGTTGGCTCTCCTGCCAACCACAACATATAGCACACACCCGTTGTGCATTTTGATCACAATAGCCGTACATCAACACGACATCTACCTTTTCCGCAATTGGTAAACGGTCCATTTTAGTACGGATAATGTATCACGAAGCAAATACCGTCCACACTGGCGGAATGTTACGTGATACAAATTACTTATACGTTTGTGACTATTACAGCGCCATCAGTGGTCCAACTAAAACATTCATATTTCTTTACGTACTACACGAATATGTAATAAAAGTGGGGGTTCCCATTTAAAAAGCGCAGTTGATATCCATTTGACCAATGGCAGCGCCATCTAGCGGGCCAACCATAGGTCCATCTGATTTCCCCCTTCAAGCTTCACAAGTTTAGTTCTTTGTAGTTTTTTCGTTTGATGTTATTTCGTGAGATATTTGGCCCGGTCACTATCTATAGACCACCCTGTATATTTATAAAACCCCTTTTTAACTATAAAACTTAAAAACTGTCGTGTCTCTTCGTAAACTGTAATGTCCAAAACAGCTAGATGAATTTTCATGGGATTTTCCCAGGTAAGTTGAGCGTTACTTAGGGCAACGTATAAGTTTTATTTTGTCATAATTGAATCACGAAAAAATAAGATACGTTATAAATCAATACTATACTAATAATAAATTTGTAAAACTATCGTGTCTGTTTGTGTGAACTCGCTAGTCTCCTATGCCGCTGGATGAATTTTCATGAGAGTTTGACATGTAACTGGAGCGCACCTTTGGGCAAATGAACTTTATTTCATCAAAATTCATAGGATTTCGTACTTCAGACGGTAAAAAAGAAACCCTTGGAGGACCAGTTCCTTGTTTTCGATCTGTCTATCTGTCTGTCTCTCTGACTGTAAGAAATCAAAAACTCTGTTTTCCCACGACGGCGTAAACGTATCGAGTTGAATTTAATGTCGCATACTAAGCTCCACAATCCCTTGGTGTTGTAAAAAACTGAAACTTCTAAGTCACGGAAATTCAAAGATACGGTTATGAGATTTGGTTGGAAGCTAGGATTCACTGTAAAACTAAAGGGAAAAAAATCAGAAAATTATTCACCTGGAATGATATCAACGGGAAACAAATTTTCTGTAATTTGTAATGTGACTGACTGGCTGTCCCTCATCTGTTAATAGCCTTTTTTTCAGGAATGGGTAAACGTATCAAGTTGAAATGTCACATCGAAAGGTTTGTAGTCCCTTGGCGGTGTAGTAAATATAAGCTGAAACGAAAAGATATGGTCACGTACGTCATATATTTTGATGCTCGCGAACTCACTCATTAAACCTTATAGGGTACTTCTCGTTGATGTATTTGGCAAGAAGCAAGTTTCGACAGTAGAAGTAAAGGAAAAAACCTGAAATGTGGTAATATAAAATTATGTCACATGAAAAAGAATTTTTGTGTCATTTTTTATCGTACTTGAAACTCCTTATTAAAATTTTTTCGAAAGTCTTTGCATTCCTGGGACCGTTGTCTTGCCGGTAACACTGTGGAGTTTATAGATTCCCAGGATGAATACTCACTTGTATACATAAACAAGTTTCTACGCAACCCTCAAAGTGCGAGTCTTATTCGCACACGGTCTTTCTTCCTTAAAAAAAACGATTTCATAAATTAATGTTTAAATTAAATCCTTTACGTCCCTCTGTTTGAACGCCCTAATCTCCGAAACTGCGAGAACTATTTTCATCGGGTTTTTACAAAAAAAGTGGCTATGAGCCCTATGGGACTAGACTTCTGAGGTCATCAGTCCCCTAGAACTTAGAACTACTTAAGCCTAACTAACTTAAGGACATCACACACATCCATGCCCGAGGCAGGATTCGAACCTGCGACCGTAGCGGTCACGCAGTGAGTTTTTGCTTTTTGCCCGAGCTTACCGCAGAGCAACGTGTAGGCTTTGTTTGATCGGTATCGGATGCAGGAAAAGAAAAGATATTGTAATTTAATATTTTATCTAAAAACACCTCATAAACTTAATAATTTGTATGTTTACTTCAGTGACACGACCATAACAATGTAGTACACCAAAGAACCAACTCATGGCGCTTTTACATTCCTACCACACAAAAAGAAGATAGATGGCGTTGTTAGTTCTTTTAACCCAGTGACAGATGTATTTTCGAGAGTTTCCGTCATGACAGAATTAAGAACTACAATCTTATCTTTATGAACGCATACTTATATTGAACCTACTTTCCTAGAATATACGGATTTACTGATTTCGCTTCCATTGCCTTATCACTGTTAATCTTTACTTCCGCATAAAGTTGAATTCACAACACACATCTCAATGATCATTCATATTCATAATGTGGACACCTGCAAGGCTTTCGACAATTTCTGCTATATATACTACACATCGTAAGTCAGCTCATTTCTGGAAACAAATTGTAAGTAATATACTGACAGATGTTAGGTTATTTTGCAGAATAACGATTACCATCTCTTAACTTATTATTATAAACTTCCATTCATTCATAAAAAAGGGATACTTTAATCACATCCTGGATTACCAGAGAAATGAGACCCATTGTGCATCGCAAGGTGGGTATATTTATCCACCATTCGTTTAGCAGGTAAATTAGAGCTGCTGGACGTTTCGGACTCACCGTACATCGCGCAAGAGGGTGCTTGCATCCACTACTCAACTGAGAGTTCGATGAGATCAACTGCACAATTCATGACTCATTCTACATTGTAAACGTTAAACTTTCATTACACCACAAATGAATTTACACATTTCACGGCCGTTAATCACTGTAGTTTGCTTATAGTCACTTATTCACACATTTCATGACCGTTAACCACTGTTAGTTGAAAGAGTACATCAAGGTGATTCGCTAGTGAAGATATATAAATAGTGTTTCAATAATTTCACCTGCGAGAATAGTTCTAAAATGACTTCATTAAATAAGAGAGGTATGTCTCTAATACTTACCCTGTCGCCAAGTATAGATCCTTTCTACGATCTGAATACACGCGTCAGTTTCACTTTGGTTCACTTCTAGTGTACATGTTTTCTCTGGCCAAGGATGCATGCAGGTAGTCTGCACCTGCATCCGGCCACTTGGGAATGACAGTTGGGGCTGCAATATTTAGTGTACTTAATACAACATATCCTCCTTCTTAGCACACAAACCTTCGGACAGACATAGGCCACAGGCCTTTCCTTTTTGTTATCAGTCTTCAGACATGTTTGATTAAAACCGCAGGATTTCGTCTCCTGTGCCAACTCTTCATCTCAGAATAGCAATTGCAACCTACGTCCTCTGTTATTTACTGGATGTATTTATGTCACTGTCTTTCTCTACAGTTTTTACCGTCTGGCACTACCTCTAGTACCAAGACACTTATTCGTTGATTTCCAAACAGATGTCCTATCATCTCGTCTCTTCTTCATTTCAGTGTCTTCTATGCGTTCCTTTCCTTGACGATTCTGCGGGGAACCTCCCGATTCGTTACACGATCAATTCACGGAATTTTACAGACTCGTCTGTAGCATCACACTTCAGATGCTTCGAACAGCTTCTGTTCCGGTCTCACCACACTCCATGTCCCACTACGATACAACGCTGTGCTCCGAATGTACCTTTTCGAAGATTTCTTCCGGAAAGTAAGGCCTCTGTTCGATACTGGGAGACTTGGCCATGAAAGCCGTTTCTTTTTAATGCTAGTTTGTTTTTTAAGTCCTCCTTGATTCGTCCATAATGGATTCTTTTGTCACATATATAGAAGAATTCCTTAACTTCTTCTATTTCGTGATCTCCGGTTTGGACGCTAAGTTTCTCTGTGTTCTCTTTTCTGCTCCTTTCATTACTTTTGCCTTTGTAATTTCTATCCATGTTCATTAGACGTCATTCCGTTCATCATATAAGTCTTCTTTTCATCCACTGTGGATAGCAATATCAACGATTCTTGATACTTTCATTTATTTCCGAGATTGTTTCTTCGATGTATAGACTGAAAGTTTGTGCGAAAGACTGCATCCCCTATTCACTCCATTCTTAATCCGAGTACATCGTTCCTGGTCTTCAAGTTTTTTATTCCCTTAGGGTTCTTCTTAAATCTCACCAAGTTCGTTGTTACGATTGTGGATGGCTTGTAAATCAGTGATGATAGCTGTAATTAGTTTGTTGTTGAACATTAAGCCTAGGCAGTAACTTACGGCGGTATGTTCAACTAGGCTGGATGTTTAATGCACACAGGCACCAGTCTCATTTGTATAGATTGCTGACCTAACTTGTATTTGAGCAAATGAGCGATTGTCTCATATTCGACATGATGCTCCCTTGTAGTTCATCTTCTGGTACATGTCTTTCTTTCTGCAACGCTACTTGAATTAATTTTTGGTGTCCAATGCAATAGCTTTTTGTATTCATTCCAACACATGGCATTACACGTTCCACCACGAAGTCTATCCCTCAGCTGTTTCCTTGTTCATCACATTGTATATTGGTACTAACTTCTCTGGACACTGTATATAATTTAAAAAACACAGACACGTACAGAATGTTCTCTCATGTATGATATTAGCATATTTCAGATTGTAGAAGATACGTTATTTACAAAGTACAAAAATAAATACGGGAATAAAAACCCGGGTCAGTCAGTAATAAAAAATTCAGTGTATCTTGAGTGAAAGGGACAGCATTATGAAAACTTCTTTACGTAGAAGCGGTGACATCCAGTAACACGATAAAATATTTGTTGTTATTATACAAATGCAAGGAACATCAAAACATTGGAAATCAAATAGGGATTATCATTTCTCCCTTTACTAGCGAGTAGTAATATTGAACACAAACAGCAGGCAGTGTCCGACTAAGAATCTATTCCCGATCTTGGAAGTTTGGTATCTTCGGAGCTTCTGAAGTTGGGAAGGCTGTGTGGATGGTTCCAGGTACCAGACGCCCAGATCTTTCCCTCTGGAGGCGAGCGCTAATTGTATTTCCGATACTTCTCATCGACTGTGCGTTTGATTTATACCGGGCATTAATTATTGAGCTTCATCTGATAGATTACAAAGCTTTCGTTTAACACCCTCCGGGGTAATTAGGAGTAACGCAGATAAATATGCTAGCGCGCTATCCGGTATCCCTCGCTGGCGTGCAGGCTAATGGTGATTAATATCTGATTTTTTTTTTTTTTCCTTCAAAACTTCCCGTTTTGGGCTGTCGCATTTTTCCATATTTCCCGAATACTATGCAACAGACCGCAAACATTGCAGCTGACGAAGATCGCTGTACTGGGAAAAGATTTATCTGCCCAGCTATGTATTGAACTGATTCATTATTTGTGTTCTTGGAGATGGAATTCAGCAAAGAAACAGTAATTTTTTGTTGTCACTCAAATATGGCAACAATTATCAGAACTAATTATTTTCTGATTTAATCTGAACCCTTCTGCAAAAAGATGAGAAAATTTCACATTTACCATTTCGAAAATTGGGTAAATTAAAAGACGTAATATCATACTTTGTGCTGTTTGATTTAACAGAGTAATCATTGCTCAATTTATCACTCACGGCAGTGCAATCGATTATGGACATTGTTATCGTTGCACCTTGGTGCAAATTTGTGGGAAGTATGGTTCCAAAAACTTGGAAACCTTTAATAATTTGATACATCCAAAACATGTAGGTGTCGACTATATTTTAAAAAAATACATTGATTCTGGTCATAAAAGATAATAAGTGTTTATAAAGTCAGTGGTACACAGGCTGTCAGAAATTATATCTTTACTCCATGGCAGCTTTATATCTCATATCAGCAAAACGGTGTTAATATTTATGAGCGCTTATTCCACTAAAGGTACAGACAATTCGGGCACTTAAGTCACTCGGGAATAAAAGATGTTTATTCACTATAGTTTACAATTATGTATAATATAACTACTCCGGCTCTTCTTCCTTGCGACTTGCTGGTGCATAAGCTGCAATAAAAATTTTTTACGAGCTACGATGTACATCCATTGGGGCAACTCATTATTTTAAATGTTTGATTCCCATTTTTGATATAGTTAACATAGAAACTAGCTCTTTCTTATGGGGAAACATCGCCACATTATTTTAGCAAAAACTGTGATCTTAGTTTCAGATTTAGAATCAGTAATATCTTCCATTGCCCGAAGACGTTTCACTCGCTCAGTAGGGTTCTGTGTCTGACTCTATGAAAATGGAAACTGTCCATCTGTCTACCTGTCCGACAGTTAAGAATCCTTCCTCTTAGGGACGAGCATACGCATGGAGTTCAACTTTCTCACATGTTACGGTCTATAGTCCATTGGCGGGAAAAAAATTTTAAGCTTCTAAATCAATGCACTCAAGATATATTTTGATAAACAAAAATTCCTTTAGCAGAATGTATAAGGAGCTGCCCGAAGACCTAAGTCATGAAATTTTGCAAGATGCAATGTCTCACACTAAAAATAAAGGAAAATTCTAAAACTGGAATTTTGTAATCATATTAACAAGAATTTTTTTTTGACATTTTGTAATCCACCTCTCTATTGCTATGTTAGTTCGTCGGGTTAAGACCCTTTTTTCCCTGAAAGATGTTGGCGTATCAGGTACAAATTTACGTCACATACAGGTCTGGGTCTCTTGGCCGTGTAAAAGTTTTATGCCTATAATTTAATTCAGGAAAACGATATGGCCATTTATGTCACATATTTTGATACTCCAAAACTCACTCATCAAAACCTATAGGCTACCTCCCTTTTATCTATCGTGAAATTTGGCAATAAGCATGTTTTAAAACTACAAGTGACGGGACACTTGAGAAACTATTAATTTGTAATTATATCACACAAAAAATATTTCTGTTGCCATTTGTTATCGACTTCAGACTTGAAATGAAAGTATTATCTGCGTTCTTGAAATCCATAGGACCCATATTTCGCCAGTATCAGCGTCTATAACAGGCAAAATTCGTCAGTCCCCTCTATTCTCAAAATTGATGGAGTGTATGCATATACAGTGAAGTTTCTATGGAACCCTTAGCGCGCGATTCCTACTAGCATGTGGCCATCTTCTTAATATTCTTTTAAGTGCTCTAAAGTTCAAAGTGTTATTTTTAAGAAGACTCCTGATTTAATAATCCATAGCAATTGTGAGCCTTAAAATGCTCCTTGTTGAAGAGACGTGTAAATAAATAAATAAAATAAAAGAATGATGGTCTCTTGATATATTTGCGCTACATGGTTGCGTAAGACTTTACAAATTATTATTCTCTTCCGGCCCTACAATTATCTTTCTTTCTGCTTGTGCAATTGACCGTTTTAATCTCAGTTTAACTAAAAATTTTCATTAAATTACGAAATGATCAATTTCCTTAAAATCGCTTACACATGCACATACACACACACACACAAACACACACACACACACACAAAATGTTTGGGTAGGAAACGGAGTTAGGAACTTGAATTTCTTTAATAAAAGCATTTAAATATTTGTACCAAGGCTTATCGTAAATAAGCCTTGTGTCATTCTTTACATTATGACGCAATACTAGCACTGGAAAATCAAAACGTTCCGACACAAAAAGGGTCCTACCTATAGTGGAAAATTTGTTTTACCATCAACTTTAGTCGTGATAAATTTGCACCCATTGGCTTCATAATTACCATTCAACTGTGAATTTAACGAAATGTTTCATTCCACGTAACCAAGCGTGAAATCTCCTTCGTTTTATCCGCATTATCGTGGCCAACGCGCTGGAATCCATCACAACGATCAAACACATTCGCGTAACGAAATGGAAATAGCGTTAAAGCGGAGAACGAAACGGAATTGATACTAGTCACACTAATATCATTACACGTTGGAAAAATAAGTGAACTACTGTGATTATGGCGCAGATAGCTTCATAGAGTACAATTACGCTTCGTTTAAGTGATGAATTTGCTTCACTTAAAACTTAATTTCTGATCGGTGCTTCCATTTCACAATGCACATTCTTACGTATAACTAGTATATAAGGTGCACACTTGATGGTGAATTTTCCCTCCAAAGTATGGTACTTTTCTTTAAAAACTGTACAGTTCAAATTTTAATAATATCAAAACCAACGTTGCAAGGACGCACGTAAACTAAAAATGATATTTGTACAAATTTGATGGTAAATATATCTGCGTTAAACTGTTTTAACGTAAAATAAATGTTTCTCAAAAATAGTGGAAAGTAGAATGACTTCAAAATCGAAAACGATGAAGAACGAGATAACTAATTTCTTGTATACAAAGACGAATGAAAATATAATAATGCATATATTGGGGAAGACGATGAAATCCCTTAACAAAACAGAGCTATTCATATGAAGTCATACGAAACAACTGCATAATGTATTTCCAAAACTTTACGTCATCCCGCATTGCGTAGGAACGTTGTCGTACGTAGGCAGTGGGGAAACACGAGAAGGAAACGGAAACAAAACGGAATTGGAAGCTTAAATATATAGGTACTAAAAAGACATTATTGTTCATTAGACATGTCAGCTCAGTTATTAGTGAAAATCCTACAACGACAGAAACCACATAGCTGATGAATACGGAGGTGGTACCAAAATAAAAGATTTATTTTACAAGTATGTCAATCCGTCAATCCGTTAAGAAATACTACCCCTCAGTGCAGAAAAATTTGAAATTCGTTAATAAAAAAGAGAGAAAACCTCATGCGGTTATTTTAATGGTTCGGATGTTCTACATCGTCTCCCCATGCCTAACATTTCCCCTCCCCTCCCCACCCTCACCAGGTGAATACAATACACAGAACGCTTACACAACCTGAAACTGCTATAAAAGTCAATCCGTGGAAGATTGTTCTGCTCGCGCCTTACGTTGGCTTGAATATGCTCAAAGTGTTGACCGTTCTTCTGAATTGCTGCACTTCGTCGTTACGTAATACGTTCACTTTGATAGTAAAAAGTCTCATCACCCGTGATGATTTTACCAGAAAGTAACTCTCCACGTTCTGCATTTCAGTTTAGTCGTGTCAGGCATAATATCGTCGTTGTATTAATCAACGTGGAAATAAAAACTGCCCGCACACTTTTCTCTTCTTCAAAACATTCTGGAGAATGTCTTGAATATTTGATTTAGAGATGTTGGTCGACAAAGCTTTTGACTCGACAACCGTGACACTCTACGGCCTCACGTAGCTACCGCACTAACATGGCTTATAAGTTAGGAATACAATCAGTTTCGGAAGGTTTTGGACCAGCGGCGTACAAAACACCAACTCGACGAAGCAGAAAAACGTAAAACACCAGCGCATTGAATATCTTTATTTTATTTTCATTGCCAGATTCCCCGATAGTTGCGGTAGGAGGGGGGGGGGGGGGAGGGGGGGTGTCAGTGACCAGTTTCACAAAATTCAGTAATTTGATTTCATAAACAATAAAGACAATAGAAAATAATTTAATAGTTTCAATTATTTGTTGACATTTTTGACGGAATGACGGAGACATACATACTTTCTGTAGTAACAATGATATGATGGAGGCTCGTGGTAATAGTGGGTAGATTTTGAATAAAAAGTGTTTTAGTGGATATAATAGACAAATGAATTTGGGATGTCTACGTGGAGGGGAACTAATATGTATGAACTTCTAGGTAGTTTGTGGGTGTTTTGAGATCAGTGGGATGTCTGATGAATAAGGGAAGAGAGACTTGGAACCTCCATTTCGTATGAGATGGGTTGAAATTATATCGAGAATGAGACGCGCAGCAACAGGCCTAGGCTCGCAGGAATCTGGGACTGAAATTTTGCGGGGAACGTAGGGGAGGCAATGTTGCTGTAGGAGTTGAAGTAGGCGGAGGAACTTTGAGCAGTTGCAGGATCCGGGTGAGTTACAGGATCCAGGCGAGAAAAGGTGGAAGGAAATGGACATAAAAATAAAAGCCAATATGAGAAGAAGAATGTGAAATAGTAAACCACAAGGAGAGAAAAACAACTGCTGTTGTTACTAAAACAAAGTCTGACGTCCATTGCCGATATATGTTTTTTTTTTTTTTTTTTTTTTTTTACATTGTTGCCCATGTATTCCTTACAGGTGCGAAGATGTTACTCTCTGAATTAAATCGGTTATCTACATAATAAACTGCGATTTAAGATTATCGATCAAATACCTTGATTTTTAATGTTTCTCAATAAGTTCTGTTACCTGACGTACAGGGTTGACGTCGAAGAAGAATGGACTCGCTAATTTTCCTGATACGACAAATTTTAAAAAAAAATATTACTACTTTTTTATTGTAGTAGTTGATTAAATAGTTGAGCAACGACAAGTTTATATGTATGCCATTACTATTGGACACACTTTTTGCAGCAAGCATCCGCTTCGAAATTAAATGTGAGCTTTTCTAATAATCTGTTTTTAATTGGACGACTTAATTTAATTACTCTGCGCAGTACTACGAGCAACAGGCACTAAATGAACTAAAGGACGATCAAATCTATTACGGTGAAAACTTTTTCGCTTATTAAACGCTAGCACGTATTTTAGAGTGCCATTAAATTTGTTCCGTTTGCACTACGCCGGTGTGGCACGTCGTTGTTGAATAAAAACATACCCAAATTCAGACCTGGCAATTCAGCCAAATGCTGAAAAAGGAACCATCATTTAAAGTAACTGCCTCTGAATGTATATGGGCACATTTGCTATTGACAGTGTCATAAAGGGTGAGAAGTAAAAACTGATTTGATGCAACCGACCTCCATTTATATATACTTATTTAATGATATAATGAGATGGCTATCCTTGCAAAAATACTCATATGTTTCAAATGGGTACCCTGAACCAGGAAATTAATTAAAGGTGGGCGCACCTTTGAATTACTCGGCACAAAAATATTAACTAACACAAAAAAAAAATTAGGGGCCTAGCTATGGATCCTAAAGCTGAGACTTGATAAATATTAAAATGAGTTTAACGAAAGGTACAGCAGATACACAAGTTTTAAATTAACACTTTAGTTTATGGAATTAAAACGGAAAAATGAAATGTGCAATGTTATCTACGAATCTGAGTTAATATAACAAACCCTTACTGTGTCGATCACTCCAAGTGGACCTGCTGTTCCTCAGAGTTACTTGAAAGTTTCGAGAAGATGTCCTTTGGAAGTAACTGAGGTCTAATCGTGAGCTGCCAGACCTTAACTAGACCAACACGGTGACAGTTAGGGCTGATCGTTGGACTGTGAAACACATGCCTGTACCAAAGTTGTGTGGCCTTGAGACAAGTAGCTGTAATGATTAAACTAAATTCTTATCAAGGGTTGTCCTAAAATTCAGTACTGCTAACGCTTTTCTCCTTAAATTATTATTATTACGAGTCGTGCAGGGTTTTACCGTCGTTATGTTATTTCTGAACTGCAGGGCGAGGGTCGTGCTGTTACTGATACGAACTATGGACCACCGATCGGCTGCTGTTGCTAATAAGGTTGCGGATAATTTCTTCAGAAGAATTTTTTACTTCATTTGTAGTAATAAACCTGACTCAGTGTAGCTAGCAAGGAGCTATGAGGGATAAGGTGCTCGATAGTAAAATATGTACCTGAAGAGATATTTATTTATAAACGCAGAGTAGTGTGGTTACTGCAACAATACATTTTCCTCAACATAAATTTAGCAGATGTCGGAAGTGTGGGAGTACAATATAATCAATCAAAGTAATAGTTATAAGCGATATAATAACTAAAAGTCAAGCTCTTCAGGTTCTAAACCGAGCGAGGTGGCGCAGTGTTTAGCACACTGGACTCGCATTCGGGGGGACGACGGTTCAATCCCGCTTCCGGCCATTCTGATTTAGGTTTTCCGTGATTTCCCTAAATCGCTCCAGGCAAATGCCGGGATGGTTCGTTTGAAAGGGCACAGCCGACTTCCTTCCCCTTCCTTCACTAAACCGATGAAACCGATGACCTCGCAGTTTGGTCTCTTCCCTCAAAACAACCCAACTCTCCAGGTTCTATGTATCAGCCTGTATTGGACAATCACATATACAGTAAAATAGGGAAAAGTATCTTCATTAGCCCACTTGCAATAATAAAACTAACGCAAGAGAAAGTTTATCCTTTTTTTTTTTTTTTTTTGCTCAGGTAAGACATTGAGCCGTAACTGCGAAAATACTACAAGAACTGTGGGAAATAAAAAAAAAATTACAAATGTACTTAAAGGCATGAGATCCCACTGACTGCAGTGACTCGTACAGAAACGAATAACTAACACTGACACAAGCACGTTGTTTCAAACTCCGGGCAACCGCAGCCAAATCTCCATATTTTGAATGAAATTATCCGTACTGATTGTAGGATATTAAAAGTCACAGTCAGTTTTTCATCAATTAAAGATGCGCCCCTTTGTGATAAAGATCGTTTTTAGCTAGTCATAAGCCGAAAGGTAAGTGCTTCAGAGCCAGCACCGCCTTGCTGCTGCCGCTCAGTCACCATCCTCCATGTGCCACGGTTCTGCTATCACCTTCATTTTAAATATGGACTACCGATTTCAATGTGCTATTCGTTTGAAATGTGACTTGAATGATAGTGAGTAGCTCTAAGGTAGTTACCATTCAGAGAAGACTTGTTAAAAATAATGTTTGCCGCCTAGTCATGCGTCTACAATTGACGCGAAACCGGTCATGTGCTTCAGTAAAAGATATTGTATAGCCAGTGAGGATAATTTCATTCAAAATGATACAACATATGTCCCAGGGCTGGCACCAAATTGATCAATGACTATCCGATTTACCACTGAACTCACAATTAACTCTCCACTTACAAGAAAAAGGAATGTTAAACCGATGAGCAGTTGTGTCAAAAATTAAAACCAAAAGCAACATCTAGTTTCCACTAACAGAATATTTTTATCCACCACAAGTAATATTCCAAATTAAACATCAACCTCTTACTCCAATCAAAATAGTAAAAAATAATCAGGTAAGGCTCTTAGTAAAATGTGCTTGCACTCAAGACAATTGGGAAAAGTAATGAAAATATGGCCAATGGTAGCACGCCCCGGAGGCTCAATTAAAATTTGAAACGTTGCTTTGTCAGCACATTCACATGTGTTGCATACAACTGACAATCAGTTTAAATAATCCACAATGCATAAGAGGCAAGTGCTGCCTAAACACATGAGTGATAAGTTCAAATAAATTTCATGAACAGCGCTGACCGTAAACCATTCTCAGCAAATGGACTATGTAGGCGTAGAGTACATGCATACGACAACACAGATTCAGGTGCCCCCCAAACAAGACCATATGTCTACACTGCTCTTCCCTGTCTGCGTATCCGCAGTGGACAAAATTTAGGGTAGAGCCAAGCCGTCTTGCAATTCGAACGCCGTATTTCCCATTCATGGCCAGTGTGACAGCGCAGAAGACCGTTCAAAACTCGACCCAACTCGAGTGGCTTTCCAGACCCACACACCCCTCAATCGCCGATGGCCTCCCCCAGTTTAGCGGTGAGCCTTTTCGTTCACGTATCGCAAGAGCTAACGGCTCGGTATCTTTCTGATGCTGCACTGGTACGCCAGATCTGGTGAAACTGTATGTTTTTGAATGAAGGCCTACGGAAGAAATGCCGGCGCATGGCCTTTACTCCTCCTGCATTGGTTAGAGTGCTGGTCTAGGAACGTTTTGAACAAACTGTGAGGTAAAGAATCTCGTGTACCGCTTTGCCCCCACTGAGGTAGTTTTCATTTGCAGCATTAACACGATGATCATTGGACAGATATTTCACGTTCTCTGGTAGCCTGATTTTACCTTACTGGCATTGGTACTAGTTTATATTAGATCGTTAAGGAGATATCGTACCCAATGTTGAAAGGTTCTACGCTCTCGGCTCGCTGCAGATATTTCATCTTAAGCACGTCCAGGTGGTTAGGTAGGGGCTGATATCCAGACTTTTCCCACCTTTAGTCTAAACACATCAATAAAAGTTTTGCATCACCTCGGTTCCGAGACTTCCGGAATCTGTACAGAAAATTTTAATAGAGGTCCATATAAAAATAATTTCCGCACTTTTTATCGATCATGAAAACCACACATGGCATGTTGTACCACTGTGCTGCGAGACCTTCAGAGGTGGTGATACAGATTGCTGTACACACTGGTACCACACCACTAATACCCAGTAGCACATCCACTTCCATTGATACATGCTTGTATTCGTCCAGAAGTTCATCGGGGCTCTGTTGGTCCAGGTTGCCTCACTCCTCAATGGCCATTCTGCGTAGATCCCTCAGAGTGGTTGGTGAGTCAATTCGTCCATAAACAGCCATTTTCACTCCATCCCAGGCATGTTAGATAGGGTTCATGTCTGAAGAACATGCTGACCACTCTAGTCGAGCCATGTCGTTATCCTGAAGGAATTCATTTACAAGAAGTGCACGATGGGGACGCTAATTGTCGTCCATGAAGACGAAAGCCTCGCCATTATGCTCCCGATATGGTTGCACTATCGGTCGGAGGATGGCATTCAAGTATCGTACAGCCGTTTCGGCGCCTTCCACGGCCAAAAGCGGCGTACGTCGGCCCAATGTAGCGCCAACCCTAAACAGCAGGGAACCTCCACCTTACTGCACTCGCTGGTCAGTGTGCCTGCGGCGTACAGCCTGACCGGGTTGCCCCCAAAGACGTTTCCGACGATTGTCTGGTTGAAGGCATATGCGACACTCATCCGTGAGGAGAACATGATGCCAATCTTTAGCGGTTTATTCGGCATGTTGTTGGGCCGATCTGTACAGGGCTGCATGGAGTCTTGGTTGCGGCAGCCGGTGTGGCCGAGCAGTTCTAGGCGCTTCAGTCTAGAACCACGCGACCGCTACTGTAGCAGGTTCCAATCCTGCGTCTGGCAGGGATGTGTGTGATGTCCTTAGCTTAGTTACGTTTAATTAGTTCTAGTGGGCTAATGACCTCAGATGTTAAGTACCATTGTGCTCAGAGCCATTTGAACAAGCATACAGAATTTACATTGCTTGACACCTACTGATTTCTGCTGGATGGAAATGGCGCAGCCAGCTTGGGACTATAGTGACCCGTAAGTCAGAAAAACAACCGCCCCTGCGTTTTAAGCAACTGGCCATACTTCGCCGCAAATCAAAGGTGCGGCGCAGAACGAGAAAGTGGATGCCGGAACGGAATTTTGCCACAGGCGTACTAGTAACACGCTAACACGAGTTTCACACAGGTTATAGTGATAATCGTACCCATAAATTTTTTGCGGAAGGTGGCCATGCAATCAGACACATACTCTTAGTGACTTTGAATAATTATGTGAGTGACACTAGGTAACTGTTTACTTTTGTACTTTTTAAAATGTGTTGAGTGGTTTAATCGTTGGGATACCTTTCAACAAAAGCGTATTATACAAGATGGCACGAAATAGGTGTAAAAAAGTTTTTGGCTACTACGATATAGTGGATGAAAGGCAACAACAAGATTCTACATTTCGAGATATCCGTAAAGCAATTGACATTGTGCCCCATGGCAGGCTGTGACGAAGGTACGAGCATATGGAGTAAATTCACAGATATATGAGTGGCTCGAAGACTTCTTAAGTAATAGATCACAGTATATTGGTCTTGACGACGAATGATCATCAGAGATAAGATTTCTGTCAGACGGACCCCACGTAAGTGTGATAGGACTGCTCTTGTTTGCTATATACGTAAATTATTTGGTGGTCAGGATGGACAGCAATCTGCGATTGTTTGTTGATGATGCTGTGCTGTACGATAAGGTATCGCGGAAAAATTTCTACTTGTAGTGATAAATGGAAGCTTGCTCTAAATGTGGAAAAATGTATGTTAATGCGGATAGTTAGGAAGAACAAACACGTAATGTTAAAATATGTCAAAGTATGTTGCGATATGAAATGGAACGGACATGTGAGAACCGTCGTAGGCAAGGCGAGTGGTTCACTTTGGTTTATTGGGAAAATTTTAGGAAAATGTAGTTCACATGTAAAGGAGACTGCATATAGGACGCTGGAGCGAGATATTCTTGAGTACTGCTCGAGTGTTTGGTATCCGTACCAGGTCAGACGGAATGCAGACGTCGAAGGAATTCAGAGGCGGGCTGCTAGATTTGTGAACCGTAGGTACCCTCCACCACGCACCGTACGGTGGCTTGCTGAGAATCTATGTAGATGTAGATATAGAAGTAGATTTATGCTATAGAAGACAACCTAAAATTTAATAATGTAGGTTTTCAATATCCTTTCCTTCCGCAGCCTTGAGCTGAACTCTGTGATCACTTTCTGAAAAACATAATTTGAGACTGCACGAATCTCTTTGTAAATTGCAATGAAAACGTCCTGGACTGTAACAGGTGCATGTTCGAAGACACTGTCCTTCACTTAACCCCGTAAGAAATAATGATATGGGCTGAAATCGGGCTATAAATAGTTCATTACACAGTATACTGTGAATACTAAGGTGTCCATGGCAATGATCTGGTCCGTCAACATCTCCTGGAAGAAATGGAAGCCGTCTGCACTATAATCTAGACGTGCTCTATCCTCGACGAACCAGTAGTGTCGGATCATGCCGCCGTATCTTGCAACGGGTAGAATACCGTTTCCAATACCTGCCCGTATTTTTTTCTATGACAGCTGCCTGAATAACAATCGGCTCAGTAATAAATCTTGGACTGATGGCGAACGAAACTGACTTCTTGTTGATGAGGTGGGGCAACTGCTTGAACGTGTGGATTCCCAGTAACCCAGTACCACCCATTCTATTTTGTTGGCCACCCATGGAGATGGAAATGTGCCTCATCCTTAAACCACATGTAATCCGCATCGACAGATCGATTTTCAAACGCCTCAGTCACCTCATTTTCGAAAGAAAGTCACCGTTCCACATCCCTGTGCTTCAAAGACTGGCACCGTTGAGTTTTGGGACGGAAAAGGTTCAGTTCATATTATCCTCTGGAGCCACCGTCCTGACATCAGGAGTTACTTTGTTCCATGATATCTCGATGAAGCAGGCTCCTCACTGAATGACGTCTCCATTCATTCCGCATTCTCCAATATTGAAACTGAGTCTAGTGGTCCAGGGTGGCCCTTTCTTGAATCGTTTAGGGATCCAGTCTTTCCAAAATGTTTCATCAACCAGTCAAAAAACAGGAAAAACATTATTCAAAATCGTTATCATAGACTGCTTGAAGTTTTTCATCGAAGTCATTCCGGATGAAGCTGTTCTTCAAACAGGATATGTTGTTGATGTAAGTCCCACCATAGCATTAAACTTTCTTTACGATCAACAAAAGGTGTTCCAGTGTTAGTGTCACCATTCTGAAATGTAAATTGAGACCTGTGAGTAGGATACAGAAAGTTCAGGGCTGGAATACTTTAATATCACAAGGGGAATCATTTAGAGCATGGAATTAAAAACAGCAGGCAAATACTTTCTAACACCTATTTTGCGCAACCGTTTACGTTCAGTGCGCCCTTTTTCTTTTGGAAAACTGGTCTTATGGTTGGAAGAATTAGCAGTCAGCAATATTAAATAGTATGAAGCCACGAAGGCACAGATTATAAAGACACATGATATGAATCCACAGGTACTGTGTTATTGAACCAAAAAAAAAGTGTTTCCATGTGCTCTCCATTGGGAAAGAAAGATCGGATTAGAGCCTCATGCACATCTCAGGGAAAAAGAGTGTCAATGGGAATGCGACCATAACAAAAAAGTATTAAATAGCCAAGGAAAATAAACAGTAACAACGTGGAATGACTTTTAAGTACAACATCTTTAAGGGAATACGGAAAGACTGAATAAAGATACAGTAAGGGTTCATTAACTGAAAGGAAAATCAGTATTCTTGTAGTGAGACAATGTATGGTAACATTAACAGTAACACAAATAGTTTGACGGGAGTAGGATTCGTACTGAAAATGAAATGAAATGTCGAGTGACTAGGGCCTCGCGACGGGCAGACCGTTCGCCTGGTGCAAGTCTTTCGATGTGAAGCCAGTTTTGCGACTTGCGCGTGGATGGGGATGAAATGATGATGAGTAGGACAACACTACACCCAGTCCCGGAGCGGAGAAAATCTCCGACCCAGCCGGGAATCGATCCCGGGCCTTTAGTATTGACATTCTGTCGCGCTGACCACTTTTTTTTTTATTATCAGATTGACTTGGTATAGTTCACGAGAATTCAGACAACCATGGTCAAATCATCATTTAATATTAGCTGCAAAAAGAAAATCAACAAATTAGTTGAAACACTAATAAAACATTTCTTCTGAAGGGGAAGACCAACCCGTTATCCCACCCGTATGAATTTTGGGTGTATATATATACATGCAAAAGAGAAAAAAAAAATTACGAAAAAATACAACAAGGGAGGGAACTCAAGCGCACGGAAGAAACAGGAATCACAGGGGAACTTAACCAACACCTTGACGATTAAACACAAGAAAAAGCATATTCGCAAAAAGCGTTCGGTATTGTGGTAACCGCTGCCATTTCCAATGCGCAGTTGACAAATAATGGTGAAAAACGCGGGGATCTGGGTCATTACCGCGTTCAATGACGTAGTGGACATAGTAACCCAAGAGCCAGACAATCGTGTTCGTTTTCGTCTGAGGAAAATAAGAGACGTCCGGATGTAAGAAGATGTCGTCTGGGAATGCGGTTTCAGGCCCTCTAGTAAGAAAAGCTAATTGACGTCGGACCCAGAGCCAATGATCCCGTCCGCAAGCAACTAGCCTATGAAGTAAGGTGTCAGTTTGATGACATTCCTCACACTGATCAGTCGGACGAAGGCCAATACGAAAAAGACGATCACCAGTAGGTATCAGACGGTAAATGAACTTATACCACGTTGAAACAATCTCCATCGGCAAAATGGGAAGACTAAGATGAGACCAGACCGTTTTCCATGACGTTCACGGGGAAGCAAGTTCAACAGAAGAAGGGAAACATGCTGAACCCCAACGGATTTGAAGCATGTTGGTAGTAATATGCGTCATACAAAGTATATCAGCACCCAGAATACCGACAAGTACAAAGTATTCACGAATGTGCCGCAATTTAGGATTAATCCGTCCAACATCAACAGGAGGGGTCAGACTGGCCGGCCGGAGGCGGGAAAGTAAACGAGAGGTGACTGAATGCGGAGCCCGCGTACAGGTTAAAACATTGCGGCGGGCAAATAAGATGGTCGTCTTCACTTTGATATCTGAAAGACCCAATCCTCCAAGCTTCCGAGGCCTGGCCACAACTTCATACCGGACACGGAAGACATGGCGGCGCCACAGAAATCGACTAGACAGCTGTTTCAGCCTGCGGGCCATCATCGCGGGAAGCGGGAAGACCTGCGCAACGTAGTACATTTTACTGAAGACATAGGTCTCTAAAACCCGTGCCTTGTGAAGGAGGCTAAGGGAACGGCGGTCATGCTCAAGGATCGCCCCGTGAACACGACTCGTAACCTCACGCCAATTTAGTGCCGCCATTTTGATCGGATTACGGTCCACTATGATCCCCAAGGTCTTATGGCAATCGACAACCGTCGCCCAAGGAATGACGACATGATCAAAGCCTCTCAACGGCAGGAACGTGCATTTGCGATCATTAATGCGAGCACCAGCAAGACCACAAAATGAATCCAAGGTATCCTTAAGCCGCCGTATGTCCTCGGCATGTCGTACTAAAACCATGACGTCATCGGCGTATGCACGGACTGCAAAAATTTCCCCCAATATATTCCAGCCACGTAATTGCATGGTGAGATGGCGAAGTAAGGTCTCTAAGGATAGAACAAAAAGTGACATGGATAAGGGGCTTCCCTGGGGTAACCCCCGTCTGATCGATATCCGGGGGGGTAGGGTGACCGTTCACAATCACCGAGACACTGATACCGGTAAAAAGATTAGTTAAGACTTGTCGAGCATCATTATTAAAGCCGACAGCGGTGAGCACTCTCGATAAAAAATCATGGCTGACGCGATCGAACGCTTTTTGGAAATCAAGAAAAAGCAAAGCCCCTGGGATATTAGCGGCAGCCGCCACCGAGATTACATCGCGACATTCGAGAACGGAAGTCAGTATCGTGCGTCCAGGCACACAGCTTTGGTGGGCGGCAATAATGGTATCGAGCAGCTTAGAGAGACGGATATTAATTGCTCGAGCGACAAGTTTATAATCAAAGTTAAGGAGAGTAATAGGACGGAGGGAATCAGTTGCAGGTCGACCTGTGGATTTCGGGAGGAGGACCATTCTGCCTTCCTGAAAAGGAGCAGGAAGTGAGACTCCCCGCATCACTTCATTTACCATTGACGTTAAGGTGTCACCAATGAGCGGCCAAAATTGAACATAGAACTCCTTAGGAATACCATCTAATCCAGGCGACTTGCGGGACTGCGATCCTGCAACAACATCATGTATGTCATCCTTCTGAAAGGGACGCAGAAAGGCGTCGTTTAATTGAGGAGTGACGACGCGAGGCAGCAAGGAGGTAAAGTCGTCAAGAGAGGTTTCTGCCGGGACATGAGTATCGTACAGATCAGTAAAATAGGTGTAAACGAAGTCAGAAATGTCACGGTGAGAGGTGAACACGCGGCCGTCAGCGGTTGTGAGGGAGGCAAGGCACCCACGTTTCCGGCGCGACCGTAAACGGACTAGATGGTAGAGTGACGTCAGTTCCTCTTGTAGAAGGGAACGTGGTTGAGACCTCGTCCGCAGGCCCTCCATTTGAATGCGTTTGAGCTGCAGCAATTTGGCTTTGATGCGCTGTATATCAGTAACCCGTAGGGGAGCATGCGTAGCACTATCGTACAGTTGACGTGAGACAGAATAGTAAAATTCTTGCGTTCGTCGATCTTCTGCCACCTTCGCAGCCCCAAAACGCATGAGAGCCCTACGGATGTGTGGTTTTGCATACAGTGTCCACCATGCCACGATAGACGGGTACCGGTCCATAGTACGAGAACAACGAGTCCAAATGTCCTCCAGGACGATACCAAGGGAGGTATCTTGCAAATACGTGATATTGAGCATCCAAGGAGGACGAAACAATTTTACCGGTTGTCGCTCGTAATTAAACGTAACGGCTACAGCGCAATGATCAGTAAAACAGGCTGGTATCACATCAACAGCCAGAAGTTGCCCACACAAGGAATCGGAAAGGTAAAAGCGATCGAGGCGACTGCTAGACGTGGGAGTAAAGTAGGTATGTCGCACAAGTGTAGGATAGCGAGAAACCCACATGTCACGCAGGTGCAAGGAGCGCACAAGGTCGTCGAGTTCTTTACTGAAATTAAAATTAGGAGACTGATCTACCGGCCGTAGAACACAATTGAAGTCCCCACCTAAAATTATCTTTGTCGGGGATTTACGAAGCAGGTAAATGACTTCTTCTTTATAGAAACTCGAACGTGCGGTAGTACAACCCGAACCAGAAGGGGCATAAATAAGGAGTAAACTGAGATCATAAAACGTGCACCCGATCTCCCTTCCACTGTCGAGTACTTCGAAATTCATCAACGGAATGCCTTCTCTATAAAGCAAGGCAGTGCCCGTAGAAAGTTCGGAAGCGACATTAAAAAACGTCGAGAACCCAGGAATGGAAAACTGGTGGAATAGGACTTCCTGTAAAAAAACAACATCTGCCCCAGACTGATAGATAAACTGTCGCAAAGCGGCGAGCCGCAGCTCAGAACATATTCTGTTAATATTCAGAGTAAGAAATGTATATGCTTGCATGGAACTTCAACCCGGAAAGAAGAACAAAGATCGGTAGAGAGCCGTCAGCTGACGGAGCAACATACAAGTAATCATACCAGAAACTAGCGCTGAACCACAGAGAGAAAAACTACGAAACAGAACCCTCATCTTCCCACTTCTTTTTCTTCGGCCGTGACGCGGCTCTCTGTGGCTGTTTACGGATTCGACTGCGGCTCCGCGGTGCCGACGCTGCAGCGTTCGGCTGCGTGGGAGCATCATGTAGACATTCCGTGTCAGATTGCGGGAGAGAGGCCTCTACATCCCATTCGTCCGCAGACATGGGTTCACGGTGGGACAGTTGGTGAATAACAACGGGATCCACTGGCTCTGGAGAATCAATCAGTTGTTTGATGGGAGGAGGCTGTGACCCAGAGGGGGCGACAGAAATTCCAGAAGGGGGATGCGAAACAGAGTCTGCATCTACATCTACATCTACATCCGTACTCCGCAAGCCACCTGACGGTGTGTGGCGGAGGGTACCCTGAGTACCTCTATCGGTTCTCCCTTCTATTCCAGTCTCGTATTGTACGTGGAAAGAAGGATTGTCGGTATGCTTCTGTGTGGGCTCTAATCTCTCTGATTTTATCCTCATGGTCTCTTCGCGAGATATACGTAGGAGGGAGCAATATACTGCTTGACTCTTCGGTGAAGGTATGTTCTCGAAACTTTAACAAAAGCCCGTACCGAGCTACTGAGCGTCTCTCCTGCAGAGTCTTCCACTGGAGTTTATCTATCATCTCCGTAACGCTTTCGCAATTACTAAATGATCCTCTAACGAAGCGCGCTGCTCTCCGTTGGATCTTCTCTATCTCTTCTATCAACCCTACCTGGTGCGGATCCCACACTGCTGAGCAGTATTCAAGCATTGGGCGAACAAGTGTACTGTAACCTACTTCCTTTGTTGTCGGATTGCATTTCCTTAGGATTCTTCCAATGAATCTCAGTCTGGCATCTGCTTTACCGACGATCAACTTTATATGATCATTCCAGTCAATAGGAGAAGTGTCAGAGAGAACCGGAGAAGACACGTGGCAACCAGAAGCAGGTTCCGTCACGGGCGTCTCCGAAGAGGCTGCCGCGGCAGCAGGAACAACGTCAGATAAGGTGTCAGGGAGCTTCTGCAAAGGCGGGATAGCACCTGTGGCGTCCTCATCCACGATTTCCGACTGAGAAAGAGAGTCCTTTACCGGAGGCCCATCGGAAGGGCGAGCCAATAAGGAAGATTCATCAGCCGCATCATCCTGTGTTCGCCGACGCTTGTTGTGAGAAATCAGCGCGGGCACATCGGAATTAAGGGCAGCAACATCCCTACTCAAGGACAACGGGGGAAAATCACGGCCGTTGTCGGGCAACTGATCACTGCGTCCCTCAGTAACAGTGAGCGATTCAGTCCGAGATCCTTGCGGGAGAAGATCAGCTAAAGTCAATTTTTTACGCTGTTCGTATGTAGGTTTTAATACCACCACACGCCGCGGACAATTAGTACGGAAATGACCAGTTTCATTACAATAATAACATGTTCCTTCCTGGCCACTGTACGTGATATGGACCCTATAACCACATACCTGTAGGTGAGAAGGAATAGGTTTTTTGACCACCATTTCCACCGACCGAATACCACTATATACCTGTAAGCGGTGCTGAGCAGACCAGCGTTCCTTTCGAATATGGCGTACGTCCCCATAAGGAAGCAAAACGGACTTCAGAAAACAGTCGTCAACCTCGGGCGGAAGGTTAAATACCCGAACATTCGTATATATCACTTCTGCATTTGCCAAGAGAACCATACTAGTGGAACCATCACGGTGCGTAAAGGGTACCTGAGAACCATGACGAGAAAGTAGCCTATCGACCTGAAGCGGGTCAAGAAACTTAACAAAAAACACATATAATTCGCTGTCGAAATATGCGGTATGCACCTGATCAGTAGTGACCTTAACTGTATCGACTAACCAGTCATGTATCTCCAAAGAACCGGGCTGGACGTGACGCGTGGATTTGTCAAAGGTAAAACTGACTGTACCTGTACGCGGAACTTTCGTGGGAACCATGGTGGACATCACGGCGAGAGGCGACGCCGCGACAGGAAGGGCCGCACGAACACCAAACACCAGCCGACAACCAGCGATGCGACGCGCACGGAGACCAACACGGCACTAAACTGACAGGAGGAAAACACGCTGCGCTACGGTAGAGGCGGAACTAAGAGCACAACCTAGTCGCCCGACGCGCGAAGCGAGAAGGATCACTCAGCTACCGGGGGCGGACAGGATTAGTACTGAATAAAAAGTAGGGAAATAGGTTATTGTGAATAGTAATAAAACCACTTACAACGAATTCGTGTCACTTCTATCATTCTCATTTTTGCTCTTAATGGAACGTATTCGCAGTTCCTTCACCCACAGAAGCCACTGGGTCATCCACTGCTTTATCCATGCGAACGCTACTGGTTTAATAGTAGCTGTCGGCTACAATCATCCTATTCCTAGTCACAAAAACAGACTACAGCCGGGATTTCAAAAGCGATATCCATTTCTACTCTGTTCATTGGCGGCGGAAGACCTCAGGCATAAAAAGTCACCCTCATTCTGCTAACGGCCTTGTCATAGTGGGCAAAGGAGAGTTTCAGAACACTCTCTTTCCCTCCGGTAGGGAAAGTACCCCTAAAGGCGGAAGAATCAGCACTGATCAAAGGTATGAGGGTGCAGAAGGAAATGGAAACCTGTGCATTAAAGATACACAATGTGAATCCACAGGATATGTGGCCTGTAATTGAAAAAGTGTAATAATGGTATCTCCATGGGCCAACGATTCCGGAATAGTCCCCCATTCTAGATCTCAGGGAAGGGACTGCCAATGGGGAAGTGACCATGAGACAAACACTGGATAACTAAAGAGGAGATAAGTTCTACGAGTCGGGGCGTGGAATGTCAGAAGTCTAAACGTGGCAGCAATTCTAGTAAAACTGAAAAGATGGAAAGGCTCAATCTAGATACAGTGCAGGTCAGTGAAGTGAAATGGAAGGGAAACAAGGATTTCTGGTCAGACGGGTGTATGGTTACATCAGAGAAGCATAAAATGGTATAACGGGAATACGGTTCGTTATGAACAGGAAGGTAGGGCAGAGAGTGTGTTAATGTGAACAGTTCAGTGATAGGTTTGTTCTCATCAGAATCGACAGAAAACCAACACCGACGACGATAGTTCAGATTAAGAGGCAGAAACAGTATATTATGAGGGTACTGAACGGGTAATTCAGCACTTAGAGGGAGATGAAAATCTAGTAATTATGGTAGTTTGGAATGAGATTGTAGGGGAAGGAATAGAAAGGAAGGTTACAGAAGAATTGGTCTGGGAATAAGAGAGGAGAGAGACTAGTTTAGTTCTGCAATAAATATCAGGTAGTAATAGCGAAAACTCTGTTCTTCAAACACAAAAGAAGGACGTGTGCCTGGTAAAACTTGGGAGATAAGGGAAAATATCAGATATACGAATAGATTACCGTCGGGCAGAGATTCCGAAACCAGATACTGGGTTGCAAGGCTACCCAGGAGCAGATATAAACACAGATCACAATTTAGTAGTGATGAAGAGTAGAGTGAAGTTTAAGAGACTAGTGAGAATGAATAAGTGCGCAAAGAAGTGGGATACGGAAGTAATAAGATTTGAAGATTGACACTTGAAGTTCTTTAAGGCTGTAGACACCTCAGTAAGGAACAGCTCAGTGGGACGAAGAATGGATATCTCTAAAAAGGACAATCACAGAAGCGGGAAAGAAAAATATAGGTGCAAAAAAAGCTAACCGCGAAGAAACCATAAGTAATAAAAGAAATATTTCAGTTGATCGATGGAAGAAGGAAGCACATACTTTTTTAGGGAAATTCAGGAATACAGAAGTACGAAATGAAGTAAATAGAAAGTGCAGGGAAGCTAAGACGAAATACGAGAAGCTACATGAAACATGTGAACAAAGGGAAACAAAATAAATGATTGTTGGAAGAATTGACCCAACATACGAAAATTCAAATCAATATGGCTCAAATTAATTGAAAGAGTGGTGACGTAAAGAGAGCAAAGGGCATTCCACTGTTAAATTCAAAGGAAAAGGAGAGAGTGGATAGGTGGGAAGAGCACATTAAAGGCCTCTGTGAAGGGGAAGATTTATCTGGTGTGATAGAAAAAAAAAATAGGGCTCAGTATAGAAGAGATAGGGACTCCAGGACTAGAAATGACATTTAAAAGAGCTTTAGAAGACTTAAGATCAAAAAGGCAGAAGGGGTAGATAACATTTCATCAGAATTCCTAAAATCATTGGGGGGAAGCGGCAAAAAAGGCCTATTTATGTTGGTGTGTAAAATGTGTGAGTCTGGCAATATACCAATTGCCTTAAGGCAAAAATCCGCACAACTGCGAAGACTGCAAAAGCTGACATGTTCGACAGTTACAATTATAACATAATATACAGAAGAGTGGGAAAGAAAATTGAGGATATATTAGATGACAATCAATTTCGCTTTAGGAAAGGTGGAGGCATCAGAGAGGCTGTTCTGACGTTGCAGTTGATAGTGAAAGAAAGACTAAAGAAAAATAAAGACACGTTCATAGCTGAAAAATGCTTTTGACAGAGTCATATGATGCAAGATGTTCGAAATTCTGAGAATAGTAGGTGTAAGTTATCGGGAAGGAGGTTTAATATACAATATGCACACGAGCGAAGAGGGAACAGTGAAAGTGGAAGACTAAGAACGAAGTAAGGGAGGGGTTTAGTTTTTCGCCCGCAATGTTGAATCTATACGTCGAAGAGACGGAAATAAAAGAAAGATTTAAGATTGGAATTAGAGTTCAAGGTGAAAGATTATCACTGATAAAATTCGCTGATGACATTGCTACCCTCGGTAAAAGTGACGAAGAATTACAGGCTGTGCTGAATGGAATAAACAGCCTAATGAGTGCAGAATACGGATTGAGGGTAAATCGAAGAAAGACGAAAGTAATGAGTAGCTGCAGAAATGAGAACACCGAGAAAATTAACGGACGGGAAATAGGTGATGTTATGGAATTTTGCTACCTAGGCATCGCAATAACCACTGATGGCAGGAGCAGGGAGAATATCAAACGTCCATTAGACACAGCAAAAAGGGAATCTGAGGCCAAGAGAAATCTACTAGTATCAAACAGAGGCTTTAATTTGAGGAAGACATTTGAGAAGATACATTTGGAGTAAAGCTTTGCAGCCGGCCGACGTGGCCGTGCGGTTCTAGGCACTACAGTGTGGAACCGAGTGACTTACTAAGGTCGCAGGTTCGAATCCTGCCTCGGACATGGAGCTGTCGAGAGTAAAAACTGTAAAGAAAGTCAGAGATTGAAATACATTCAGCAAATAATGGAGGTCGTAAATTGTAAATGCTACTCTGAGATGAAGAGGTTGGAACAGGAGGGTATTCGTGGCGGGCAGTATCAAACCCTTTAGAAGACTGATGACTCAAAAAATAAATAAATATAATTAAAAAGAACAACTCTATTCATGTTTACGGATACTAGAGTTTAGCAGAAGGTTTAAAAATAAAATGTGATGACGAAAATATTTCCACGTGTTTCTAGTACTCAGTGGCAGTCACAGAGTTGTGCTTCTCGGATTCATAAACTTAATTGTTTTGGATATACCGACTCGATTTTAATTTCAGACTTCCATAAGAAAAGTAGCCAGACAACTAGCAGTTTTTTGAATTATTTAATTCGGAACGTCAGTCGAGGTCGCTAGTAGAATTATGTCAGGCAATGCTTTTAAAAGAGTCCGAATCGATAACCGCATGTAATTTCTTAATGGAGCTGCAGGACGCCGAACGGCAGAAGTCTGGGGAAGTCGAAGTAATAAGAAAACTGCTTTACTCAGCAGCTGCAAAAACTTACAAAAATGTGCGTAAGGTAAAGTTTAGTTCAGATTCAAGCAATAAGATTTGGTGTTCAACACCAATAACAGAAATCTCTTAGAAGAATATATATTCAGGGGTGGCAAAACATAAGTGATTAACATTACTGACCAGTTCCAAGTCAATGACCGACGCTCCCATTCTTTTCCTCTTGGTGTTCATTGTCATATATATGGCTCAATACGAGATTAAATTTGGAACTTTAGGTATTATCGTCTATAAGTCTTATCCCCTTCTATGTAGTTTTCCATTAAAATATGTTGCATAAATCGTTGTCTAATATTGTAAACCAGCATCTGTCAGTAAGGTTCCTATGAACCCTCTGCTTACCAGAAAATCTGTATAGAATTGCATACCAGGCCGGCCTCACAGGCCCATGTTGTTTAAATTGACGTAAATTTCCACTATTTGGACTACTTACGATGTGGATGACTGCTGAGGTATAAATAATTTAAAAATAATTAAAAAAGCACAGTTTTGGTACTTTTAGTGGTCTCACTTATTTTTACAGCAAATTAGCGCATGGCCTACAGAATATTCCGATCTTACAGATTTGGTGCACTTATATCACGTTATTTCACTTTTTCTTTCTTTCTTCTCTACACAACGTGCACATCTTTTCTTAGCTGGTGGTTTCACTTCTCTTTCTAATTTTCGAGCTAGTAATGAAGTCATATACTTTTTACCCTTGCTAATTGCTTTCCCAGATTAATGACGAAACTCAGACGTCTCAGATGGCAGCCAGCACAATACGAGTTATGTGCGCATTCAATACACTTACGTCGATAATGTTTAGGAAGACCACCGATGGCCAGCGCTTTGTTTTTCTCTTCACACTGTAGCATCCTGTCTTCTGGTCCACGGTATCAAGACAGCCCTTTGTGGCATTGTATGTCATTATAACTTCAGTTTTCTTTATTTGTAATGATGACACCGTTGATTGGCCATGAAGAGAGCGAAGGACGGTAACAACTTTGTTTTTCTTAGGAACATAAGAGGCTGGCACCACACCTGGTTGGATACCAAATAATGTAGAGCATAGTTCACGTCCTTTAAACGTAATTAAATCGGCAAACAGTTCATCTTTGTGTTTGGGGACAGTACCGACTAGAACCAGATCTTTTGTTAACAAATAATGAGCTAAATGAAGAGACGTAAATAATTATCACAGGTTAAATCTAAATGTCTGTGTGTGAATTATTATCACAGGTGATACTACGTCCAGCCTTTTCTAGATCAAACAGCAGGGTTTTCACAACATTCTGTCCAAGTCGCACAGCTGTCGTTTCTTCCTTCTTCACCAAATACACTTTCGTCTCCCAGCAGTAGCTTCTTGCACTCTCACAAACTGCCCAGAACTTTATTCCATACCTGCGAGGTTTTGATGAGATGTACTGTCGAAACGGGCAGCGACCTCGAATTGTGAGCAGTTCTTTGTCCACGGTCATGCACCATCCTGCAATCTAGGCATCCCATAGGGTAATTTCCCACATTTCAAAACCTTTTCTGATTGTTTCCAAGTTGTCATTTGACCCATGTTCACATCGGGCTGCTGCACTGTCAAAGTACAGACATAGTTCCATTGAACAGTGAGCAGCCATTCCCAACACTCCAGAGCTGGCTGATATCTTCATTTCTACACTTTTGAACTCTAGTCAAGGTCGGAAAACCAAAAAACATTTCCATTTCGTGCATATCTGTATCAATACAGCCCCCGTATACAATTCTACCTTCACACTTCATCAATAAGGATACACGAAACAACGACATAAAACAAGATTATTCATTATCACGGTTCCTAATCGAATAACTTGTAGGTTCCTGGTCTCCTTTCAATACATCCTCTTCGCTGCACCTACGGGAAATTCCAACATGAGGACCTGTAGACCAAATTTTAATCCCATAACGAGAAAACAGTAAGCTACTCTCAGCGAAATTGTTCATCTCCATGTTCGTAAAGGGGTTCTTCATCATCAGAATCTGCGTGTAGTTCTGAGTTTTCAGCGACATCTACCCCATTCTAACTGGTCGTCATCATCACTGGAATATTCACTTTCGCAATGTGGGGTTTCAGATTCAGAAGACTTCTTCAAGAATTCCCTTATCTCCTCATCTGATAGCCCTCTTCTCTTAAACATTTTAGCACGTAGAATAGAGAACTGATATGAAATAATCCAGCAAAGTAAACATGTTATTATCACAAGAAGGACTGCTGAACACTGAAAGCATAACACCGTCTTCAATGGCATATTTCGCTTCAGACACTGATCACTGATAAATTAGTTTCAACCGCAAACGTCTGTGGGGCACTTAAGGGAGGAAAAGTGCATTTAACACAGCCGTGGGAAAATTTTTATGATTTTTCTCCAAAATTATGACTGACTTGACAAATTAGAAAAAGTCATAAAACTGCGTCAAAGTAAAATGTGTAGTTACTAATACAGAAGATACTAAGCGTCACGGACACACCTGTGGGGCTCGATGATAGTAGAGGTTTATTTTGGCATGTTTTGCATAGAGAGAGGGCTCAAAAGATTTCTAGAAAGTTTTAAACGTTTTATTTAGATGGTAGAATGAATTTAAAAATGTCTCGTTTTTCGTTGATTCACTCGATCATATTTTAATGTTATTTGATATACCATTCAATAGGATGGGGGAACAGACTGAACATCTCACATTACGGTGCAAAAGTGCGCCAAAATGCAGGTAATGAAAGGTTACCTTTATGGGAAAACAAATGATGTCAAGGCCTTATTGTACTATCGACAACGATAGGGTGCATACGTTGCGATCGTATGACGAAGGACACCGTTAGAGCTACCTTCAAGGTCTTCCATCCTATGTAAACCATAGAAACTAAGAAACATTTGATTCAGGGAATTGTGACTGGTATTCTTTCTTGCCAAGAGCCAGTTCAGCACCTTCCCCTCAGCAGTAACACGATCTATAATATTGTATATCTTTAATATTCTAAACTGTAAGTTCGTGACCCGTCTAGGTCCTATTTAACAATGTACACAGCACACTCAATAACATATTTGAAAATAACTTGAAGGTTAGGATAAAAATAAATGAATGAAATATAATTTACAACTTAAGCGCTAACTTAAATGTATTGTAAACAGCTGAGGCGTAACAGTATGACCACCGCCTCATTATGTTACGACAAATTGACGCGGCAAGGAAAGGGTATGAGTGGTGTGCAGCGAATGGAGAATCATTCTAGCCACGATACTGATTCCAAAAGAGCAAGGACACTAACGCAGGCTCCCAAAGGGAAGACTGTTGTGGTCTGAGACCCAGGCACGAGCATCTCGCAAGTAAGTGGTTGGCTGTTCGTGTGCTACTATTGCGACCATCTCTGAAAAGTACGCAACAAACTGCTCGACCTCTACGCATCACAGAACTCGGTCAGGGCCTGCTCGGTCTGTAAAGCACGAAATAAGGTCGTAGATGATACATTGGGAAACACTGTACTATGCCGGTGAAGGTACAAGCTTTGGGAACTCACCTAAAAGCGCACGTTCCCTGCGCCCTTGTTCCCATGTCGATCCAGTGACGTCAACACTTACGAGGTACATGGCCATCGAGACTGCAACGTACATGAATATAAACTCCTCACCTAGTCGGATGAATCACGTTTCTTGTTACATTAGGTCGATGTTCGAGTCAGGATACTCTATTCTACGTCTTTACATGTACATCTTCATCTACATGAGTACTCAGTAGCTCAAAAGTAAGTTCCAGGCTCAGGGTTCATCGAAAAAGCTATTTCTTTACCGTTCTAATCTCTAGCAGCACATGAGAAAAACCGACAGTTAAAGCTTGCCATGTGAGCTTCGATTTTTCTTGTTTTACTACAATGATCGTTTCTGCAGTTGTAAGTGGGCGCCAACAAAATATTTTCCCATTCAGAGGAGAAAATTGGTGATTCAGTCTTCATGAGAAGACCCTGTCGCAACGAAAAACGCCTTAATTTTAATGATAGTTGAAATTTAATTATCCGTAATCCCTAAGTATTTAGTAGAATCCATAGCGTTTAAATTGGTGTGATTTACCAAGTAAGAGAAAATTTGCGGATTCCTGCTAATACTCATGCACGTAACTTCACATTATTTACAGTGAATATTAGCTCTTCGCACAATGCAGACATCTTGTCTAAGTCATTTTTAAATTAATTTTAATCACCTGATTACTGTACGAGGGGGAAAATTACTGCACCATTGCTGCAAACAATCCATGAAGGCTGCTCAGATGGTCTCCTAGATCGTTTATACGGATCAGGTACAGCAGAGGACCTAAAAGCTTTCCCTGCGGAACACCAATTATCGCTTTTGCTTTATTCGAAGATTTTCCGTCAGATAATACGAACGGTGACCTTTCTGACAGAAAACCACGAATTGCGCCAAACAACTGATACTCTTTTTGCACGTAATATGATTAGAAACCGTTTGTGAGGAACGGTGTTAAAAGCCTTTTGGAAATATAAAAATACTGGGTGAATTAGAGATGCCCTGTCGATAGCAATCTTTACTTCATGTGAATATAGAGCTAATTGTGTTTAACAAGAACGATATTTCCAACTGAAATGTTGACCTAGAAATTCAAAGCGTTACGGACGCAGAATATTCTCCTGAGCTTCTATGGGAGACATCCCGAGACCAAGGCTCCAGAAAACGCGAGGAGCCGGGACAAGGAATCACTGTGGAGTACCAACGTACTTTTCACAAACTGAGCAGATGGTGAGAGGTTCCAGCCAACAACATGCAACAGTTCCCTTCACCGGCTCCTCAGGTCTACATCTACATCTACATCTACATCCGTACTCCACAAGCCATCTGACGGTGTGTGGCGGAGGGTACCCTGACTCTTGATCAGAATATGGTTTTACAAGCCCAAATCGGTATAGTGAAACCAGAAAACTAAAAAATGTATCATATATTGGCTACCAAGACTGCTGTTTATCAATATATTAGGTATGACCGCTTTTGTTACTTTATGATGTAATAAATGTAAGCGTAATTTCGTCATTATTCCATCTTTCTTTTATTTTCTGCTGCTGACTGTGCAGCGCTGTGTTCATCAGGGACGGAGAATGAGTTTTCTTTCCGCAGCAGCGTGTGTACTGGTAAGAAATTTCCTGGCAGCTTAAAGCAGTGCACGAGACCGGAAATAGAACGAGGGACCTTTCCCATATCGCGAGAAAGTGCTTCAGTGACTGACCTATTGAAGCACGACTCGTGCCCCTCCATCACAGCTTTACATCCGCCAATAGCTGATCTACCTTGCAAAAAATCCCAGGTTCGAAAGCCGGTCCGGCACACACTTTCCTGTGCCAGAAAGTCGTAACAGGACCGTAGCGAGCCTGTCATCCTGTTGCTCTCCTCATGCAAAGTGAAAGCTCTCCTACGTTTTGTTGTAGTTTTTTTCCCTTTTGAGCTTTTCTCCTTGATGGTAAACGTTTCTAATCTCCTTATCCCGCTAAATTCTTCCAGTGCTTTTTTTTCAAGGCTAAAACTGTCAATACCTTGTTTAAAATCAACAAGGCAGAGATCTATTTCATGCAAGAAAAGTGGGCAGCTTTATAACCCTTTAAGAACTTTTTGAAACGTAAGTCATGCAAATATGCACCGAGACACTTAGTTTTCATATTTGTGGAATTTTGTAACCGTTATCCTTAAAATTTGACAGGAATTTAGTATGTTAATTGTCAAAAGTAAACTTTAGCTCAGGAGAGCATCGAGAGCTGACATGTAAGGCAGGGAAAGCCAAGTTCAGTTCATCTGTCACAAAGATGGGCTACCATTGTGTTTGTTTATGACACACGGATTCTTATAGATTTTTCATGTTTAATGAGTTGTTTCTTATCAACATAGAGAAAAATATTTGTCATACAGTTTACCAATTTGCTGAGATTCATTTCTCTAATTTTTTTAAACTCCAAATACTTTTGGGCCTATCCTCAATAAAAGAAAGAAATAGTGGAGAAAAGTAAACTCCACTTGAAAAGGCAATAAAACAAAACTTTTACACATTTCTTTATTATCATTTCAATAGAAAGAAGCAGACCACAGCATCTACATTTAACACAATATCCTCTAAGCAAAGTAATTAGTTCAAACCGTTCGATTATACACTTCTGGAAATGGAAAAAAGAACACATTGACACCGGTGTGTCAGATACACCATACTTGCTCCGGACACTGCGAGAGGACTGTACAAGCAATGATCACACGCACGGCACAGCGGACACACCAGGAACCGCGGTGTTGGCCGTCGAATGGCGCTAGCTGCACAGCATTTGTGCACCGCCGCCGTCAGTGTCAGCCAGTTTGCCGTGGCATACGGAGCTCCATCGCAGTTTTTAACACTGGTAGCATGCCGCGACAGCGTGGACGTGAACCATATGTGCAGTTGACGGACTTTGAGCGAGGGCGTATAGTGGGCATGCGGGAGGCCGGGTGGACGTACCGCCGAATTGCTCAACACGTGGGGCGTGAGGTCTCCACAGTACATCGATGTTGTCGCCAGTGGTCGGCGGAAGGTGCACGTGCCCGTCGACCTGGGACCGGACCGCAGCGACGCACGTATGCACGCCAAGACCGCAGGATCCTACGCAGTGCCGTAGGGGACCGCACCGCCACTTCCCAGCAAATTAGGGTCACTGTTGCTCTTGGGGTATCGGCGAGGACCATTCGCAACCGTCTCCATGAAGCTGGGCTACGGTCCCGCACACCGTTAGGCCGTCTTCCGCTCACGCCCCAACATCGTGCAGCCCGCCTCCAGTGGTGTCGCGACAGGCGTGAATGGAGGGACGAATGGAGACGTGTCGTCTTCAGCGATGAGAGACGCTTCTGCCTTGGTGCCAATGATGGTCGTATGCGTGTTTGGCGCCGTGCAGGTGAGCGCCACAATCAGGACTGCATACGACCGAGGCACACAGGGCCAACACCCGGCATCATGGTGTGGGGAGCGATCTCCTACACTGGCCGTACACCTCTGGTGATCGTCGAGGGGACACTGAATAGTGCAGGGTACATCCAAACCGTCATCGAACCCATCGTTCTACCATTCCTAGACCGGCAAGGGAACTTGCTGTTCCAACAGGACAATGCACGTCCGCATGTATCCCGTTCCACCCAACGTGCTCTAGAAGGTGTAAGTCAACTACCCTGGCCAGCAAGATCTCCGGATCTGTCCCCCATTGAGCGTGTTTGGGACTGGATGAAGCGTCGTCTCACGCGGTCTTCACGTCCAGCCCGAACGCTGGTCCAACTGAGTCGCCAGGTGGAAATGGCATGGCAAGCCGTTCCACAGGACTACATCCAGCATCTCTACGATCGTCTCCATGGGAGAATAGCAGCCTGCATTGCTGCGAAAGGTGGATATACACTGTACTAGTGCCGATGTTGTGGATGCTCTGTTGCCTGTGTCTATGTGCCTGTGGTTCTGTCAGTGTGATCATGTGATGTATCTGACCCCAGGAATGTGTCAATAAAGTTTCCCCTTCCTGGGACAATGAATTCACGGTGTTCTTATTTCAATTTCCAGGAGTGTATGTTCAGTGGTATGATAAAAGCAAAGTCATATCACATTCAGCATAATATTCCGAGTATTCTAGAAACTGTGTGCAGTATTCGGAAAGTAGGATATCATGCGAACTTTATTAATAACAAATGATTTATACAATTTAAATTACGACACTTGTTTCTGCAGTTATATACGTGATTAATGTTACTGCTACAATATAAGAAAATAATTTTCCTTGCATTTCATATGGCAGAACAATGATCTTCATATATAGCTCTTATATTATTCTACCGTCAGTAAACCCGCTCATCAGAGTTATTGTAAGTAGCCGAAAGATATCTGCAAAAACATTTTTCCATTTTGCAGCAAAACGGCCTTGTGATAGCTGAAGTGTAATGCGAGTGCCTGTAACATCCATCAATAATGGCAACAGTGTGCAAGAACGCACTGCAGAAGGGTTTGTGTGTTGTACGTTGAGGCTAATTACAATACTGAAGAATAAAATGCTGGAGCACGCTACTGTCACATAGTAGTGCCTCAGACACAATGTTCCCCTCTTTCACGTACATGTTAACTTTATCCGTTAGAGGTTAGGAGGCAAATGTAGGTAATAAAAGTTGTTCCAGGAGGAATGGTAAGTATTCAGGAATATGACAGTATCAACCATTTTAAGTAAACGCGTTTTAGAGCCCATGTTTACTAGATTACGTTGCTTCACAAGTTCGTTCCTGCCATATCCTTGAATACTGACCATTCCTAATACGGACCATTCCTCCTGGGACACGCTGTATGTGCTCAGCAGTTAGCCTTTCAGGAGTTAAACAAATATATGGAAACACAGCGGGACACGCAGTTGGTAGGTAAGCCTGTAGGCTGCTTTGTTGTATTTGACCACAAACGGCCACTAAGCAATGTCCTCAAACTCTGCATGTATCAGACGTGATCAGGATATCGTTCTGTGTAGAATGTGTGCGTTATGTCGGATATAATTGAATTAAAACGGGGGTAATTTGTTGGTATGGGGCCTGCCTCCGTAACCAAGGGAGACGAAGCGTATGGTGTTTAAAGAGGTACTGTATCAATTATTTATATCACATAGAGAGAAAACGGAAATATATCATACAGTATTGTGTTTTGAGCGATATTTCCAGTCATTGAAGAGTATTGTCGCGGAAAATAAAAGGATGGCCGCTGCAAACATTCACTGCAGGGCTGATTTCGCATTCGCGAACCCTGTCAGCACGAAAACGGCAATATGGGAGCTTCGTAAGTAAGGAATTGAAGCGCGAGCTGCACTTTGAAAACCACTTCTCTGTGATGCAAATCCCTTTGACATAAAAATTGGATGTTGAAACCATAGAACGCCTGCTATGGAGCAGTGGAAGAACATCATTAGGTCCCCTTCGTTTCATACTGGTTCCAGCTCCTGGCCGAATTTACGTCAAAAGGCTGAAACATGGCATGGGATCAGTGATGATTTGGGCTTATGTGACCATTTCAGCTGATAACACCCATCCCACGGTACAATAATTCATTATTTGTTTCCCAGTGGCTGAAACATGGCATGGGATCAGTGATGATTTGGGCTTATGTGACCATTTCAGCTGATAACACCCATCCCACGGTACAATAATCCATTATTTGTTTCCCAGTGGGGATGCTGTATTCCAGGACAATATGATTCCTGTTCACACAACGTCCAGATTTGTTTTTGTAAGTACGAAAATAAACTGTCAGGTCTTCGCTGGCCTGGACAGTGATCAGATCTCAATTTATTGAGCCTTGCTGGTGTACTTTTGACAAAAGGGTGCGGGATAGCTATCCACCTCCACCTCTCTTGAAAACCATACAGGACCTGCTGGCCCAGTACAAGACGTTTGGATGCCGTTTTGAATTTCGTATGTTTCCCAACACGTTATTAGGCATGGTAATGTGTTGTGTTTTTCGCGTTCCCCTATAGCTGTTCACCATCTGTACCTGTACTAATGGAAAAATTGTAAAACCGTCATATCTGTCTATTCGTCTTTTAACATATTAATATCCAAATCAAAGCAGCAAGAAGAACAGAGTTCCTGGGACGAGGTATGTCAACAGGGGAACGAAATACAGCAGTAACCCGAATACAGCTGACACTGAAAATGACCCCTATTCATCTATTGATGAATCCTTGGTAAGCAAGTTGTTGAAGTTTGATCGAAGGTGGACTGCTGGAATTGCTGCACTCTCATCCGAAATGTTCTGGTACAGTTCTTGAAGACCGTGAGTGCTGTTGCGACATACATTAGATCTGAGGGCTCCCAAGACGAAGTAATGGCATCCTGGCAGATCAGGAAACGTGGGTGGCCAGCTAGGACCATGACCGGGCTGATCAGCTCTAACAACTCTCTCACGAGCGAGGATTGTGTAAATGAGCTCCAAGGTTCGGCTGGCTGTATTGGCAGTTGCTCCATCAGGTTGAAAATAGCTGTAGGTCTTTTCCTCCTCCGTCAATGCAGCTACAAATTCACGGTCAATTGTATCCACTCATCAAGGGCCACTCTTGTTTGTCGAGCTCTGTCGAGTAGATGGGTTTCCTTGGGGCTTTACTGTTCCCTTTAACGTAGCTTGGGGCAACGTATAGGCTATACTTCATCAGAATCGGTCAACGGAAAAAAGATATCGTAATGTACAGTTTTACTAAAAATTCGTGTGTCTCTTTGTCTGTCTGTTTCAACACGCAAGTGTCCTGCACTACTAAAAGAATTTTCATGGGATTTCCGTTAGTAACATGTAGATTGTACATCATCAAAATCGCATAACGAAAAAAAAATGTACGTAGTACCAGACGGATTTCAGCGAAACTCGGCACTCATGTGACTTACTGTCTCCAAAGAATAAATGTGGAGGTAAGAACCACCTAACTATCAAATGGGTGAAGAATGGAGTGAATAAAAAGCGTAGCCCACGATCCGCGAATATTCAAATTTTATTCATACCGTACCTGAGGACGAGAGTGCTTAGTGATTTGAAACAAACACACAAACCTTTGTGAACGTATTTCTCGATTAAACGATCCACAAAGTGACGAAAGGGAAAAAAGTTTATCGCTTATTACATTTTGGGCTGTTCATTTTCGCATCAGAGATATTTTTCACGCCGGCCGCTGTAGCCGAGCGGTTCTAGGTGCTTCAGTCCGCAACCGCGTGACTGCTAATGTGGCAAGCTCGAATACTGCCTCGGGCATGGATGTGTCTGATGTCCTAAGGTTAGTTAGATTTAAGTAGTTCCAAGTTCTATGGGACTGATGTTAAGTCCCATAGCGCTCAGAGTTATTTGAACCACTTTGAACACTTTTCACATCTTCACAATTAGCAGACAGTACCTACAAAATATGTCGTCGTACGACATAGAGGGACAGGTTAGGGTGGGATGGACAGAGAAAGGGAGTGTAGTAAAAGGCGAAGGACATAAAAAGGAAACAGGGGAGAGACGTGGTGAGGATGATGAGGAGACGAAAAAAGAGATGAAGCAGTAGCAGATGGCCAGAAACAGGGATGGGAGTTGATGGATGGAGAGTAGTGGGTGGGCGCAGTTTACAAAAAGAATTGGGGAGAAGGAGGTAGACAGAGAGAGGGGCAGAGGAAGCGGGCGGAGAGGGTAGGAACTAGGACGGAGAGTGTGGGGTGGAAGTAGTGGACAGAAAGAATGCGGAGAAGTAGGTGGATAGAAAGGGGCGAGAGGAGATTGAGAGCGAGGAAAGGAGGTGATGCACTACTATAAGTGAGTGACAGACATACAGGGCAATGTCGGATTCTCAGATAGTTCAGAATAAAATACTTAAGCGCCCTCTTGTTACAGAGTTGCACATTTTTGCGGAATTCATGAAATTTAGCCCTTAGATATTTGTAGACCAATCCAGTTTACACGCGCGCAGCAGGTAAGTGAATCATTAGCCTAGCTATGCGCTCGGCGGCCACCTACGCTCGTCGCCTGGAGACGCGCTTAATCGCGGTGCGAGCGCGCGCCGCGCATTCTGCGGCGGATCGATGGCTGACCGACCGCCACCCACCCCTGTGTGTGCCCGCAGGACCCGCTCGCCAGCACGGATATCAACGACAACGACAGCGACCCGACGCCGCGCGACAATGGCGACAACAAGCACGGCACGCGGTGCGCGGGAGAGGTGGCGGCCGTCGCCTACAACAGCTACTGCGGCGTCGGAGTCGCCTACAACGCCAGCATCGGCGGTGAGTGGCTGCGCGGCCGCTGTCCAGCTACACGCAATTGACCGCAGTTTCAATTAAAATCTCAACGATTTTCATTTAAACGAAAACACAATACACTACCATTTAATAAGTGAGTCTAAGTTGAACCAACGGTGCTAATATACCTACATGCACCGACTAAATTTGGCAGTTACTATATGCCAAGCGTCTTCAATAAGTATTGCCATATATTTTTTTATGAAAGCACGTTGGTTTTATTCAGCATTCCGATACACCCTATCATACCCCGCTCTTTTGGCTACAAAACCTTATTTTTCAACATAATCTCCGTACAATCCGACGGCCGTACGCTTCCTCACTGAGAGGGCTTGTATGCCCATATCGACGTCGGAGCCAAAGTCTGAATGCATCAGTAACTTCTACATCTACATGTACATGACTACTCTGCAATTCACATTTAAGTGCTTGGCAGAGGGTTCATCGAACCACAATCATACTATCTATCTACTATTCCACTCCCGAACAGCGAGCGGGAAAAACGAACACCTAAACCTTTCTGTTCGAGCTCTGATTTCTCTTATTTTATTTTGATGATCATTCCTACCTATGTAGGTTGGGCTCAACAAAATATTTTCGCATTCGGAAGAGAAAGTTGATGACTGAAATTTCGTAAAAAGGTCTGGCGGGACGAAAAACGTCTATGCTGTAATGACTTCCATCCCAACTCGTGTATCATATCTGCCACACTCTCTCCCCTATACGGCGATAATACAAAACGAGCTGCCCTTTTTTGCACCCTTTCCATGTCCTCCGTCAATCCCACCTGGTAAGGATCCCACACCGCGCAGCAATATTCTAACAGAGGACGAACGAGTGTAGTGTAAGCTGTCTCTTTAGTGGACTTCTTGCATCTGCTAAGTGTCCTGCCAATGAAACGCAACCTTTGGTTCGCCTTCCCGACAATATTATCCATGTGGTCCTTCCAACTGAAGTTGTTCGTAATTTTAACACCCAGGTACTTAGTTGAATTGACAGCCTTGAGAATTGTACTATTTATCGAGTAATCGAATTCCAACGGAGTTCTTTTCGAACTCATGTGGATCATCTCACACTTTTCGTTATTTAGCGTCAACTGCCACCTGACACACCATATAGCAACCTTTTCTAAATCGCTTTGCAGCTGATACTGGTCTTCGGATGACCTTACTAGACGGTAAATTACAGCATCATCTGCGAACAGTCTAAGAGAAGTGGTCAGATTGTCACCCAGGTCATTTATATAGATCAGGAACAGTAGAGGTCCCAGGACGCTTCCCTGGGGAACACCTGATATCACTTCAGTTTTACTCGATGATTTGCCGTCTATTACTACGAACTGCGACCTTCCTGAGAGGAAATCACGAATCCAGTCGAACAACTGAGACGATACCCGATAGCTCCGCAACTTGATTAGAAGTCGCTTGTGAGGAACGGTGTCAAAAGCTTCCCGGAAATCTAGAAATACGGAATCAACTTGAGATCCCCTGTCGATAGCGGCCATTGCTTCGTGCGAATAAAGAGCTAGCTGCGTTGCACAAGAGCGATGTTTTCTGAAGCCATGCTGATTACGTGTCAATAGATCGTTCCCTTCGAGGTGGTTCATAATGTTTGAATACAGTATATGGTCCAAAACCCTACTGCAAACCGACGTCAATGATATAGGTCTGTGGTTAAATGGATTACTCCTACTACCCTTCTTGAACACTGGTGCGACCTGCGCAATTTTCCAATCTGTAGGTACAGATCTATCGGTGAGCGAGCGGTTGTATATGAGTGGTAAGTAGGGAGCTATAGTATCAGCGCAATCCGAAAGGAACCCATTCGGTACACAATCCGGACCTGAAGACTTGCCCGTATCAAGCGATTTGAGTTGCTTCGCAACCCCTAAGGTATCTATTTCTAAGAAACTCATGCTAGCAGATGTTCGTGTTTCAAATTCTGGAATATTCCATTCGTCTTCCCTGGTGAAGGAATTTCGGAAAACTGCGTTCAATAACTCCGCTTTAGCGGCACAGTCGTCGATAACAGTACCATCGGCACTGCGCAGCGAAGGTATTGACTGCGTCTTGCCGCTTGTGTACTTTACATACGACCAGAATTTCTTAGGATTTTCTACCAAATTTCGAGACAATGTTTCGTTGTGGAACCTATTAAAGGCATCTCGCATCGAAGTACGTGCCAAATTTCGCGCGTCTGTAAATTTTAGCCCATCTTCGGGATTTCGCGTTCTTCTGAACTTCGCATGCTTTTTCCGTTGCCTCTGCAACAGCGTTCGGACCTTTTTTTTGTACCACGGGGGATCCGTTCCATCTCTTACCAATTTATGAGGTATGAATCTCTCAATTGCTGTTGCTACTATATCTTTGAATTTGAGTCACATCTCGTCTACATTCGCATAGTCAGTTCGGAAGGAATGGAAATTGTCTTTTAGGAAGGCTTCTAGTGGCACTTTATCCGCTTTTTTAAATAAAATTATTTTGCGTTTGTTTCTGATGGGTTTGGAAGAAATGGTATTGAGCCTAGCTACAATGACCTTGTGATCACTAATCCCTGTATCAGTCATGATGCTCTCTATCAGCTCTGGATTGTTTGTGGCCAAGAAGTCAAGTGTGTTTTCGCAACCATTTACAATTCGCGTGGGTTCGTGGACTAACTTCTCGAAATAATTTTCGGAGAATGCATTTAGGAAATCTCGGAAGACGTCTTCTGCCTACCACCGGTTTTGAACAAGTATTTTTGCCAACATACCGAGGGTAGGTTGAAGTCCCCACCAACTATAACTATATGACCTTGTGATCACTAATCCCTGTATCAGTCATGATGCTCTCTATCAGCTCTGGATTGTTTGTGGCCAAGAGGTCAAGTGTGTTTTCGCAACCATTTACAATTCGCGTGGGTTCGTGGACTAACTGCTCGAAATAATTTTCGGAGAATGCATTTAGGAAATCTCGGAAGACGTCTTCTGCCTACCACCGGTTTTGAACAAGTATTTTTGCCAACATACCGAGGGTAGGTTGAAGTCCCCACCAACTATAACCGCATGAGTGGGGTATTTATTTGTTACGAGACTCATACTTTCTCTGAACTGTTCCGCAACTGTATCATCGGAGTCTGGGGGTCGGTAGAAGGAGCCAATTATTAACTTAATTCGGCTGTTAAGTATAACCTCCACCCACACCAATTCGCACAGAGTATCTACTTCGACTTCACTACAAGATAAACCACTACTGACAGACACAAACACTCCACCACCAATTCTGCCTAATCTATCTTTCCTGAACACCGTCTGAGACTTCGTAAAAATTTCTGCAGAACTTATTTTAGGCTTTAGCCAGCTTTCTGTACCTATAACGATATCAGCTTCTGTGCTTTCTATTAGCGCTCGAAGCTCAGGGACTTTTCCAGCGCAACTACAACAATTTACAACTATAATTCCGACTGTTCCTTGAACCAAGCACGTCCTGTAATTGCCAAGCACCCTTTGACATTGCAGCCCATCCCGCACTTTCCTGAGGCCTTCTAACCTAAAAAACCGCCCAGTCCACGCCACACAGCCTCCGCTACCCGTGTAGCCGCCAGCTGAGTGTAGTGAACTCCTGACCTATTCAGCGGAACCCGAAACCCCACCACCCTATGGCGCAAGTCCAGGAATCTGCAGCCAATACGGTCGCAAAACCGTCTGAGCCTCTGATTCAGACCCTCCACCCGGGTCTGCACCAAAGGTCCGCAGTCGGTTCTGTCAACGATGCTGCAGATGGTGAGCTCTGGCAGTTATGCAACGTCTACGTGCCGCTTACAGCGGAAGTAACGGGATCCGGACTGCAAGGTGGGTGACGAAGAAAAGAAGTTTTGTGAGATCTTCTCGGGTGCACAGACTTGTGTGAGATCTTGAGATTTTGGATTTTTGTGGTGATGAACAAGCTAAGGTCTTCTCTACACGGTAGTGCAATACACTCCAGAGACCCCAACTTGTGGACCAGTGTGTCAGCACTACCAACAGTGACACTAGACGTGAGGCGAGGTGTTCCATTGTGATCCGTCGATTAGCTCGAATGAGACGGACCACAAGTTCAAACAATGCAGGAGTCACAGCTGTGTGTGGCCAGTCGCTACGCGGGAGATCGCACAGGTCTGCGCAGCGTTGTTGCAATGAAGAGAAACGCCTCGTTCAGCGACTCACCGTGTTTTTGTTGACCGCGACGTCTCCGTAGACATTCTGCAAGCGACTCTCAGTATCTACTATGCTCTAGTTTTCCGCCAAAGAGAACTCAGTGACAGCTCTCTGTTTGGATCGCACCTCCGTTATAGACGCCATATTGAAAGCTATTCATGGCGATGCCACCTATCGGAACGTCATGACACTATAGGGGCTAAATAGGGAATATTCCACAGTGTTCCACAACCTAAATCGTCCGACAAAAGTATGTGTCACATAGCTTATTGAACACCCTTCATAAAACTGTTTCAGAAATAAACGCCAGCAACCTGTTTGTTTATTCTGCGGTTGAGCGTACATCTGGTCAGATGTTATATCGACACGTCGCATTAATAACTCGAATTCCCCAAGAGCCACACTGTTCACCACTTTAAAACCGGAGCGACTATATAAATGTGTAGCTCAGATAACCTAGAAAGGAGTGGGAGATAGTGGCCACCATTAACCGTTGTAAATCCACCGTACCAATTGGACAGGGTTTATTACATTTACCGTCGAAAGGTCACAACGCTTAGCCTTAGCCTACAACACAAGGCAATCATTTTAAGATTGCAAGAGGCAAAGTTCGTTTAACTTCTCGTGAATTACCATAACCTGTAGAATACAGTTTGTATATCACACAACTCGCACTGAGCAGTTTTCTTATGACGGTTGGATGGACCACCTCCCCACGGTATTTGACAAGCGCTTTCATAGTGATTGCCCGTAAACTCATTGATGCTCAGTTCAGTAACATAAGTAAATCATCTTCTAGTCTTGGCCACTTGCACGTAATTTCAATCGCAATTACATTAACGTGTGTAAAATACAAATAACAAGAACTACTAATTACATAAACTGCACAGGGGTTAAACAGAGGCCTAGCCAGTACGTACATTATCGGGATCGTTTAATATAACGATCATAATAGTCACAGATCTCAAACATGCTTACTGCAGTTGTTAAACCGGACAGCAGTGAAGTATAGCTTAGGTAGGCAAACACTTCAAATTTAGAACATTAATTTCGCAGTTCCTGGTATTACCGTAGGCTGTGTGCGAATAACTTTCCTCCAGGAAGTTTAGCTGTGGCTGATGATGATGGCGTGTGACGAGGGCCTCCCGTCGGGTAGACGCTTGCCTGGTGCAAGTCCTTCGATTTGACGCCACTCCGGCGACTTGCGCGTCGAAGGGGGATGAAATGATGATGATTATGACAACACAACTCCCAGTCCCTGAGCGGAGAAAATCTCCGACCCAGCCCGGAAACGAACCCGGGCCCTTAGGATAGACAGTCTGTCGCGCTGACCACTCAGCTACCGGGGGCTGTGGCTGAATCCTTCACTGTCGGATAGTCACTTCTACATCCCTTAATAGTAACAAAGAACAATGACTGCAATCGAACATAGTTTTGCGAGCTAGCCGACAGACCGTGTACCGGGCCAAGAAGAAAACATTTTTCCGGTCCACGGCTCAGCAACTCACGCCCCACATCGGAAGTGCTTGTGGAACTACCTAGTTCTCGGCTCATCGCCGACTGCTTGGCGCCCGACTCACGACTGCCCAGTACGGCCTATAGGTGGAGCTGCCGTTGCAGCCAAAAATCTCAGAATGCTACAGGTATGCCAACAGTCAGCATAACAGCTGCATCTACTTCCATGAAAGTCACACCTTGAATTGTAACCCACGTCCCAGCATCATAGCTTGTCTCTCCTTCTTATCAATGTTTCCACACGTTCCTCTGCGTTGAACCAAATTTTTTATCTGTTCACCCAATTAACATGATCCTTCTATAGTACCACATCTCCAACGCTTCGATTCTCTTCTTTCCCATTTTCCCCACAATCCGTAACTGACACACTGCTGTATCCAAAAGGTACTTTCTCAAAAATTTCCATCTTAAGTTGCGGCCGATGTTTAATATTAGAACATTTCTTTTTTTTTTTTTTTTTGCTCTGGAGTGGTTTCTTTGCCTGTGCTAACCTGATTTATATGTCCGCCTTGCCTCCTCCGTATGTAATATTCTGTTCCCTAACAAGCAGAGTTCCTTCTTTCCGTCTACTTCGGTGTTTCCTATATTTATATTAATTTTTTTAGTATATCTCATTTATGATGCTCCTTTCTTCAGTTATCTCTCAATCCATATTTGGTTCGCAACACATCGTGTATGTCATTCATTATGAAGATAATTCTCCCTCACTCAAGAAGCAATATCATCAACGAGTCGTCACAGTGATATTCTACTCGTATAACTCCACAATGCTTCTTCGCCCTACAGATTGAATGGCGGGGTTAAAAGACTACACCTTGTCTTTTATTTCTAATTTTGTTACTGATAAGCGCAATCACATGCAGCTTTTTACACAGGAACCATAGCAGTGTTACATCATACAATTTCTTGCTGCAGAATTCAGCACTGTCTACCATTTATTTGAAAATGGCAACAGACGACGTAACTACCTCTTTCAGTTCACTAACTTCCTCGCCATTCTGTCCTGTTTCAGGCGAGATAAGCAGCTTGATATCCTCTCGAAGTAAACAACTTTTCTAATACTAAGGCTTCATTTTCATGGATGTTCTTTCAAATCGTGATAATGCCTTATCAGAAACAGATAATAATTTTTGGGGTCAAAACCTCCATGAACGATGGTTCTTGAACTTACAGCGGCTTCTGTTTCTATTAAAATAGTGTTCAGGATGTCTTCAGCCATTTGAGAGTGATCTTAGGTATCTTCTTCAAGTGGTGGTGGTGGTGGTTAGTGTTTAATGTCCCGTCGACAACGAGGTCATTAGAGACGGAGCGCCAGCTCGGGTTATGAAGGAAATCGGCCGTGCCCTTTCAAAGCAACCATCCCGACATTTGCCTGAAACGATTTAGGGAAATCACGGAAAAGCTAAATCAGGATGGCCGGAGACGGGATTGAACCGTCGTCCTCCCGAATGCGAGTCCAGTGTGCTAACCACTGCGCCACCTCGCTCGGTCCTTCTTCAAGCACTGCGTCACCGAGCCGGCCTTACATTCACACCAGTCTTCCAAACCAAGACACCAGTCGTGGTGTGTACTTCCAGGTGACTCCATGGTGGATACAATAGCACTGTATTATAGTTTCGTGAGTGTTTGGAATATTTTACAGTGTCAAACGCTCTTTGTAGAGCATCTGATCAGAAGAAGCTGTCTTTATGTTTACGAAGCCTTGCTTCCATCATGAAGTTGCCGTCCAAATTCTCACTCACATTGTGCCATTACAGGTCCACCAACATCATCAATAGACATTAAAGCAAAATCAATATAAAATATTTTGAAGAACTGCTGGTCCAGCTAACGATTGTTCATATTTACATGCTGTATCTCTCAGACGAATATAATCTTCAACCTAACATAAAGATTTTAAAAAAAGAACAATAATAAACCCATTCTATTATTAACTATCTAAAGATTGCATTCCTGGACGATCTCATAACTTTGCGCCAAACGAAAAATTTCCAAGCGTAATGACTGGACTGCTTTATTAACAGGTGTCTCATGTTCGGTGTATTAAAAGCCGTTACGTTATATGCATGAAATTTAGTAGCGAACATTCCTTGCATGAAAATTGGCCTGTAGTAAGTTTTTGTGATCATCACCACTCACATTCACCAAGTAATTGTACTGTTTCACATTAGGGAAAGCATCTCATGGTAGGATACATGTACATCCCCTCTCACCCGTTTTCACCACCTTGTTAACAAATTTCTTTAATTTCAAGCAACGTCTAATTTTTCCGCATACTGAAAGTCGTTTTAAATACAGGAAAGCGTTCTAGAATAATGTTTAGCTGGCGAAAGATCTCCATAACTTACAAACGCTTGTGTTCAGCCCTGTCCTATGTACTGTCATAGAACACTAAGCACAGGAGAATAGATGGTTACTGTCACATGTAATGAAGCATTTGGAAGATCTGAGTGAGGGTTTATGCGTTGCGAGAAGCTTCCTTTCCTATCTCAAGCCCATCTCATGAAACACTGCAGGCAATTACCACTTGACACCGTGCTCTGAATTAAATTTTTCTTTAACATTGTGATGGCGGGCCAAGCCCGAAATGCATTAATAAAAATTTTAAAAACGAAAGGCTGTTGGAAAATAAGGTAAAATAAAAACGAAATGGTCCTATGAAGAGTTGATTCAACATGCAGGACAATTGAGAAAACCCAGAGTTAAGTCTACATTAAGATTAGAGGCGAAAAGAAAAGAGGCAGACAGAGCTCAGGTGAAAGAACAGAAGTGGAAGCATTTACGAGAAGAAGAATCTGATGATGTGACAGAAGGCAGAACGGCCGTCAGTGACAAAGTCATAGGGAATCCAGTAGTAGTAATTAACTGAGGTTTTAAGATTGCGGTGACATAAGGTGGATTGCCCATATAGCATTCCTTCGGAATATGTAAACCATTGTTGAAAGTGCCAAGCAAATGACTATTCGCGTTGTTTCATAGTACCTGTTATTCTGCAGACATACCATCAGACGTACATAAAACTATCATCCACGAAGATACCGAAGATGGCAGGGGCAGTTAAGTGTGAGATCTACCGCACAGTGAACTTGGCACTCACGCATCCAAGTTACTAACCAGTATAACGTACACAGCAAAAACCGCCAGGTTAGCTGAGAACGCAAATTCTCTGCTTCCTGGACTCGGGTAGGTGCTCCAGCCCCAGTTAGAAACCGCCTGGCGGCTTACCGAGGTCGGATGGTGTGGCAGCCAGCCTGTATGTTGTTCGTAGGCGGTTTTCCACATCCTACCAAGAGAATACCGGGCTGGCCCCCACCTTCCACCTCAGTTACACGACACGCAGACATCTGAACACGTGCGCACTATTACTTTGATTACACTAGATGAAGACAGCTTGGGTGCACCCGTGGGTACACAGTGACGGCAGGAGGGGCATCCAGCCACCCCTTAACACTAACCTTGCCAAACCCGATCCTAACAAATTTAAGTGTCGCTTACTACACACGTCTTCCGGACCAACAGGATAAAATACAGCATGAAGAGGTATGCACTGAAAAATGGGACAAAACTATTTTTCATTAAGGTACAGCAACTGACCACTTACCATCTTTGACTGTGCGAAAACTGTGGCATGTGAAGTATCAGTTGTTGGAGCAAATATAGGGTGAAACAGGGATCCACCTAATGAACTGTAGTCCAGTGAAGAAGTTACGCCAACTGAAAGATATGCACTTTAGTGTAGTGTGTGTATTTGACAGTATCTATATAAAACTTCCTGGCAGATTAAAACTGTGTGCCCGACCCAGGCTCGAACTCGGGACCTTTGCCTTTCGCGGGCAAGTGCTCTACCATCTGAGCTACCGAAGCACAACTCGGGCCCGGTACTCACAGCTTTACTTCTGCCAGTATCTCGTGTTCTACCTTCCAAACTTTGCAGAAGCTCTTCTGCGAACCTTGCAGAACTAGCACTCCTGAAAGAAAGGATATAGCGGAGACATGGCTTAGCCACAGCCTGGGGGATGTTTCCAGAATGAGATTTCCACTCTGCAGCAGAGTGTGCGCTGATATGAAATTTCCTGGCAGATTAAAACTGTGTGCCCGACGAATGAAACATCCCCCATGCTGTGGCTAAGCCATGTCTCCGCTATATCCTTTCTTTAAGGAGTGCTAGTTCTGCAAGGTTCGCAGAAGAGCTTCTGTAAAGTTTGGAAGGTAGGAGGCGAGATACTGGCAGAAGTAAAGCTGTGAGTACCGCGCGTGAGTCATGCTTCGGTAGCTCAGATGGTAGAGGACTTGCCCGCGAAAGGCAAAGGTCCCGAGTTCGAGTCTCGGTCGGGCACACCGTTCTAATCTGCCAGAAAGTTTGTAACCTCCCCACAAAATAATTTCCATAACCTTCCAACAGTAAGAAATATAATTATTTATAGCATTCAGAGTTACCTCCCATACATAAATTCCGCAACCAACCAATAATACAATGCGACTAATCTGTCAATAAAATTGCGACTCACTTATAACCTTTCAATAAGTGACTGTCAATTTAACCTGGTAAATTTTGGACGTCAGCAGTGCTACGTCATGGCCCTGATACATCATTGTGAATAAACTGAAAAATCTTACCTTAATTAGGTCGCCGGATAACGCGTATATATCTGCTCCTATAAGAAATTTTTCAGGCGCAGCTATGTGCAATGCTGGCCGATAGATTTGTGTTCTATAAAAGGAAAGAACTGATTTTTCTTTTCAATAATCGGGATGACCAAGGATCGGAGAATTTAGTAAATTCTTTAAATTGAAATGAATGAGTGTCAAAAGTTACTTTTTATGAGAAAGATTCTTACTAAGCGATTTTTTAAAAAAACATTTACATGGGACTTAATATAACAATACTACATATGCGCGAGGCTGCTTTTACCTTATCCTACAACGCTCAGGCTCTGCCATCGCTGCACACGATCACCCCAGCCAACACGATACACCAGACCAGACTGCTCGCTAGTAACAACTAAATCCTACTGCTACGCAGTTCTTACTGCAGTCAATACTGCTCTTTGGTCTCAGCTTCTAGCTTACATATCGTAGGCAGCGCGTGAGCAATACATCGAAATTACATCAGCTCGAGTGCGCTAGCAACAAACTCTTTAATCATGGACCTCTTACTTAACCCTCCACTGGAGGGCAAAAATTTGGCAGCGATGGTGAGTCAATTGGACTTGCCATGAGCAACAAATTTTTCTATAATCTATTTAGTTTACTAAGGCTCCAATCACAGAGTATATACATCATTGATAAGTGCAGAACATATTAAGAAATTAAATAAAGTGCACACGCTCTGCATAAGTCTCTACCATTTTACAAAAATTTAAACGCACTGTTTAAATCTTCACCATTTTATAAAAACTAGGAATGGAATGGGAAGGATTGCATCATGGTTGTAGCACAGTAGGTTGCACGTAGCTGCACTGAAAGTCCATATCTTTCTGCAGAAGCACAACACCAAGCGAGACAATCTGAAGTTCTCTTCCCTGAAGTATTTATCAGTGTAGCCAAGACACTGAAATGTTGTATTAATATTCAATGTTATCATTTTGGTAGTACATTAGGTACACCAAACAGTAGGACCATAATAACATCTCCATCGTTCAAGGTGGTGGACAGCTTGATATGTCAACACCATATTTTTGTAGAATCCATACTCTTACAGCAACGTACAATTAGTGCAAAAACCAATATCGTGCTCCATGATCATGAGGATGGACAGGATAAACGGATATTGCAGTAATTAGGTCACAAGGTGAAGGACACATTAAGTCTGATGCTAGTCATCATAGAATTACACTAATGTATCAACCGATCTGAATAATTATTGACATTCATTGGCTAGTTACAAAGTATTCATGTAGTGTATTGGCACTCATTGGCCACTTACAAAGTATTCATATAGTGTTACAAAACATTATTCAGTGTTATTCACAAGTCATCATTTAAACAGGAGTTATTGAGTGTAGCATCAAGCTACTGGTGTTTATATATGATATCATGTAAGTGACATAAAACATATTCAAAATGTAAGACATCGGAACTATTACTCAAGGTCGGTAGTCCAATAATACATAGACATAATGGAATCAATACACAGAATATTTGCATTATCTTTAGGACTAAAAATATATCTTAAACTGGTAGCATTATTTAGTTGTATACTGGTAATAGTTGGGACTCGTAATAATTTTATTTTATTTTTTTATTTTTTTATTTTTTTTTTTTTTTTGGCAATGCATTGCACTGGGATCGATAATTAATTGCTGGGGCATGAAAATATTTGCTTTTGACTTATTGCTGGAAATAAGGAATATTGACGTCATTTGTCATGAGTCAGCTGTAGCAAGGTTATGAAACAAGTACAGTATATGTCATCATATTCATAAATGATAGACACAACTGGGTAAAACAATGCAAGTACTAGAACAGGTTTAATAAGTAACAGGTTTAGTAAGTATCATGAAAAGTTTCTCTTGGGAAAAATACAAAGTGGACTATTGAGCTCAAAGAAGAAATGCATGTTATGCTGAAAAGTAGTGAACTTCGAATTAACAGGTAATGAAACGTGTACTTAATATGTATGTACTCTAGCTGTCTTTTCCAAAACATTCAGTCAGTATACTATGCGACATAAGACATACTGTCAAAAGGAACAGCAATAAATAGTTAAATAACTACATAGCATTTCTTAACTAACAGTAAATATATAAACGTCATCATTGTCATCATCTGCAAAGAAAAACTTCATTAGTCATATTAGCATATTCTTCATATAACTATTCATCATCATTTATTATCATCAGCAAAAAATAGACACTTCATTATGCATATTCATATTACCATTTACTTCATACAACTATTCATTATCATTCATTACTTCATGTAGTGTAGAGTTTCTTACTTCTAGCATATTTCATCACTAAAATTAACATGCGTAGTTCTGTCTGACAGTCTGCATCAATCGCCTTGTATTCTGAAAGAAAAATAATTAGTCAAGACTGCTATCATACGATGTGTACAGTATATTCTGGTTAATGCTTGTTAATTCTGATCCATTTACTCTTCATGACAATATATTGCATTTTCTTTCCTTCATTCTGATGGTAAAATTTCCATTTCATAGTAAACCACTGTGGTTGTTTAATTCATTTCTCTTACTCGGTATTGCTTTCTGAAAAATGATGAATATGGATTAATATCTTGCATTTAATTCATATACCCACTAAATAAAAACTTGTTTCTAGTAATATAATTAAGCATACAGCATAGAATGACAGAAAACATATTAGGTCAAAAACATAGACAGTTTTCAAGTGCAAAAAATGTACACACAGTATCATAATGTAGAAGCAAAAAATGTAAAATAGTCAAGGTGTTGAGATATCATAGTGCAAAATGTCAATGTCAACTGGTGTTTGTTACATCTTAAACATTTCATAGTGCATACAGACAAAAATTCTACTTTCGATAGGAAAACAATCATACATACACAAAAAATCGAAAATGTGCACAGTCTGATATATAACGACAAGAAAAGCGACCTGCTAACCGTACCGTGCCGGGCACTTGTCAGGAAAAAATATGATAATCATCAGTAAATAGTCACATAAATATAATTGCGTGAGTGGTCATATAAACATCAGGAAATGGCGGTACAGTGTGATAAATCGTAAAGTATGTTCCTTCAATAAAGGGTTTAATTTTGGAAATATGGTGATTGCCCTTGCTTTTTCTGGCTCTCAGAGTTTCAACATGTACCACATTGGGATGAGGAATGCTGCGAATTCTGTATGGACCTGCGTATAGAAGTTCAAATTTACTGCATCTACTCTTTCCTCTGTTGGATAAATAATGCGTGCGTACTAATATCTTCTGTCCAATGTGGAAGTCACGGTGTGTACAAACCTGTTTGTGCTGTCGTCTCCGGCGCACTGCGGTACGTTTGATGTTGTTGAGCGCAATGTCAATTATTTCATGGTGACGTAGTCGACGAGATGTAGGAAAAGATACTAATTCTTTAATTTTGTTAGGTGGTTCAACATTTTTCAATATAACAGTCGGAGATAGCATAGTAGATTCATTTAGTATGGAGTTATTTACATCCTGGAATGAGAGTATGTGTGTATCCCAATCAATATGTCTTTTATGGCAGTACATTCTACACAGTTTACCAATTTTTTCATCAGTCGTTCACAGGGGTTCGAAGAAGCGTCATACTTGGATATATAGATCGGAGAAATCTTTCTAGCTCGTAACATACGTGTCCATATCGCAGATTGAAATTGTGGTCCATTGTCGGAAATTACTTTCAATACATGCCCTACATGAAATAAAAAATGTTTTACAAATGCATTCGAAATAGATTTAGCAGTAGCTTTGCGCAACGGAGTGAAGAAAACAAATTTCGAAGTGAGTTCAACAGCGACAAAGGTGTAGCAAATACCTCTATTAGTTCTGGGAATCGGTCCAAAAATGTCTACAGCGGCCATGTGTCTCAATTTAACAGGTACTATGGGATGTAACGGAGGAATATGTGAAGACGTCTCTGATTTAGCTTTCTGGCAGATTTTACATGACGTTAAAACTCGTCGAACACGTCTCTCCATGTTCGCAAAGTAACAGTTCTGTCTCAGTATAAAAAAAAAAAAAACCATTTTCTTGCTCCCTAATGTGCGTAACTGAAATGAGTATACCAAATTAATTTGTTAACAAGCTCGTCAGGAATACATAATAACCAGTTGTTGCTGTCAGGATGAGAGCGGCGAAACGGAATGTTATTGCGTACCCTGTAATGGCTTCTAATGGTAACGTTATTCTTATCTTGCCAAAGGTGTTTAATTTCTTTTCATTCGTTGTCTTTACTCTGCTCTTGTGCTATGTCTCGTAATGACGATGAAATGAAGTTTCCAAATGCGACTTGAATATACATGAGGCTAGAATTTGCTTGGCAGAAGTTGGTTGCGATGTCTTGCTGATTGATAATATTCTTCTCGGGTATGCAGCCGGATCATAACGTCTTCGTGACACAATATTTCCGCGGTCCAACTGGCCGCCATCTTCAGGTGAGAGTGCTGGTGCACGATCTCGCCGGATCATGAAGACGTTATGATCCGGCTGCATACCCGAGAAGAATATTATCAATTATTACGCCGGGAAAGCCTTCGTAGTCACGTCTTGCTGATTGTTGCAGAGAGAACGGGATAGTGCGTCTGCTACAATGTTTTGTGTACCGGGAATGTGAACAATTGTGAAATTAAATTCCTATAAATCCAGTTTCCATCTGCTTAATCTGTCATGTGTAAATTTAGCGGAAAGTAAAAACTGGATAGCTCTATGGTCTATGTAAAAGGTAGTATGTCTTCCATAAAGAAAATGCCTAAATCGGAAAAATGCCCTTACAATACATAATGTTTCAAGTTCTGTAACAGAATAACTGCGTTCAGCAGGTCACAGAACGCGACTTGCAAAAGCGATGTTTTTAAATACTGTATTACCGTCTTCAATGTCCTGAAAAATATGTACGCCTAAGGCTGTGTTACAACTGTCGGTGGCAATGGAAAAATTTATAGTGAGATCTGGGTGTGATAAAAGTGGTGCGTTCAACAAAGCTTGTTTCAGGTACTTGGCTATCCCAGGACCATATAGTGTTTTTACCCGTCATTTGGCATAATCTAGGGGTGTCTAAAGCAGAGTAATGAATAAATTTACGGAAAAAGTTAATTAATCGCAGAAAGCTGGGTAATTGTTTCTTTGTCGTTGGAACAGTAATGTCACGTAAAGCTTAAAGTTTTTCCGTGTCAGGCGCAATGCCTTCTGCTGAAATTACATGTCCAAGAAATTTTACAGAAGTTTTGCCAAAGTGTGATTTGCTAAGATTAACAGTGAGTCTTTGTGCACGAAAAGATTCCAACAGTTGTTCCAGAATCAAATTGTGTTCAGACCAATTAGCTTCTGCAATGAGGATGTCGTCTACATACGTTGTGATTCTGTCTTTAAGTTCTGTCGGAAGTATAGTATTCAAACCGTGAATAAACGCTGCTGAAGAAATTGTTAAACCGAACGGTAATTTACAAAATTGATAACAGTCACCAAAACAGGGAAATGCTGTATGCTTTCTCCATCTTTCGGATGTAGCTGAATTGGCCAAAATCCTGATTTCAAATCTAATGTGGAATAAACAGCAGTACCATGAAATTTCTATAGAAGTTTTTCTAGTGTCTGTGGGCGATCTGTTTCATTAATAATAATGTCGTTCACATCAAGTACGCGGCGAAGTGAGCCATCCTTTTTTCTTAACAATATGGAGCGGGTTTATGTACGGACTAACTGCCGGTTCAATAATACCTTGGTCAAGCATAGCTTGCAATTCTTTCTTAACTTGTTCTCTGTGAATATACGAAATGGGATAATGTTTGGCTTTAAACGTGTCGTGTTGTTTAACCTGAAATTCATACATGAAACCGGACATAATACCAGGGATGTTGTCAAAAACTGGAGCTTGCTGTAAAAGAATATTGCGCAGTTGAGTACGTTCGACGTCTGTATTTGCACTGCTTCGTTTTACTTTATCACAAATCATCTGCATAACGTCATAGTCAGCTCCGTCTGGTGTATTATAATTGTGTACGTATCGGTGAACAATGTCGAATGACAGTCTATGTTACGCGATATAGAAATGACCTCTGTTCGATTAATTGCCTGTTCGTCTGCAGATAAAGCGTGCTGAAATTCTAATGCCAGTTGTACATTTTCACCCTTTAACATTAAATAGGAATTTTGAAAGTCAATAACTGCGTCGTGTTGCACCAAAAAACTCGTACCTAAAGTAACGTCTGTTAACAATAAGGGAACAATCCAAAAATTTGAGTGGAACGTATGACCTGCAATACATAATGATAAGTGTGTCTGTAATTGTACATCTGCTCCTTTACCAGATACTGCTCCTTTTACTTTAGTTTTGCGTAAGGTAGCGTAGGATAAGTATTCTCTTCGTTACATTCGTTGAAAGTTTCCTCATTTATAACTAACATAGGTGATCCAGAGTCGATTACTGTCGAAAATGTGGATGATCCAATCTTTACTTCAATGACAGAGTGGGAAATGGTTTTTTGAATAACAGGTTATTCCTGCAAAAGAGTGTGTCGGATGTCGTCAAAAGTAATAACATTTTCGTGAACAAGATTCTGTGTATCAAAAGTATTGCTTACATCGTTGGAAGGTTCAATCTGTGATGTATCTAGTCAAATTCTATCTGACGTGCTGTTATTTGCGGGAGGATGCTGTGGCATTTCCACAACTTGTACTGTACTGTTATTTCTCCCTGACGTATTACGTTGGGGATGATATCTACTGTCTGGTTCATTCATGATAATCTGTTGTTGCCGATGATTCTGCTGCTGGTAAGACCGACTGTTACGCTGAAAACTGTGATCATTACTTTTACGTCTGTTATAATAATCGTTGCTATACGGCGCATTGCGATATGAGTTGAAAAGGTGTGTTCTCTGTACGTAGTGATTTCCTTGATGCTGTGCGTTACTATTTGGTGGAGCCGACGCTATACGTGTAGGCGGCGAAACATTAAAGCTTGGTTGACCTTGCAGTCTACATTGTTGGTTAGGCATGCTAACCGACTGCTTTTGATGCTGTTGCGGAGAAAACCCTCTATTGTTCCCAAAATGTGTTTGCGATTGCTGATAATTTTGCATATACTGATGATTAAAATTTTGTCTGTTATTAAAATTATGCTAGTAGTTCTTGTCATTTCGGAAGTATCTAATGAAAACTTTCACTTTCAGTAAAACTTGTCGTAAAAGGTTTTCTTTACTCATTCCTAATTCTAGATAGATGGATAGTTGAAGAGCTTTTTTGATAGATGTAAAGGATAGTAGAAGAGAAGGCAGCAGTGCATAAAACTAAAGATGAAATAGCACTACTACAGCTCGAGGCCCTGTGCACGCTACGGCACATATTCATCGAAGTGTAATGAATCCCCTGAGGTCTATTACGCGCTGAAAATAAATTTTAGTTTCTGCGTTACAGGCAATGCCGGTGAAAATTCAAAAACAAATTGTCGTATCCAGTCCAATTCTAGTTTCTGCATTACAGGCCAAGCTGGTGAAAATACAAAAGCAAATTGTCGTATCCAGTCCAAAGCGTGAATCTGTGTTCTGTCATTATTAAACACCTTAAATTTCCTAACGGATAGAAAGTGCTTGTAATCAAAAGTTTCGTCTCTGAATGTGAACAGGTTCAGGATTGTATGATAATCTGTTTGTCTGTGACTGTTCGGAATCTAAGTCACGCACTCTCTGTAAATTACCTAAATTGTAGTGGCTGTGTGAGTCTTAGAAATGTTCGGAGAGTGGCGTATGCTGTGTCGTGTTGCAGGCTGAGACATTTTTCATCTCCGTCACTTCTTGCTGTAAAGACGACACTTTTCTACGCAATGTAGTATTGGACGAACCTATCTCACTGATTGTCTGCTGTAAATTTTGGAATTCGGGTGTTTGATTGAAAGAAACTGGTGGCGTATCGTCTGATTTATTTTCGATAACGGCAATGCGACTGGCCAATTCATCAAATTTTTCAGTCAGTGCTGTTACCTGATCGTCATTTTTAGTGTCATAAACATTAATTTGTTTTTGGATTTTACGGGTGGTTTTGTTGAATTTCTTAATGTCTGCTTTAATAGCATCGGGATCCTGTATTAATTCCAACTGTTCAAGTCTGCTGGTCATTGTATGAAATTGTGTTGTATGAGTGTCTGCTTTTGTTTTACGAGTGGAGATTTCATCATGCAATTCAGTGTTCAGCTGTTTGATTTCATCTGATACTGTAGCAATGTTGTTGCCTACTTATGTTTTTGCTTTCGTAAACAACTTTCGCTTATCTTCTTCTCTCTGGGCAGTAATTGTTTCTATGACTTGTTTCCTTCCTTTGTTCTGTTCCTGTATGAATTTACGGTAACGCGTTTCACTGTTTTGTAGTTGGTGATTAAAACGTTCGTCAATAGGCTGCTCTGTTGTTCGAATTTCTTGTCTACTTTCGCATCCAGTGAGCGTGAGGAATACATCGAAATTACATCAGCTCGAGTGCGCCGGCAACACACACTTTAATCATGGACCTCTTACAAGTTTCATATCAGCGCACACTCCGCTGCAGAGTGAAAATCTCATTCTGTAGTGTCTATATAGTTCGATGCAGTGTCCCTGTAGATACGTATGCAAGTACGTTGGGACAGACACTGCCGGCGATTGACAGCCGTATTAAATTATGAAACGTATACGCAAAGCGCAAATATGAAACCAGAACACCTACGCAGTATACTGAAAATATACAAAAATGATTGTCGGATCGGGACTCGAACTCTGATTTACCCCTTGTGACGAACGGTTGCCATGACAACTTCAGCCTTCCGAGGGCTCCCCTAGGACCGATACAAACTTCTTATGCTTCCCATGCTTGGATCTATATAGACGCTTCCAGATACGTACATTGCACTGATGTATTAATGCCAAAGTAAAGACAATTTTACGAGAAAAGTAAGTGTCTCCCTTTGCGGGAATCACGTATTGTGCGAGTACTAAGGGAAGTTAACATTGCGATACACGGAGATATGGGTCGGTCCTGAAGACTATATTCCACAGACTTAACTGAACTACATAGACAGGATTCTGTAGCCGTTAAGATCTTGAAAAATTGGAATGACCTAAATTGCTATATAGTCTTAAAATGTTAGTTTTTTATCTACCAACAAAAACTGTGAACCATCTATGTTGTCCCGCTAAATCCATAATACCAATAAACCTTTGCTAGTTACTAATAACAAACATTGATTATTAACAGTATTGTATTGTATGTTAACCGGGGACCTAGAAACGAAGGAGAGGCTCCGTCCCCGCCACAGCCGCGGTGGTCCACAAACCCACGACGACTAGCGCAGTCCACTCCACCACTCCGCCAAACCCAGGGTTGTTGTGCAGGTCGGCCCCCGGTGGACCCCTCCCTCAGGGAACGTCTCACACCAGACGAGTGTAACCCCTATCTTTACGAGGTAGAGTAATGGTGGTGTACGCGTACGTGGAGAACTTGTTTGCGCAGCAATCGCCGACATAGTGTAACTGAGGCGGAATGAGGGGAACCATCCCGGATTCGCCGAGGCAGATGGAAAACTGCCTAAAATCCATCCACAGACTGGCCGGTTCACCGGACCTCGACACAAATCAGCAGGGCTGATTCGTGCCGGGGACCAGGCGCTCCTTCCCGCCCGGAAAGCCGTGCGTCAGACCGCACGGCCACCCGGGCGGGCAATTAACAGATTAATTACTATTTCTTCATACCTGGGTAGCATTTACCTTACATCAATTTGTTACAGTAAAACAAATACATGCAACTACACTCTGTCATGTTTCCCTTTTGTATGCGTAGACCTGTTGTACCAGAATAGTGTAAATTGACGTCGGTTTGCAGTAGGGTTTTGGAGCATATACTGTATTCAAACATTATGAATCACCTCGAAGGGAACGATCTATTGACACGTAATCAGCATGGCTTCAGAAAACATCGCTCTTGTGCAACGCAGCTAGCTCTTAATTTGCACGAAGTAATGTCCGCTATGGACAGGGGATCTCAAGTTGATTCCGTATTTCTAGATTTCCGGAAAGCTTTTGACACCGTTCCTCATAAGCGACTTCTGATCAAGCTGCGGAGCTATGGGGTATCGTCTCAGTTGTGCGACTGGATTCGTGATTTCCTCTCAGGAAGGTCGCAGTTCGTAGTAATAGACGGCAAATCATCGAGTAAAACTGAAGTAATATCAGGTGTTCCCCAGGGAAGCGTCCTGAGACCTCTACTGTTCCTGATCTATATAAATGGCCTGGGTGACAATGTGACCAGTTCTCTTAGACTGTTCGCAGATGATGCTGTAATTTACCGTCTACTAAGGTCATCCGAAGACCAGTATCAGTTGCAAAGCGATTTAGAAAAGATTGCTGTATGGTGGGTCAGGTGGCAGTTGACGCTAAATAACGAAAAGTGTGAGATGATCCACATGAGTTCCAAAAGAACTCCGTTGGAATTCGATTACTCGATAAATAGTACAATTCTCAAGGCTGTCAATTCAACTAAGTACCTGGGTGTTAAAATTACGAACAACTTCAGTTGGAAGGACCACATAGATAATATTGTCGAGAAGGCGAGCCAAAGGTTGCGTTTCATTGGCAGGACACTTAGAAGATGCAACAAGTCCACTAAAGAGACAGCTTACACTACACTCGTTCGTCCTCTGTTAGAATATTGCTGCGCGGTGTGGGATCCTTACAAGGTGGGATTGACGGAGGACATCGAAAGGGTGCAAAAAAGGGCAGCTCGTTTTGTATTATCACGTTATAGGGGAGAGAGTGTGGCAGATATGATACGTGAGTTGGGATGGAAGTCATTACAGCATAGACGTTTTTCGTCGCGGCGAGACCTTTTTATGAAATTTCAGTCACCAACTTTCTCTTCCGAATGCGAAAATATTTTGTTGAGCCCAACCTACATAGGTAGGAATGATCATCAAAATAAAATACGAGAAATCAGAGCTCGAACAGAAAGGTTTAGGTGTTCGGTTTTCCCGCTCGCTGTTCGGGAGTGGAATAGTAGAGAGACACTATGATTGTGGTTCGATGAACCCTTTGCCAAGCACTTAAACGTGAATTGCAGAGTAGTCATGTACATGTAGATGTAGACTCTACTGAAACTAAGTCCGGCTATAGTTGCTACCAGTGCTACCAGAATAATGTTCAAAAGGGTAGTGAGGAATGAGAAGTTTCACTGTAGAATTGGTGAGGCAGCCGCCGAGCCGAGAGGACGCGTAGCAGAGCAGCACAGCACTTGTCTGATAAACTGTAAATTAATTTAGTCTTTGTTTTTCGTTCACGTGCTTCTGCAAAGGAATGAAGTGTACGTGTGTATTTTACTGTCCAGACAAGTGGTTAGAAAAGTAATCTTAGTTTTTGTTGTTGCGCAAGTCTTGTGAATATCCTTGTGTCGGCCGGCTTCCTACTCTTTTTTTCCCGTTGCCAGAAAATCCGACATGCCATTACGTATTAATTTTGTACTAGTAGACAGCACACATTTTAGATCAGTGCCTTCTAGTCTGAAAATTTATATCGTGCAGTAACTGTTAGGTAAACAGGATTTTTAATAACAGGTATCAGTAAATACATCAACTTCTGTAGAGACATTTATTGCTGTTTAATAGCTTACTGTCTCAGAGTACAGTGAGACATCTGCACAGCAACTTTTAGTGTTACTTTACTCTTCTTTGGTGTATTTTCAAATTAAGTAGCGCCCTTTTTATACCTTACATCTATTTTACACGCAGTACGATATGGCTATGGACTGTGCTTGTTGTGAGCGGATACAAGGAGAGTTGGCTGCTGTCCGTACACAGCTGGAAGCTGCGTTGGCTTCCATCGACAAGCTTCTGACTAATGCTGAAAGTTGTGATGACGTTGGGGCGCCAGTGACGAGACCTGCGACACCTTTGACGCCACTGTAATCCCCTGGTGACCCGGACGTCGCTGCGGCTTCTGATACGCAACACCTGACCGGTCCGTCCTCACCCCAGAGTGGGTGGCAGACAGTGGTGGGTTCGCGTGACACTGGGCGGAAGGCGAAAGAGGGAGCAGGCCACGCAGATGGCTCCCTACGTCTTAGCAACGGGTACGAGTTGCTACACAGTATGACTCTGAGCCAGCACGGGATGCGTCTCCAGTTGGGCGAGTGGTCAATTTTCCTGCCCCGGACAAGTACAGATGGAGGGTGCTCCAGGGAGATAGCAGGCAAGGACGGAAAGAATTTCAGAATTCCAGTGTTCTTTCGGTATGTTTGCCGAGAGGTCTCATCCGCGATGTGGAGGAGGCCCTGCCTAGCAACACACGCGGGGTGCAGGCTGAGCTATCTATTTATAGCATCGTACCCAGGATTGATTGCGGTCCTCTGGTTCGTAGGGGAGTGGAAGGTCTAAACCAGAGGCTCAGACGACTCTGAGACGGTGTCAGTTGCGAATTGCTCGATCTCCGCTATCGGGTTCAGAATTTTAAGGTTCCCCTTAACAGTTCAGGCGTGCTACATGCAGGAAGCCGCTACTAGGGTAGCGGAGTACGTGTGGCGTGCACATTAGGCTTTTTTTAAGTTAGAGAATGTCTCCCTTGGCAGCAAAGACGGTTTGCCTGTTAAATCAACCGCAGCGGCCTCAGAGAATCTTGGTCCTGATCAGGGATAGAAAGTATTACTATGATTAATATGTTTTTAGTAAACTGCAGCAGAATCCAAGGAAAGGTCAGAGATTAGTATTGCTTACTGAATGCAATAACGCGCAGATAGTATTGGGAACAAGAAACTGGTTGAAACCAGACGTCAATGACAAAGAAACTCTAAGTTCAGATTGGAATGTTTGTCGTAAGGATAGGTTAGTCGCCAGTGGTGCTGCCGTGTTTATTGCAGAAAAAAAATTCGATAAATTCTAGCGAGGTTATCACATATTCTGGATGTGAATTATTCTGGATGAAACTGAGTATCAAAGAGCGGTCAAAAATGGTGATCGGATGCTTTTACATATCACCTTGGTCAGGATCTGTAGTTGTGGAGCGCCTCAGACATAACTTGCTGAATACATTAGTAATTTTCCTGACCATTCCGTTGTAATATGGGGTGACTTCAATTTGCCAGTTATAGAATGGCAGCGTTATGCCACCAACACTGGTGCCAGAGACAGGTGGCATTGTTCTGGATGTCTTGTCCGAAACTTACTCTGAACAGATCGTTAATGAACCAACTTGTGATGGTAACGTCTTAGACCTCCTAGCAAGAAACAGACCTGAACCTATTCCGAAAACAGAGACCCTGCGAAACTCAGCTCGCTCCGTTCCTCCATGATATCCACAGCGCAGTGGACAATGGCGCTCTGGTTGACGCCCTGTTCCTTGATTGCAATAAGGCATTTGACTCCGTGCCGCATTGCCGCTCAATGAAAAAAATATGAGCTCACTGAGTATCGGAGCAGTCCAGCAATTGGATTCAAGACTTTCTTGCTGATGGAACTCGACACGTAGCTGTTAACGGAATTAAATCGACAGATGTAAAGATAATATCGGATGCAGTTGTTTATACCAAAGTAGCAACGCCAGACGATAGTAAGAATTTGCAGAACAACCTGCAGAGAACTGATGAGTGGTGCAGACTCTGCCAGTTGATCCTGAACGTAAATATATGTTACATCTTACGCATACATAGGAAAAGAAATCCACTACAGTACCGCTACACTATTGATAACAAACAGCTGAAGGCAGCGTCTGCCGTAAAATATCCAGGCGTAACTACTCAGAGCTACCTTAAGTGAAATGACCATTTAAAGCAGGTAGTGGGAAAAACTGACACCAGGGTATATTCTTATACCTTAAGGAAATGTAACTCATCCACGAAAAAAGTGGCTGATACGGCGCTTGTTTGCCCGATTCTTGAGCATTGTTCATCTATCTGGGATCACTATCAGGTAGGACTGATAGAGGAGATAGAGAAGATCCAACGAAGAGTGGCACGTTTCGTCAAGGGATCGTTTAGCTGGCGAGAGAGCGTTACAGAGATGCCAAACAAACTCCATTGGCAGACGTTAGAAGAGAGGCGTTGTGTATCACGGAGACATTTACTACTGAAGTTTTGGGACAGCACTTTTCAGAAGGAGTCGGACAACATATTACTTCTCCCATATACTGTATATCTCGCTTATTGACCACGAGGAGAAAATTCGATAAATTAGAGCAAATACAGAGGCCTACCAACAATCATTCTTCCCATGCATTATTCGCGAATAGATCAGGGTTGGAGGATTGAGACAGTGGTACCGAAAATACCCTCCGACACACCGCTTGCGGAGTATGAGGTAGACGTAGTTGTATATGTACGGAAAGCACTGAGAAGAATAAGAAGCAACAGGATGGTAGTGCATCTGTTAAGACGTCAGGAAATAACTTCCACAGCACAAGAGGGAGCTGTAGAGTGTAAGAAAGGCAGAAGAAAACAGAGCGTGGAATACGTCCAGCAAACAACTGAAGATGTAGGTTCCAAATGCTACTATAAAATGAAGAGTTTAGCTGAGGAGAGGAATTTGTGGTGGGTCCCTTGAAACCAGACTGATGACGACTAATCAAAAATGAAACCCTTCACTCGTAAGAGAAATGTTATATCATCAGAAAATAAAGTATTTCATCATCTTATTCTTTGGAAATGACTGCTTTCCGTCGTTACATATTTACTTTTATGTGACGTATGAAAACGTGAAGCACATCAGTGTAATGCCGAGGGTTTACTTTCAGATGAGCCAGTTAACGAAAGGATTGAAGTTTTATTTAAATATATCTGCGTCTCATGAATTTTCTGGCATTCAAGAGCTCACAACGTATTTCCGTTTCCTTTGACGTCGTATTGCGCCGTCACATGTCATTATAGTTCGTTCTCCCCTGTGCCTTGGCCCATGAGAAAAAGATCTTTATGAAATAAATATTACAAACGAATGTATTATTGTTTTTGCCGAGACACACGTGTAGAAAGTATACCTTCACGTTGGTTGTGGTATCCGAAGTCACAAAGGAGGCTGTGTCTTTCTTCTCTTTTTGCGTCGTCCTTTCTGGTCCACATAACTTCAGCGTGCAATACAGAGCTAGGTCACGCAGTCATTAGCGCTCTGAATTCGTATTCGTATTCAAATCTACGTCTACCCACGAACATAGCGGATTTTCGTAAGTTCCCTTAATCAGTTTATCAAGGTGATTCAATTAAAAAAATGGATACGGTAAATTTGGAACTTACCCTTATCTAAAGCGAAATAATGTTCCTTCGGTAACGTCCTGTTGATAGCACACTGGACTCACGTTATGGATGACGACGGCTGAAACTCGTGTCCGGTCATCGTGACTTACATTTTCCGTGATTTCCCTAAATCGTTTCAGGCAAATGCCGGGGTGTTTCCTTTGAAAGGGAACAGCCGATTTCCTTCCCCATCCTTCCCTAAGCCGAGCTTGTACTCCGTCGCTAATGACCTTGTTGTCGACGTCACGTTGAACGCTTATTCCCCCCCCCCCCCCCCCCTCCCTCAGAAGTCGTCGTCGGCAACACATGGAATAGTAAACTTCGCTTCCATAACACGGTTGTTGCCCTGTCTCACACGTTTCCGAAGTGTTATTCTACGCGTCTGTTAATTGAATTAGGAGTTATACAAATAAAGACTACCCTTCCAACAACGTTGTCTGTGAAAGATGAAGCAGTAGTTAACTTGGCGTTTTTATTGTATACTCTGTACCATGTCGTCGAACAGTGCTTCATAACGGTTCACTGTTTCTAGTTTCATTAACCGCGAATTTCATTAATATTGTTTCATTTGATCTTAACAATGGATAACTCATCTTAGTATTTTGCTTGTTGTTTCGCTGCTTTTTCTCAACATCGTATGGGTTTGCTAACATCAGGGATATGACTCTATGGATTTTTCTATTTACAGCGACTGCAAGCTCCTGTGGTTCGGAACTCTGCCCGAGTTCTTTGTGGCACATTGAGTTTATGCTTCCCTTAAAAAATTTCATCTGTGTTCTGCGTTCGTCTTTGTTATGAACCTCATCCCACTCTTATATACCTCCTCAAGTCTACATTGAGAAGGTTCGTATATATAATGTAATAACTGTTGTTCTCGATACAAGACTCATAGTAATTCTAATTAAAAATACTCGGAGAATGTACCTGAATAATGAGACGGAAATTCTACTCTTTATGTTTTCTATCTCTGAGCTATTCATGAATGTTGTTGCAAATACGAGTACACGTTCCACATTTTTCGCTGATGTCGTTGACACGGTGTTTGAGCATCTCGTCTAGAAACAATAAGACAAATGGCAAAATTTTTCGTATAAGAAAGTACTTGTTTTTGAGTCGTCATTTATGAAATACGCTAATCAGTAGGTTACACAGCACACTGTAGCCAACTTATTTAATATTATACTCTTCACGTTCTGCATCCATCATGGACTCCAAATTGTTTGAGGTCATTGAGTTGATTGTATGTTAGTATGATGAGGTGAACGTTTGACGAATACTCGTGGTCTCCAAGCGTATATCCTTCCTGACGGGAGAAGTGCACACCATAGTGCGGACGAATGAAACAGTTTAAAACGTTCCATTTCCAACCAGGTGAAGGTTCCCAGTATGCTGGGAAATACAATAACACTTTATCTGTGACATGTTCTATTCTCATGTTATTGATAGCCGTTCCGAATCATATTATTTGACCACAAGTTTTGCGTTGTTGATATTTCATAGTTTCGTCTTCAGAAGAAAGCTCTTTTCACAAATATGCAGGTCTCCATCTTTTTTCCGTTTTTTATTATCAGATGCAACTTCACAGAAAGTGAATTTAAAGTTTTTGTACTTAAGTTACATGTAATATATCACTTTAACATCTTTCACTAGTACCAGACCGTAATCAAGGACGTGCACCACGTTTGCAGGTGCAAACGTCTTACGGCCTCCACGTTGTAACCGTGGAACAGACTTGCACGGTGGAATGGTTCTGCACTCGGCAGTTCGCCCCTGTCAGATACAGCGTGGGCAAAATAAAACTAACACAGAAAATGCAGAAAATGTTTCATGCATACAACTTATTCCGTCTGCAATCCTCGTAGATGATATGAGTTGAGCTACCTATCTTAAGATGTATGAAATACAAGGGGTGATCAAAACGTTTCCGTTCAAGGCCGTACATTTCAGAATCACTGTGCCAATCAGGCAAGGTCTCTGTGAGCACTCAGGCAATCATCTCACGGACGCACCAGGTTGAAGATACCCTCCTCCGACATGTATAGCGGGTCTTTCGAGGCCTTGTTTAAGGGACCGAAGGTATGATAATCGCATGGAGAGATATTAGGGCTGCAGGGCGAGTGCTCATGTACCTTCCACAGGATGAGAGTAATTGGGGGGGGGGGGGGAAGGGAGGAGGTAGTGCTTCCATATTGACCAGCGTCATGTGTCCAATCTGACCGGCACAGAACTTGGTACGCCATTCCAAAACGGTGGTTTTCGAGAGACACGCTGCCCCATACACATTCATCATTCTCCGATGGATGTCTATCGGTGTTTGGCCGCTAACAAAGGAATAGGAGCAGGTTTGTCCTATTAGGACGCATTTTGTAATAACTTTGCCACAGTTCACGTTTCCGCATTTGCAGCATCTATGTCAGAAAGACACAAATGCCACACTCATCCCTACTCTATATATTGGTGCTTACGTACCCGTATCGTAGTCACGCTATGTTACATTTGATCCGAAAATTTTGTCAACGTCTTGTAGAAACAGAGAGACCAGGGCATGTTACGGGTGGAACGCGTCATATGAGGACACAGAAAGATGTTTAGGTGGTGACAGATCTTTGCCCACTCCGATATATGCTTTGTCATGGCAGATATATCAATGAGACACAACTTCAGTGGAGCATCATAAAAGACCCAGTTCGTTGCAGGTGCATAATCTATTAAATACTGTGAGAAGGCACAAAGTACATTGATTTGTTTCAAATTGGTGCAATAGTAACAGCAAGATGAGAAGTAATGTAATAAAAAGTAATACCATGTCCATTGCTAATCAGACACATGGTAAATGGCAAAAATTCGCTGTTCTCTAGGTGAACCCTACGGTAAGAGAAATTTAGTAATTTTTTCAGCATACTGAGTGTTATTTGTTGAACAGATATGGCACGATAACAACATTATCTTAATAGTTCTTTATACATCACTCATACCTAGTCTATCGTCGACACATTGTAGAAACAGGGACCTTGAGGGTATTCGTGGTGGAAGGCGTGATGTGAGGACTCAGAGATGCTCTGGTGCGAAACACTTCGTAAATGAACTTTATTCCCGCATGTGCTGTAAATGGGGCTAGGGAAAGGTACGCAACGCACTTAATCGAAGGGTACTCTTGAATGTCCTCTGAGATATTTCGTTTCTCAACAAAATGCGGTGGGGTTGTTTCAAGTGGAGCATGTTATAGGCAATATATGTATTTCTTTTATTTCCCAGAATCACTTCAATGAGTGCCAGATTTTCTTCGAAAAAGACAATGACTGATTTCTGCTTATCTGTTGCCAACCCGAGTGTCTGCTGCAAGTAAGATCATCCTCAATAAAAGACATATTTACGCCAGTGACTGTAACACTTTCTTTATTTCAAGATTGCAGTTTAGGCCTTAGGCCATTATCAAGCGCAGATTTTTGTGGCTTTAATCCGTATCAACTTAAAGTGAGCTGACACATTAACGTCGTTGTCATATAAATGTGTCAGCTCATTTTGATTTGGCATGGATTAAATGCAGAAAAAAGAGCACTTGATAATTGCCTAAGGCCGAAATTGCTTTCTTGAAATAAAGGAAGTTTCACTGCCACTGGCGTAAATATGATGTCTTTTATAAAGCTCTACATGACCGTGAATTCCAGGTATAAAAAGTTTGAGATCATCCTCGTCGACCGAATATGGTTCTCACCCGGTATCTCTTCACAAAAAGGAAATCCAAGCTTAAAAATTAAGCTATGAAGGTGTTATAATCACTTTTATTTCATCGGTCAATTGCGCTGTTAGGGGCTGAAAATCGTCTGTGCAGAAGACACTGCGTGCTTAATTGCGGCTCACAGAAATGGCAGTGAATGGTGCCCGTCTGGCTCCAATATTGCACTGAACGCTCCATACACCTCAGAGTTTGCTTGACTATCGCACGGCTGTCGACAGCACCTCAGGTGTAGATGGGTGTTCTTTGTCCTGAATGATGCAGGCCCCTCCTGGCTGACGTGGCGCGCTGGTATTGACGTGTGCACAACGTGTCCCAAGACGGATGAGTGTCAAACACCTCTACGAGGTGCTTTCCTGACGACAACAAAAACTTTCAATGTTTATGGAGAAGGCCAAATGTGTAAGAGTTAAGGAACAGTGAAATGCAAACCACTAAGGTGAATGGTGCGTCAGAAAGAGAGAATTTCAAATCTGTATTTGATATATTGATGATACACGGGTAATAATTTTTTTAAGTATGCACAAATTGATCAAGGTGTTACCAACCAGTGTGAGTAAACATGTAATACCTCCTGCGGCAAGAAATAAGTAATTAACATATAAAAACGCAGTCAGTACGAATCATAGCTTGAACAATCACGATGCATTTGTACACATTTGCCTAATACTTCAAACTATGGATCAAAACTAGTTTGAAAAATTCAGTGTTTTGAGTGTTAACCAATAGCTTTAAAGCTGTTTCAGTACCGTCCATGAAACAAGCGCATGGGGCTGCTGTAAAAATGATCGTCAGCAGCCTGTGGCGTGAGATGAAGCGGTTTGTTAACGGAGAAACGGACTTTACCGGTAAGCATCTGTCACAAATACCAATCTAGGACGTCATGATGAAGCGATTCGATGAGATAGGCACGTTAGATTTCACAATCAAAAGTGAAATCGGTGTTTTTAAGCATTAAGAGTGAAGAAGCAAATCCCTGAAACATTCCAATCCGATTTTGAATCTTAAGATGCTTATGTGTACAAAAGCATCGCGGTTACGTTGAACGGCGATGTTGTGTAGAGGACAGTTCCGGCTTTGACGTTCGCTAATTTTCCTGCTCTACGTTCATCATTAATTTTTTTGCGACTGAGTGGGCATTACATTTTGGTCTACATTTGTTCGTAACAATTCGAACTGACACATTCCTGGTTGTGTGTAGCACGACTTCATCCCAGCGTACCGTTTCGATGAACAAAGGTGAATTCAATCAATGACACTGACAACAGTAAATAATGAAAAGATATAATTTTGTCCCACTAAGTAAGATTTCAGGAGGCCTTAGGTTATATTAACGAGCTGGCCGTCAACCTTGTGGCGGTACATCTCGCCTGCACCTACGTCATCTAACAAGTATAATCCAAAGAATGTGATGCTGATTAGGAAAGCTCCTGAAGATCCTACTTATATCAGTAAATCAAGCGAACAATTTGAACATCGGGTAATCGAAGTGTGTCATGTGGATGTAGGTGAACTACAGGGCCATACGCAATTTATAATGGTTCAAGTAGCCCAAATTTGAACCATTAATTGCAGTGCAACCGATTGTTTGAGGTTCCATCTTTATAGCCCAATTTGGTTCAACATGAACCACATTATCTATTTATATCGATTACAACAGTAACTCGATGTACTATGAGGTCGGTCGCAAAATGGAAGCCTCAATGAAAATATAAAATCTTTTATTAGTAACACTTAGCTATGCTTTCATCTATCTCTGCACGTAAATGTGTCAGTGTGTATAAAGTTGACATGGCCTAAAATCAAAACATCTGCCCTTGATAATGACCTATGACCGAAATTGCACTAGTGGAAATATAAAGTTTAACAGTCACTGGCGTAAACATTACGTCATTAAAAAAAATTTTACATGACTGTGAATCCCAATTATGAAAAGTTAATTAATATCTCTTCATAGTCGCCACTCCGATCTAGATGTTTTTCGTAGCGCGGTAATAACTTTCCTTTTTTATATTTTCCAAATGAACGCAGCCGGTTGTGATTTCCGCCAAATGCCTACCCCGGTTTTGCAGGTCGTCGTGTATCCCAAATTCAGTCTTCATAGACAGCTGTTCATGCGAGCGAGGAGATGAAAACTAGAGGAAACCAATCTCGGTCTGTGTGGTGGGTGATCAAAGATATATCCCTTCGAAAAAGTTGTTGGAGCGTCTTCGTTGCCCCTATACTGTGCGGCTGAAATTTGTCATGACGAAGGAAATTCATGACAGTTACGTTACGCTGGATGTGTGAAATCGGGTGAAATTCCTCAGCAAGAATTTACTCTTGGCCGGAGACACTATTTACTAGCTACTTCATGTATACATAACACGTAAAGGGCATATTGCACACCAAAAACACACTAGACAACGATGATGGACGTTGATAGCGATCATGCGCGCTTCCTCCAAAGCAGCCAACAAAGGTGCATTTACAATGAGATTTGGAGCCTGTGGTGGTCATGGAGATGCGACAGCTCATCCATTTTCTTCGAGTTCTGGACGATGAGACCTGTGTGAACAATGGCCCTGTCATCTTGGGACTCACAACCTCCAAGGGGGAACATACATTGTACGTTGGTATGAACCTGAGAAGTGAAAATGGTCACCTTTTGCATTTTTGTTCATTTATTTATTGTGCGGCCCACTTCGAATTGTTGTCCTGTACTAACTTCTTCATCTCAGACCAACACTTGCAACCTATGTCCGCAGTTACTTGCTGGATGTGATCCAATCTCCGTCTTCCTCTACAGCGTTTACCCTCCATAGCTCCCTCTTGTACGATGGCAGTCATTCCGTAATGTCTTAGCAGATATTATACTATCCTATTCCTTCTTCTTGTCAGTGTCTTCCATATATTCCTTTCATCGTGGAGAACCTCCTTATTGCATACCTTACCAGTACACCTAATTTTCATCAGTATTCTTTAGCACCGTACTTTAAAGGCTTCGATTCTCTTTTGTGCCGGTTTTCCCATAGCCCATGTCTCATTGTCATATAATGCTGTACTCCAGACGCGCGGGATTAGCCGACCGGTCTAGGGTGCTGCAGTCATGGACTGTGCGGCTGGTCCCGGCGGAGGTTTGAGTCCTCCCTCGGGCATGGGTGTGTGTATTTGTCTTTAGGATAATTTAGGTTAAGTAGTGTGTAAGCTTATTGACTGATGACCTTAGCAGTTGAATCCCATAAGATTTCACACACATCTGAACATTTTTGCTGTACTCCAAATGTAGATGAGAAATTTCCTGCCAAAATTAAGGCATTTGTTTGATACTAGTAGATTTCTCTAGGGAGGATACCCTTTTTGTAAGCGCTAGACTGCCTTTCATGCTCTCCTTGCTACGTTCATCATGACTTATTTAGATGCCCGGACAGCAGAATTCCATAACCTCACCTACTTTGTGAACACCAAGATCGATGTACATTTCTTCGCTGTTCTCATTTCTGCTACTTTCCTCTTCCTTCGATTTACTATAAATCCACATTCTGCACTCATCAGACCATTCCATTCACCAGATACTGTAATTCATCTTCAATATCACTGAGTGTAGCAGTGCCATTAGCTAATCTTATCACTGACATCCTTTCACTTTGAATTTTAATCCCACTCTCGAACATTTGTCACTGATTCTTCGTTGTATGGGTTGTAGGTTAGCAGCGAAATATCACACCTCTCTCCTACATTCTGTTTAATAGGAGCACATCGGTCTTGTTCCTCCTCTGTTATTGTTCGCCCTTGATTGTTTTATATGTTAAATGTTCCCGAATTTCCCTTTAGCTTAACACTATTTCGATTGGGATTTTCGAATATCCTGCCCCGCTTCACACTGTCGAACGCTTTTTCCAGGTCGACGAATTCCATGGACGTGTCTTGAGTTTTCTTGAGCCTTACACTCATTGTCAACAGCGAGGTCATAACTGCTTTTCTGGAGCCTTTACCTTTCCTATAGCCAAATTGATCGTCATCTAACAGCTCCTCGATTTTATTTTCCATTGTTCTGTATACAATTCTTATCAGCACCTGGGATGCATAAGCAGTTAAACTATTTGCGTACTAAATCTCGCACTATGTGGCTGTTGTCATCTTCGGAATTCTGTGGATGATTATTTTCTGAATATCTGATGGTGTATTGCTAGTCTCATTCTGTCTACGCACCAAAGTCAATAATCGTTTTGTTATTACTTATCCCTGTGGTTTTAGAAATTCCGATGGTGTGTTTTCTATTTATTCTGCCGTCTTTAAAGTTAAGTCTTCCAAATATCCTTAAATTCTGATTCTAATGCTGGACCCCGTGGGTAACAGCCTGTAATAAAAATTTAAGTGTTAAAAAGGCATTTTTATTTCATTTATTCCGAAACGTTGGTGTTAACCAGTTTGGACGAGAAGAGGACAGAAGTACATTTCATGTGATATTACAGAAGAGTGAGAAATATCACAATATTATATCGACTAACAAATAAGATGTACTGAATCGTGGATAGCTAGTGAGCCTGTACTGAATCAAATTGGGAAGTATTTTTTTCTGAGCCACCTGTGTAAATGGAGTTATGGGTATATGGAACACTTCCTAAGGCATCACGGTATAGTAAATTTGCTAATGGAGGGAAATGTGGTGTGTAAAAACTGTAATGGGAGACCTAAGCACTAATATAGGTTCAAGCAATGGAGGTTGCAGGAGTTATTTAGAAATGGAAAGGCTCGCACGCGATGAAGTACTGGGGAGAGCTGCATCAAACTAGTCTTCCAACTGAAGACTACTTTGATAACAGATCAATTTTATCAGTGGTAAAGAAGAGAGAAGACGATTATAGATCTTCTAAAACCGTTCCTCACGTAGGCGATCTAGGTCTCAAAATGTACCAACACCGTTGTCAAATAAATGTTTGTACTTAGTTGTGCCGAGACATTTCCTACGAGGGTTCCGAAAGTTCGCTTTGCTTGTTGGAAGGAATTTATTGTCACAGAAAGAAACTCAAAGGAAATGGGATCGTTAGAACGTCATGGCACGGCTCTTGTGTTCTCATTAAAGCAATAGAACTTCGAGAATCTGACAACTTGCTTACGAAATGCACACTTATAAGACCGAAGGCTGACGAATAATGGTTCAGAAATAGTTACATACGTACCATAAACAATGTAGGTATTCAGGGGTCCAAATGATTATTAACGCCTGACAGTTGATAACATCATAACGCAAGCAGCTACTCTAGCAACAGTAATTTTTAATAGCTGTACTTTCTGAAGTACTTTTTATAACATCCACGATGGTACCTATAAAATACTAAATACCGATTTAGGACTACTGTTGTCGCTGTTGTTTTCAGTCCGACGCAAGCCTTTTCATCTTTGAATTATAGCTACAACCGACATCCTTCTGAACCTGTTGTCTATATTTGTCCCTTGGGCTCCCTTTACGGTTTTTACCCCCCCCCCCCCGCCCCCTCCACTCACACATACACACACTTAACTCCAGTACTAAATTAGTGATTGCTTGATATCTCATAATTTGTCCAATGAAACTATCCCTTCTTGCAGTCAGGTTGAGCTGAAATTTCTTTTCTCTACAATTATCTTCAGTATCTCCCTGGTAGTTACGGTATGTATCCGTCTAATCTATAGCATTCTGCTGTAACACAGTATTTCAAAAGCTTATATTGTCTTCTTGTCTAAGCTGTTTATCGTTCACGTTCCACTTCACTAATACGTTCAGAATAGACTTTTAACACTTAGATCTACAACCACTGTTAACAAATTTCTATTCTTCATTACGCTTCCTAAGTTATTACCAGTCTACATTTTATGTCCTCTCTACTTCGGCTATCATTATTTGTTTTACTATTAAAATGGCAAAACACATCTACTGCGGTAAGTATGACGTTTCCTCATTTAATTCCCTGAGCATCCCTGATTTAATTCGACTACATTCCATTAATCTTGTTTTGCTGCAGTTGATGTTCATCTTATATCCTTCTTCCAAGACACAGTCAATTCGTTCTACTGTTCTTACAACTCCTTTGCTGTCTCTGACGGAATTACAAAGTTTAAATTTCTTCCGACTGTACTATAATTCCCACTCTAAATTTCTCTTTGGTTTCCTTCAATGTTTTACAGTGTACAGATTGAATACAATCGGTGTTACGCTACAGCACTGTCTCACCCAACGCTTCCCTTTCATGCCTTTCGACTCTTACACTGCCAGCTGGTTTCGATACAAGTTGTAAATTGCACTTCACTCTCTGCATTTTATCTCTGCTACCTTCAGAATTTCGAAGAGAATATTCCGGTCATCATAGTGAAAAACTTTCTCTACATCTACAAATGCTGTAACGTAAGTGCTTTTAACCTATCTTCTAAGATATGTATTGCCCCGTATGCTACTACATTCCTCTCGAATCAAAAATGATCTTCCTCGAGGTCATTTTTCACCAGTTTTCTCATTTTTCTCTAAAGAATTAGTGTCAGTATTTTACAACCAAAAATTAAGAAACTGGTAGTTCGGTAATAGTAAGACCTGTCAGAAACTGCTTGCTATGGAATTGGAATTGTTAGATTCTTCTTGATGTCTGAGGATATTTCGCCTACCTAATATGTGCAGCACAGCTGATTGAAGAGTTTTGTCGTGACTTACCTCCCAAGGTTACCAGTAATTCTGATGGAATGTCGCCTACTCCCTGGGCCTTGTTTCGAAGTAAGTCTTTCAGAGCTCTGTCAGATTCTTATTGCAGTATGAAATCTCCCATCTCATCTTCCTTTACGTCCTCACTGCCTTCATCTTCCTTGCATAGACCCTGTATATACTCCTTCCACCTTTCAACTTTCCATAGACGTCTTTGCTTAGAACTACTTTTTCGTCTGAGATCTTAATATTCATACAGCTGCTTCTCTTTTTCGGTAACCTTCTCTAAATTTCTGTAGGCGGTATACATCTTTCCCTTAGTAAAATGTGCTTCTAAATCCTTGAATTTGTCCTCTAGGCACTCCCGTTTATCCACTATGCACTTCCTGTTGGACTAATTCGTTTACGCGTTTGTATTCCCTTCCGCCTGTGTCATTTGGTAAATATTTATATTTGCTCCTTTCTTCAATTAAATTCAATATCTCTTATCCAACGACCTCTACTAGGCCTTGTCATTTTACCTTCTTGGTACTCTGCTTCCTTCATTGTTTCATCTCTGAAACCACACCATTCGTCTTCTACTGTATTTCTTTCTTTTGTTCTTGTCAGCCGTTTCCTGGTGCTCATTTTGAGAGTCTCGACAACATCTTTCTTTCAACTTTTCAGCTTCTATATCCTACTTTTTTTGAAATTTGTTGAGTTTTAATCTACAACTTCTAACGAATAATTTGTAGTGACTGTCCACATATGCCTCTGGCAACATCTCATGATTTAAGACCTGGTACGGAAATCTCTATGTTACTATTATATAATCATTCTGAAACCTAATAGTATCTGCAGGATTCTTCCATGTATACAGTCTTCTTTCATGATCTTAAACTAAGTATTAATCATGGTTAAATTATAATATGTGAAAAATTCTACTGTGCGTCTTCCTCTTTCATTCGTTTTCCCCAGCCTATATTCGTCTACAGTTTTTCCTTTTCTTCCCTTCCATATTACAGAATTTCTGTCCCCCTTCACAGTTAAATTTTCGCCATCCTTATCTGTGTGAATAATGTCATTTGTGTCATACATTTCTTAAGTCCTTTATCTTTGTCACGACTATCGGCATGTTGCAACAAGAAAAGTTATTTTCCAGATCAACTGACAGTTTTCCATTGATCCACGGTCTAGTCTCAATGATCCTGTGCACTGCCATCTTAAGTGACGGTGTCGCAACGTCGATAAGGAAAAACGTAATGCTGGTCTTCAGCAGGTAACATGTTCAAAAACGTACGCTGAAAGGTTTTCTCCTAAACATTTGTGCCTGCACCAGCTTCGTTCTCTACCCTCAGTTCTGTCATAGATCGCCCTCTATTCTGTTCCACACAGCAGAAATGCATCAGAACTACAAGCTATGTGATGAGCATACTTGACATTTTGCCGTCTTTCAACCGTTTTCCGTAGACGCTCACCACTGTAGCACGACATCCGACCGGCTCCGCCGTCGCCGAACAACGCGTTCCTATGCGCCTGCCCACGAAAATCGCTTATGTCACTGGATTTCTCCATTAGCGACCCAGTTATCACTAGAATTATTCGTCATCCGATTGGGCTCCGCTTATATAAATCGCAATGAGTGGCTACAACTACTCTGTCGCTACTTGAACCATCGCAGGTGGAAAACTTTCTGGTCTCTGGGAACCGTGCAACATCGGAATTATTTCTCTTCCACGCGTCCTTACAAATGATTCCACGAAGTTTCATTGCCCAACGCTCACTGGACACTCATTGGGACCCTCTCAAGTAGCAAAAGCTTGATTAAAACCACCCTGTTCTTTCCATACCGTGGCACATGCCAACAACATCACCAAGTGCAGCAATGGTCATAATTTCTTTGTTCGTCAGTCTTCACCGTTAGAACTGTCATAGTTAACTCAGTCGCTACAGCGTATCTTAACCTGTTCTGAAGTACTTCTTTAAAGAAATTTTTTTCAGAGGAGAAAAGGAATATGAGAAATACCTGAGAAACTTTTAAAAGGACATCATACATGACTCTAGGAATTATTCATTTCACAATTGCAGTTTCGGCACATTTCAGACTTTAAAGAGCCTCTGAAATTTGTATATCTCATATTTAAAAATATGCCTTTTCATTGTAGCAATACAGGAACATCAGACGAATGTGAAACTCCGTACATCTTAAAATGACGACAAAGTGCGTGAAATGTTTGCAGTGCAAACATCATTCACGCAATTTGTATAATTGCACTTGTGAAACAAATTATTCCCAAGATCATCGACGAACTTGGTGTCCTTTAAAAAAATTCCAAATGTGTGTGTACCCTGACCATGAGAAGTTAATCTGAGAAATTAGTTCGTCATTCCAAGTAGGACTGTACAATAGACCGGAATTAAAAACGTCGCTGTATCAGTCCATTTGGCCCTCTATGCTATTCGTAGTTAATAATAGGGTCTTACTAAACAGAAAATGCGGTATTCACCCACTGAACAAAATGTAAGGAAAGCTTCAAGCTAGGGTAGGACGTCCATAAGTGTAGGATACATTTTTTTTATCAGTTGCAAATCGTGCTTGCACTCTTTACTAAAATTAGTCATGGTGGTTTTTAGGTAAGTTTTGTACCACATATTGTGGTCAATCACTTTCATTCGTTTATTCATTATTTTTTTGGTTCCCATGAACCATATACATCTAGCGTGTAACTATACCCATCTCAGTCCCCTGCTAATTGCGAAAGTAGATAGACAAAGTAAATAGATCAAACTTACATCCTCTTCTGACAGGGATGTATCTCAGAAGAGCTCAAAGGCTATTCCCAATTCCTTGAGAGACATATGAAGTAACATGTAAATAAAATTCACTTCTCATACAAAGTTATAACTTGTCCTTCCCTTGCTCTACGTCAACGCGTTTTTGTATAGGTAGAAGAAAAAGCAGACTTCCAACGTTTTCTCATACTAGTTGCGTCAAAGAAAATTTCAGTCCTCTCTTCTAACAGCATCTCCCCTCCTCTGACCCCCTCTCCCCCCCTTCGTCCCCCACCACCTCCAGGTCTCTTTCCACTCCGCTATCTAAGCTTCTATGTGAAATACGTGCAACTCTTTTATTTACGTCCACTACTCTTCGCGTTCTCCAACTTTTTGTGCTCTCTTTTTGATCTGCTCCATCGCGTACCTTCTCTTACTCTGTAGATATTCTTTTACGAAACGCCCTTTGCGTAGTGCCGTTTCAGTATTCATCCTCAGATTCTCATTTTTTCTTACTTTTATTTTGAGAGTAGAAACGTTTTCATCTCGCCATTTCTTTCGGTATGGTAAAGAGGTATTTTTGCAGTTTTTGTTGCACTCAACAAAATGTACCACAGGTGACAGAAAAATTATGCTAATGTATTTTATTCTTTGAAGTTTAGGACTTCACCTGTTTTGCTCTTTCTATAAAACAATAACGGTACATTTTTTATGGAAGTATACTGTTCACTGTTTCATTTTTACTGAGTTGATGACGGATTACCAGATACTATTCAGGTGGTGATCTGTAAAAAGGTACAATTACCATAATCAGCAGGTACATAACTTAAGCAACATGCATGCCTGAATACTTTCCTGTTTGGGATTATATAAACAGTATGCAATATTATCACATCCAGTTGCGCCATGCCTGCAAATCATAACTTCTTCTCAGAAGAAGTAAGGCTGACAAATATCACCAGTTCGAGTTGCTTATGTACAAAGCTGAAACAGCCATAGCTTTCCCTTTTAATAAATGTTTCATACCACGCATAAGGAAGTTCAAGTCAAAAACTTTGTATAGAGTAACCTTATCCCTCCTTGTGTAGCATCTTGTAACACAGATAGTGATTACTTGACACATGTGATTTCAAACTGCCAAACTTTTCACTTAGTGGTTCAAACGGCTCTAAGCATTATGGGACTTAACATCTGAGGTCACCAGTCCCCTAAGAACTACTTAAACCTAACCAACCTAAGGACATCACACACATCCATGCTCGAGGCAGGATTCGAACCTGTGACCGTAGCAGCAGCGCGGTTCCGGACTGAAGTGCTTAGAACCTCTCGGCCACAGCGGACTAACAGATGCAAATTGTTATTTAAACACGTGTTAAGACTGGTAAGGAACATTTTTCCTCATGGAAAAGGTAGAAATATTTACTGCCAGAAGCTGTGGTATCTAAAATATGATGTGCAGTAAATTTGGTCCACAGCGTTGCTGGCTTATGGAGCTTTAAGTGATTACATGGAATTATTTATAAGTCATTATTATCGCCTTCTCAGTGCTCTAATTTCTTAGGGTAATGATATTTATCTCAACGTTTCCTATTTTTCGATGCTGATGCACAAGATGATCGTTAAAAGTTCACTTTTCAGGGAGCTTTGTGATGTTGTAAATGGCGATACACTGTTCAGAGTTCAGCCGAGGAGAAGGGCAAAATGTTCTGTAACATATGATAAAGGATCTTGTGGTTGTTAATCATAATTATATATCGAGACGCAAAGGAACTGATGTTACCTGCTGGTGAGTACAGATTTAAATCAATGATGAAAGTTGAAAACTTGAGTCTGACTGGAATTCGAACCCGTGTCTTATACTTGCTTGGAAGACGTGCTGGCCACTGCGCCATACGGACTCAGTGGTCATTAGAACTCCACGGACTACCCTAGCATACCTCCCGTCAGCCCCCAAATTCTGAGCTTATCCTCACACTACTAATGCAGTGCCGCCTTACCATTATCCTCAGTATTCGCTGAATTTCGCTGATTGCCTTAGGAGTTAGAGCAGGGTGTGGATGTGCACTGAAGTGATCAATTGGTAACCTTCAACTTAATTATATATATCTGATGTCTGATTTTTGGGCATTTGCGATGCCACGACATCCGATACATACTTGAAACGTTCTTATGATGTTTCAACCAAACAACACAAATTATTCTTGCAAAGCACTAATATCACACCTTAAAGCTGTCGGAGAAATCTACACAATAATTTCTTTAGTGTGTATATCCTATTAATTTCAAAGAACGGTAACATATGGTAAGAAAAATTACATAAATATTTCCTTGCGTTCTTCTCATTATTATTGTCCTATTCAGTAATCCATCCTGTTCTTTTAGTCTTCTCTCTCTCAAAAGACAATCCGGGAGGCGAAAATTGTGTCTCCCACTCCTCAAGAATTAAGAAAGTGGCTTCAAGTATTTGATTTCTGACTCACACTTCATTGCATTCTGATTTTTTTTCTTGACTTCTATTGTCTTTTGAATATGAATGCTTTTATCGGACTTCACTACCTGACCACATAGTCTTAAGACAAACAGTTGCACACTCTTTAGTACACAGCAAATGTTGGGAAGGCTACAAAAGAAATCGACAATGAATTATCGCCTCCTTTAGCACAAAAATAACGGCTTTCAATAATAAGAAATTCGTGAGAAACATTTCTGACTTGCGTTGTTATTGTAGAATCTCTCCATTTTCCAGCGACAACGAAGTAAGAGGTTTTCTATAGTCGTATTCAGTTCATGAGTATAGTGCCTTTGATCAGGCTACCCGACTGCACGGAAATAGCGAAATAAAAAGAAATCGACTTGTTTAAATAAAGCTCTTCAATAGCTTACTAATATTTTTGGTTTGTGAGTTTATTTGCTGATTCAGTCGTCGAGGTACTTAAAGAATCTTAGCAGCCACTAATTCCCTTAACGTTGGCAGTACCCGTAGCATAGGAGATTCTGGACTGTGAGTGGTAAACACGTCGAATCGTAAAAATGTGAGTTAAACTATGAGTTAAGTGTTTTATTGTGACGGCTCTAAGGGTGATATTTGCTGTACAAGAATCAAGTCTCATACATAGAATTATCTAACTATAGGGAATGTTGAAATACACTACTGGCCATTGAAATTGCTAAACCACGCAGATGACGTGCTACAGAAGCCAATTTTTACCGACAGGAGGTGGGAGGGGGGGGGGGTGATATGCAAATGATTAGCTTTTCAGAGCATTGACACAAGGTTGCCGCCGGTGACGACACCTACAACGTGCTGACATGAGGAAAGTTTCCAACCGATTTCTCATACACAAACAGCATTTGACCGGCGTTGCCTGGTGGAACGTTGTTGTGATGCCTCGTGTAAGGAAGTGAAATGCGTACCATCACGTTTCCGACTTTGATAAAGATCGGATTGTAGCCTATCGCGATTGCGGTATATCGTATCGCGACAGTGCTGCTCGCGCTGGTCGAGATCCAGGAATTGTAGCAGAATATGGAATCGGTGGGTTCAGGAGGGTAATACGGAAGGCCATGCTGGATCCCAACGGCCTTGTATCACTAGCAGTCGAGATGGCAGGCATCTTATCGGCATGGCTGTAACGGATCCGGCAGCCACGTGTCGATACCTGAGTGAACAGACAACAACCATCTGCACGAACAGTTCGACGACGTTTGCAGTAACATGGACTATCATCTCGGAGACCATGTCTGCGGTTACCCTTGACGCTGCATCACAGACAGGAACACCTGTACTCAACGACGAACCTGGGTGCACGTATGGCAAAACGTCATTTTTTCGGATGAATCCAGGTTCTGTTTACACCATCATGATGGTCGCATCCGTGTTTGGTTACATCGCGGTGAACGCACATTAGAAGTGTGTATTTGTCGTGGCCATACCGGCGTGTCACCAGGCGTGATGGTATGAGGTGCCATTGGTTACACGTCTCGGTCACCTCTTGTTCGCACTGACGGCACTTTGAACAGTGGACGTTACATTTCAGATGTGTTACGACACGTGCCTCTACCCTTCATTCGATCCCTGCGAAACCCTAAATTTCAGCAAATAATGCACTACCGCGTATTGCACGTCCTGTAGGGGCCTTTGTGGATACAGAAAATGTTCGACTGCTCACCTGGCCAACACATTCTCCAGATCTCTCACCAACTGAAATCGTCTAGTCAATCGTGGCCTAGCAACTGGCTCGTCACAGTACGCCAGTCACTAGTCTTGATGAACTGTGGTATCGTGTTGAAGCTTCATGGGCAGCTGTACCTTTACATGCCATCCAAGCTCTGTTTGACTCAATGCCCAAGCGTATCAAGGTCTTTATTACGGCCAGAGGTGATTGTTCTGGGTACTAATTTCTCAGGATCCATGTACCCAAATTGCGTGAAAATGTAATCACATGTCAATTCTAGTATGATACATTTGTCCAATGAATGCCCATTTATCATCTGGATTTCATTTTGGTGTAGCAATTTTAATGGGCAGCAGTGTACTTATTATGCACATCGAATGTCTGGTCCCCTGCCACGTTTTTCTGAACGTGTAGGTTAGTCTCAGGAACTGCCATAGTGATTTCGATACATTTTCACTGAGAGTTATTCTGATACAAAGAAAATTGTTGTCGATACAATTTACATTATAGTAATGATGAATGAAAAACGAATGTATCGTTACGTGTTCCACGTATAATTTGCGTTTGGATCTATTCGCCCATTATGTGAGTTACGAGATATACGAGCTACAGAACAGCCGCTATGTGGCGAAAAAAGCAGTAAGTTAGCGGCCGCTGGAGCTGCACAGAGCAGCAAAACTTCACCTGAATCTACACATACATTCGATGCAGGTGATAAAATTCCTCGTATCGTTTTTATACCCGTGTCTTAACGCTTCTCTGAGGATCTACTGTAGGGATTTCAATACAGTTTTAACAAGTAGACTGATTCGTGAGGAATGTTTGCATATATGAGGGGCATTACATAAGTTATGCAACACATTTTTTTTCTCAGCCAGTTTTGATGGAAAAAAGGGGAAATTTATTCTGGTACATCAGGAAACAGTACCGCTTCAGGCCCTTTAGTTTCATGAAGTTTCGATTGGTGGTGGCGCAATAAATAGCATTCCAAATGGCGTCTGTATTGGAGGTGCGTTTTACGCAGACAGCTGTAATTGAATTTCTTTTGGCGGAAAAACGTAGAATCGCAGATATTCATAGGATTTTGGCGGATGTCTATGGAGACCTGGCAGTGAACCAAAGCACGGTGAGTCGTTTGGTGAGGCGTCTATCATCACCGCTACAGGGTAGCGCAAAACCGTCCGATCTTCCACGTGCCGCTCACAGCTGTGGCTTCTCCAGTGTTGGAATGTGCGGACACTTTCACTCGTGGTGATCGACAGATCACAAACACATCGCTGTTCAACTGGGTGCCTATGCTGATAGGGGTACTCAAAGGTGTGCCGCCGGGCTGCTCGCCACCTAACAGGAGATCATAAAGACCAACGAATGACCATCTATGCGGAATTTCTTGTGTGATACTACCCTGATCATGGCGAACATCGAACATCGTCAAAGGCAATGAAACTTGGGTTCACCACTTCGAACCTGTAATAAAACAGCAGTACATGTAGAGGCGGCACACCACCTCTTCTCCGAAGAAAAATTTCGAAGTTGCACCGCCGGTTAAATCTTGACGACCGTCCTCTGGAACTCTGTACCGGTTAATCAGATCGATGTCCGCCATCGTGATGCAACGATCAACTCTATAGTGTGATGTACTACTCTCAGGAAACTGAAGAAATGACTTCAACGCGTTCGTTGCCACAGAACTGCAAACGACCTTGTCTTTCTCAATGACTTAAAATATACCTTCAGTTACATGGAATTACGTATCAATGTTTTATGCTGTATACAAGACGAAAACGCAGTCAACTGAGACAGTGCCACCTGGTGATGTACTATGCGGTTGTTGTGTTTGCAACATTTTTGTCAGTTGTCAGCTGGTACTGAACACGAAAACTTGTAATAGACGCAGTACACTTATGTCAATAAAATTCTTCTGGGTTAGAGACCGCATTGTCATTTATAAAATTGCAACGTTTCGGCGTCTGTTGCAAGACGCCTTCCTCAGGGTGTTAGCAACACACCCTGAGGAAGGCGTCTTGCAACAGACGCCGAAACGTTGGAATTTTATAAATGATAATGCGGTCTCTAACCCAGAAGAATTTTATTGACATTGACAACGGCCGCGGTAGCCTACGGTTACATTTAGCAGTACACTTACGTTTATGTTTGTACATAAAACTACTACATCTGGCATGCCGGAGTGTAGTGATCATGATGGCAGTGGGAAGCGTACAACACCCAAAGTGAAGGGAATTGCAAGACTTAAGGACAATATGTTCTAAGTATTTTAGAGTTATGCAACAAGACCGTTTAATATCATGATCGTAAAATATTTTCGTGTCAACTTCTTCTGTTCGTCCTCTTGCTGATTCGATAATGATAGCAGAGCTCTGTCGATACTGGTCAACCAAGAAAAAGATTTATTAGCTCCCTGGACTTGCGGAAGTTTTCTTTTGTTATCAAAGAAGAAAAGTCTCTTGAAACTGACCTTGGTGCCGAAAGCGCACAGTATACAAAAGTTACTCTTTAACTGGTAGCAAAATTTGTTTCATAACCTCAGCATACGCCATTCACATACACGATGCTTGTTCCTGCAGGTGTTCGCATGCTGGACGGCACGGTGAACGACGCAGTGGAGGCCCGGGCCCTGGGGCTGAACCCTGAGCACGTGGATGTCTACAGCGCCTCGTGGGGGCCGGAGGACGACGGCAAAACGGTGGACGGTCCAGGCCCGCTCGCCAGGAGGGCTTTCGTCCGTGGAGTCACCAGCGTGAGTACAGCAAGCCTCACGGGCCACTCCATGTCTTCCGCAAAAATGTCCGTCACTTTTTCCAGAACGAGACTTTCAATCTGTTGGGGAATGTGTGCGGTTTTGGAAGCTTCGGTAAATTATATGTCTGGGCCTGATCCAGGACTGAAATAAGGACTGTAGCTCTCACGGGTAACAATCTTACAGCTGAGCTACCCACACGTGTTTCATGGGCTACTCTCCAGGACAGACGTCAAATATCTCTCACTTTCCAAATGAGTCCCAATTTGGCACGTTCCATCTCAAAATGTGTGTCTTATTTCGAAATGATGTATCGCTGTCGCCAAGTCATTCCTATAAAACCTCATTTCTTCCAGGACTCTTAGTCCGACAGTCGAGCGTAGTATGTCGTACAGCGGCACTGAAATTTTGGAAGTGGCAGAGCAGTGTAGGTACAACAGAAGCTGTGGTTGGAGACTGAGGGTCGCGCTTGGCTGGCTCATCTGGTAAGAGCATTGTACCCAAAACCAAAGATTCCGGGTCCTAATCCCCATAAAAGTCTACATTCCGATTTTCAACCGTCACTGATAGGACTCTCTCCTTAAATTTTTCGTTTCTTCAACATCTGACAAAGATTCGTTTAAGGAAGATTGCCAAATGGCAGTGTGGTTGGGATTTCACATTAAACTTTAGAGCTTCTTACAAATGGTTATGTAAGTTGTGGTCAAAATGACCTGGTTAGGCCCCTTTATATATTTGTTTGTCCTTACATCCGAGATTTAACACTCCTGCTACTTGGAGTTCATTTATCGATATAATTAATGATCGACTAGTTCTTGATGCAAACAAAATTTCCCAACAACGTTATGAAGGAAAACGAAGCAACGAAACTTTTGTAAACGCAATCAGAATGGCAAAAATGAAATTCCAAATATATCAGATCAACAGACTAATGAAGTTTGAGTACCAATACAAGCAATTTCTTGGAAAATAACTACTGTCACTAATTTCAAAATTTACTGTGCTACGACCTGCATCAAAGAATATCACAATATTCCAATGAAACCTATGGTAACGGGCTTACCTCGACATAAAACTGCATAAAATTATGCAACATTAAAATTCATTTGAAGTAGTACTGACCTCACCTCGAATTTAGTATACAGACGATCTGGAAGAAACAGAATATCTTGAACAACTAGAGATAGGGAGTTCATGTTCATGGGACAATTGTATTTGTATGTTCTGCAAAAATAGTTAGCATCTGAACCATGTCGGCCGCGGGTTCAGAGTCAACATCGATACAGCGGCACATCACCTCGTACGAGTAAAATGTGCCTGCGATTCTCGTTGTCGCTATAAACCGAGGATAATGGATCAATGTGACTTGAGCAGAAGCGCAGGATGCCTCACTGACGTATGCGCGAACAGTGCCAAATAAGTTGTTTGAAACAGGGCACATAATTGGCATCCAGGAAATTGCTGCTCGTGTGGGACGAAGTGTTTCGACAGTGCAATATGTGTGTGCAGAACGGTTCATGGAATGCCGCGGAATACAGCTCGATGAGCTGCCCCCTCTCCCCCCCCCCCCCCCCCCCGATAGATCGACAAGTCATCTGAATGGCTTCGAAGGACAGATCTGTTTCCTCCTCGCCACTGATGCAACGTGCACTCTCGTGCACTATCAGGAGTGACAGTTCGTCGTCGTTTATTACGTCATGGGTTACGTATTCGTCGTCCACTTCTCTGCATACCATTGACGTATCTGCAGAAACATACTTGACGGCAATGGTGTGTGGAGCGACGTCAATGGGGTCAGGAATGGCATGAAAAAATGTTTTTGGACAATACCAGGTTCTGTTCATCGGAAAATCTTAGCCGCACTATTTGGTTCGCCGCAGACAGGGGGAGTGGCAACACAGTGATTGCATTCGCACAAGACATTCAGCGTGAGCTCAAGGCCTTCTGGTGTGCTGCCAGTCCACGACACTGTGACCAGGGTGACTTCCGTGAACGACATCCCACGATTAGTGGCTGAACCCTTTCTGGACAACACGCCAGTCGCCATTTTCAAACAAGACAATGCACGACTAGGAGTTGCTGCGTGAGCACATTCCCTGTTGCTGTCACCGGAAGTCACCCTTTTACCCTGGCTCGCCAGATCACAAGTCTTGTTGCTAGTCAAAAATATGGAGGATATGGTGAAATGACAGGTGCAGTACTGTGACTCAATCCCAACCACCACAGATGAATTTTGGATCTAGGTGAGTGCAGCACCACAGGAGGGCAATCGCGCTTTATACACGTCGATGCTATCACGCATGGAACAATTTACCAGGGTCCATGGCGGACCCTGTGCCTACTAGGCAGCAGGACACATACCGAAAGGAAGTGACTGGAATGTTATTCATTTGTGCAGAACATACTAATATACATGTCCTGTGAATATGAGCGTCCTATCTCTATTCATTCAAGGTGTTCTGTTTTGTTTCTGAAAATGAGTGTAGCAAACGATTTCATTCAATAATTTCCAGCGACAGTGTTACAGTCAAAATGTAAAAGAGGGCGTTTCCTTGAGTAACTAACAACAAACACCGTGAAAAAGGAAGTAAGAGTATATATCTGCCAACCCAATCCATAGCTCTGAAGCATAACTCTTATAATGAAAGCGTGTTATCGTAAATAACTATTACAAATCTAGTAAAAACACGGATTTATTTGGTAACATTTGTGAATATGTTACGTAACAAGAGTGAAAGATGTTTCCTACATACAATACAAAATGATTGTCGCAGGTGTCCAAAAAGTTTATCTTGCTATATGGACTTCTGTCGCAAATGTATTGCAGTGACGATACCGTAGTGTTGAATAGATACGCGACAGATGGATAGCACGAAACATAACAATACGTTTCTACGTGATAAGCATTACTCACACGAGAGACAAACGCATTGCGCGTGGAGTCTGTGAGCAAGGAAATCTAGATAAATGACACTCTGTATATGCGTAGCACTGTAGGTTTATTTTTCTCAATTGCACACGGTTTCATACATCGTAAATGCAGTAAGACTTCTCAAAACCAGGAGCAAAAGGCTAGTTTATTATTGTAACCTTTTTATTGGCGTTAATAACAAGTCCACGTAACCATCTTCTATATATATAAAAATGTAAATGTTCTTTTGGTCAAAATCATATATCTCCGAATGTTCTTCACCAACTGCTTCGAAATTTTGACACAGCGTTCCATTGGTAACTTACGTGATTTTATGTACCTACTGAAGCACAATACGGTGTCCTTCTAAATCTAGCAATTATTGTCCATTTTTTATGTAGTCATAAAAACCCTTTCTTCTTTTTAATTTTTATATGCAGGAATGCCTACTCCACACGCTCCTCGTTTTGTGTATTCGTCGCCAATCAATGTAAATTAATGTGTTATTTAAATCATTGGTTCTTCTCTGTTTCTTCTTTGTCCCTGTTACGAGAGCTGATAGAATGAAGGCTTGCACGGTAGGTGACACTGGTGCTGGTAAAGCTTTCGGGGTTTCCCAACATATTTCTTTGCGGAGAGTACGCATACCTGCTTCTATTTGCACGATAGTATCCACAAGTGGTACTTGCATGGGTGTTATAGCGTAGTTTCCTGTCTTGTTTAGAAATGAATTAGCTTTTACAGTCATATGTCGGGAAGATTGACTCATATGTAAAAGACTCGCGTCGTTTTATAGGGAAAATTGAACGGCTAATTCTGGCTCCCGAAGATATCTTTTCAAGTTATTTCAACACAGTATGTTTATTCACTAAGATCCCAGTCAACTGAGTTATCATTTTCATAACGGATATTTTTCCAAGAGATTCATCTGCTCTTCTCACGCTTTGCCTTACTTCCAATGAGTTCCAATGGGATAAAGAATTTTATGAGAAACATGATAATTTTCCAATGGGTAACCTTTTAGGCCCCGATATGCCTAATTTCTAAATGGAGAAATTCGAGCAGTCAGCTTGATCAAATAAGCAACTAGAAAATGACAACAAAATACCTTTCTCGGATGTTTTAGTTGTGAGGCAGACCGTTGGAAGTTAGGAACATTAGGTGTTCCGAAAAGTAACCCACATAGAAAGATGTTTACATAAAAACTCTAATCACTGTCCTCAACAAAAGAGAGGTGTAATTGAAAGTCTTGCCGATCGAGCCTAAAGGACGTGCAGGCCAGAATATCTGGACGCAGGATTTCAAGAAAAAATGGCTACGTGGGGAAAGATGTAAACAGATCTCTAAGTCCAAATAACGGAAGCCGAAGGATATGCATGAAAAACAACGATGGAAGAATACAGGCGCTCTCCCTTTTATTAAAAGTAACAGATCAAATAGGAAAGGTATTACAGAAACATGACATTAGACCGACTTTTATATCAACAAAGAAAGTAGGTTAGGCTCTCTGATCTGCAAAGGATAAAGCCCAACACTGTCAGTATGTGTCGTGTACAAAATTCCGTGTAGGTATGCAGATTTTGTACTGGAACAACCAAGAGAAGCGTGAACACATGGTTGAAGGAACACAAAACTCTTTTCCGCCTGTAAATCATTTGTAGCACAGCATACTATTCACCCAGGAAGTGAACAAATAAAGTTGCCTGAAAGAAAAATTTTATCTATGACGACGAACTATTATGCATGGGTATGTAGAGAAGCCAATAAAATATATTAACAATTTTAGTAGGATAGAAGAGAACATGGAACCTAATGACATATGGACAGTAGCTCTACACAATCAGTAAAGAGTTTTTTGTATTTGACAGGAGGACAATCGACAGTTAGCTTTTATCTTGACAAGAATCATCTGTGCTTAGCAATTGTAACCCCGTCCATACCACGGTCGGAAATTCACGTAGCGAAGTTCCAGGACATGTAGAGGGTGGTGAGTACATCACATTTTGAACAAGAACCCATGTCGGGAAACTTATCGTTTCCGTTATACGACAGTTTCAATGCATCTGCACCCATGTGAGGAGTACAATTGTTTCAATCCATTTGAAAAGAATACTGACTCGTTCCACTGAAAACAAAATAGGGTATGGCATTGGTGGCCCAGTTCTTTAACACCACTACGGCGACTTGCGAGTGAATGAGGATGAAATGACAATGAAAGACACACAAGACCCAGTCATCTCGAGGCAGAGATAAATCCCAGACCCCGCCGGGAATCGAACCCGGGACCTCGTAAGCGGGAAGGAGAACGCTACCGCAAGTCCAGGAGCCGTGGACACTCGTTCCATTATTACTTACGTATTTGCATTACAACTTACACCTCTTATAGTTTACATTAGTCGACAACAGCAAGAACTCAGCATCTAAGGCACCAGCCGCAACGTACCGCAGCATTACATGGCTCTATGTGACAACCACCAACGTTGTTACACACATTGTACATCTAGAAGCATGTTCTGGTACAGTCTCTCCATCCCACCTGATCTCTCTTCAAAGTCTTGTGCAGCGGCCTGAACTCGTGCCAGCTGATTTTCCTCTGTCTCCACAGGTGTCTCATAAATTAGGCTCTTCATTCGACCCCACATAAAGTAGTCCATAAGGGTTAAATACGGCGATGGCGGCGGCTACGCGGTTGGACCACCACGGCCTATCCACCTGTCACCATACCGTCTGTTGAGATGTCTCCGGACAGCCAGAGTAAAGTTAGGTGGTGCTTCATCATACTGAAACATTTCCCGACGGACGTTCAATGGCACAGCTTACAAGAACGGGTCCAGTACGTGTCGTAGGAAGACTCAGTACGCGGGACCCGTGAGCTTGGATGGAAGGAGGTATGGTTGAATCACATGACCGTCCAGAATACCTGCCCACAAGTTAATTCCAAACCTGTCTTGAACTCTCTGAACATGCATGACATGAGGGTTTTCGTCCTCCCAGACATGGCTGTTTCGAGTATTCAGAATACAATCCCTTGTGAACCTGCATTCATCTGTGAAAATAACTCGACGTGGAAACAGTGGCGCGTCGATGCAACCGTGTAGGAACCATGTGCAGAAGATGACGCGTTGTGGAAAGTCTGCAAAACTCTTAGCGTGTACCCTTTGCAGGTATTACGTATATAATTGTTGCTCAATGTCTAAGACGGTACTGTGAGTAATAGCCATTGCACGTGCAATTGTTCGTGAACTCGTTGACGGGCTTATCTTCAATGCAACGCAGTACACCTTCTTCAAATTCGGGAATTCGGCGTCGCCGTGGAGCACCACAATCCTGCCTCCTCACGGTGAAGGTATCCGTTTCTCGTAGCCGTTGTGTAATTTGGGCAAAAAGTTTGAGCGATGGAGTGTGACAGTGTGGAAAACGTTCGTGACAGCAGCTCTTCCGTTACCCAAAACTTCACCATACACAAGGAGCATGTCCGTGTATTCCGCACCATGTTTCCTCTGTCGGTGATGCACAAGTATTGTCTCACAGCAAAGCGGACAAGTGACACCTGTGGATCGTTTGACGTAGTATAAGTCATCGTGTCTACCCTGTGTGCATACCAGGACAGGGAGCTCTGAGACGTTTCTCTTGCCACGCCGGCCGGGGTGGACGAGCGGTTCTAAGCGCTACAATCTGGAACCGCGCAACCGCTACGGTCGCAGGTTCGAATCCTGCCTCGGGTATGGATGTGTGTGATGTCCTTCGGTTAGTTAGGTTTAATTAGTTGTAAGTTCTTGGGGACTGATGACCTTAGAAGTTAAGTCCCATAGTGCTCAGAGCCACTTTTCGTTTCTCTTGCCCTAAGCAGACGTTGACGAGGTACACATCTGAATTGAAACTGTCGTTGAACGGAAACGATACGATTCCGGACATGGGCTCCTATTCAAAATATTCTGAACTCATTACCCTCTACATGTCCTAGAAGTCTGTAACGGGAATTTGCGACCACCCTGTATATGTAGCTCTCAGATTTCCGAACCGTCAGTCGGCAAGACTCAACGAAAGCGCAACGTCTCTGTCCAGCGCACTTCTGGACGAAATTTCCACGATCTTCTACCATGAAAGATTTATCAGCAGCATTGTATTTCTTCGCTTCAAGTTTCAAATAATGTTCAACTGTGTGTGAAATCTTACGGTACTTAACTGCTAAGGTCATCAGTCCCTAAGCCTACACACTACTAACCTAAATTATCCTAAGGGCAAGCACACACACCCATACCCGAAGGAGGACTCGAACCTTTGCCGGCACCAGCCGCACAGTCAATGACTGCAGCGCCTAAGACCGGTTTCAAGTTTCCTATGAACTCCAAGCTCCTTCATATTAAAACGTCCTATTATATTCCAGATGCCTACAGAGAATATATGCTTAACTTCAACTCTTTTTCGTTCATTATGGTCTTTTTGTCGGCTGTGAGAACTATCTGCTTATTCTTTAGAGATTAATGAGTTAACCAGGCCATCGCACAACCCACGCCCTTTGCGATCGGATTTCAAATGTGAATACCTTCTCCTAGATAGATGGGCTTAAGAGGTTTACCTCCCTTTCTTCTGTGTTAATGAAATCCCAGCAGAGATGGCTGCTACTTCCACTCTTCAAATTATTGTAGGGAGCGTCTGGTTTCACACTGCCTTGTTGATCGTTGCAGTCATCACCGTAACCCTGGCTAGCGACCCTCGCAAGTTAATATCACCTGGGCAGGTGAACCAAGGCTTCTTAACGAAGTGTTAGTCCTCCCCCCTCTCCCTTCATAACTGGCCTTGCGACCAGCTATGGTGAGTATATAAACCTGAAGAAGGAAACCGCGAAGATTCGGAAATATTTTATAAAGAACTGCAAAAACAAGTAAATAAATACAATAAAACTGATCATCTGTTGGTATTAGAGGTCTCAAATTCAGTAACTGGAAAGGTACTAACAGCAGATACGGTAGGAGCATTTGGTGAAATACTTTATGAAAATCGAAAGACGTCAGAAGTTTTTTGATGCATTTAAGCAGCTAAAATTTCCAAATACGGTCTTCAGAAAGAATCATAAATAAATTTACCAGGAATGCAAGAGCTTCTCACTCAGTAATTGACTCTGAAATAGCTAATACAAAAATAATCTCTCAGATCCGAAATACTCATGTGTTTAGAGAAAGCGCGATATAGGCTCTGATCACTCCCTAGTTACTTCGAAGATTCACATATGGGCAAGACGGAGGACAAACAAACGTAACCCTAAACCAAAAATTGAAATATGAAGTTCATCTTCTGCAGCAACCAAGCTTACTGAACTTACATGTAGGAAGCCTCACACAGGAATTGGAAATGGTTGAAACTAAAGACAATACTGTAGAAAAATCGGAAAATAAGGAATACAGAAACAGCTAACAACATTACAGAAAAGCAAAATGTTTGTAACAAGTGTTCACAAACACGAACATGTGAAGCAAGGGAAATACATAACCAAAAAAGAAAGAAAACACAGAATTCAATAAAAGGATATCATAGAGGATCCTGGGAAAAGTTCATTGGTAATATTGAACATGACATACACGGAAGACAGATATAGGATTTAAACGTATGAATTATATAAATAAAATAGAGAAACATACTTCAAACATTACAGTAACAACTGAAGATCGACAGATACAACATAACACAAAGTTATTGTATGATGAAGTTAGTGAAGCAAATTATTCTTACAATTCGATAATAACTTCGGAGACCATATAGATCTAAAAGATGTAACAGTAGTCTTTATTATAACAGAAAACAGAAAAGCTACTGTCCCAGAAGGCACTAATTCTGAATGAATCAAGTATGACGGAACCACTTGAGAATTTTGCCTCCTATATCATGAAATATATGTTGGAAAAACTGTTGTGTACGTTAAGAGTGAAATACAGCTAAAGCTATTTCTGTATTTAACAAGGCAATAGGAAAGACAAAGGAAATTATGGAAGTATAAGTTACTAAAACAGTATATAAAATTTACAGGAAGATTCTTAAACAAAGGCTACAAACTATCGCTGATACAATAATCTCAGAACAGCCAGGGTTCAGAAAGAGATGTTCGTGCAACGGTAATATATTTATAATGAGAGAAATTGTTGACAAAATTCGGATATTTGACTTAGAAACACACTTAGCATTTATTGATTATGAGAAAGCCTCTGTTAATACCATAAAGAGTCTGTATGTAAATTCGAAAATAGTTATAAGTTCGGTTCCGAAAATGTAAGATAAAAGTTTAATAAATCAAGATGTTCGACAATGGAGCAGTATAAACCCACTATATTTCATTTATATATTGACGACCTAGATATGAAGTGGGAAGATGAAATACTTCTAGGAATTAAAATAAGATTTAAGATACCATCAAATACGCGGTTATATGATGATGACCAGTTAATTATACAGGAAACGGATGATAATTTACATAGGTTAGTTATATACTGAGCCAAACGCAATACATTACTACTAAACTGTGTCTACAAATAACACAAAGATAATGACATTCAAAGGGAAGACTTCAGTTTGATTGAAAGTATTACAAAATCTTAGAACAAAAACCCCACTTCAGTTGTCTAGGATATCAGATTAGTTTCAACTATAACAAAGACATTGAGAAAAATGTTAATAACTATTAATCTGTCTACAGAACCGTTGGAAGAACTTCAAGAAGAAAATAGAGAAAAGAAACAGAAATGAAATTCTGTAAATTATGGTTATACAAAATGGATAAAATATGGAATTAAACAATAAGATCAGCTTTAAACATCATTTCAGTTAATGACAAGATATAAGAGAACACAATCATGTTGGTAGACTGACAGAAAATGTATTGGCAAAATATATAATCAATTACCGGCCGACTGGAGAGAGAGAACTAGGTAGACATCGTAAGAGATGTACGGATAGCTGGTAGAGACTGAACAGATGACTACAACACCTAATCCATGGAAGGAGATAACGATGAGGATGATGACGAAGACAATAAATGGATACGTTGTAGGCAGACATCTCATGTTCATATATTCACAAGCGAATATCTGAAAATTTCTTCGCTGATTCCTTTGAAATGTTGGTATAACTTTATGTTCGAATACGCTAATTTTATGCACCTACTGGTGCACCATAACGTTTATAAGTATATACAGGGTGCTCTAAAATCCGCCTTACAAAATTCTAATACTTGTAGTGGGTACTGAGGAGACGATATTTTGAATTGGACGCTCGTGCGGAAAGATATCGTTCCCATGCTACAGCCGTTTGATAACACGTTTGCAACAGGGTAGTCATGGTGGGGGGGGGGGGGGGAAGAGCTTATTTGGGATCGGTTGATGTCATTTGACGTCATCCTATTTCTCTGACTTGGTTCGAGCGTCAATCACGTGTTTGTTAGCCTTAGATTGACATGACTGAATACACACTTGCAGAATACACCGACATGATTCTTCTCTATGGCGAAGCTCAAGTTAATGAAAGACCTGCTCGACGCCTTTATCAAGATCATTGTCCACAACGTTCGATTCCATCGCATACGCTTTTCGCCACAATCACGCAATGACTTTAAGAAAGGGATAATTTCATCGTCAGAAGGCGTGACTTTGGTGCTCCAAGGAGACGCTGCACACCGGAAATGGTTTTAAGTTTAGCTGTAAACAACTGTGATTTTGTTTCTTTCGTTAATAATGAGTTGAACTGTAAACGAAGTGATGTGCTAGGTCACGAGTAACTAATTGTTAGTGAAATTGCTCACGTTAACAACATGTTTTCAGATGGTTGTAGCGTATGGGAAGAAGTCGAACGTTGTGGATAATAACCTTGATAAAGGCAACGAGCAGGTCTTTCATTACGGAAAAAGGTACATTAGCGGACAGGGGCTACACTACCAAGCATTATATACTCAGTCTCCTATAGAAGACGTAGGAACCTTTAAGGGGAATTTTAGAGAATCCCTTATACCATATAATTAAGAAATAAAAATATTACATTTATGTACCATAAGGCGCTTCAGTACCACATTCCAGTTTTCTAATTCAAAGTTGTGTGCAAAACTTAAAGGAATCGGTAAAGAACGTTCGGCGATTTAAGCATCTGAACCAGGAACATGAAATTTTAGCTAACAAGACATTAATTTATATATATTATACACCAATAGGATCTCAGCAGATCTATAGAAACACGTGCGTATTCAAATGGAACGTTGCTAGAATTTCAAACATTCACTGAACAATTTTGGAAATTTACAATTTTGTATAAACGAATATATACTTCTACATAAATAAAAAGTAAATATTTGTACATTCCAAATCCTAAATGTCCGTAAATTCTTCACTATCTACTTGGAAATTTCGACAGAACGTTCAGTCAGGCATGCGAGTGTTTTCATATATCGGCCAGAACGCCAAATATAAGACATGTAGATAATTAAAGCGGTAATCAATAAATATGTAAATATTTGTGTGTAGAAAATCGTAAATCTCGGAAAGCTCTTCACAAACTGCTTTGAAATTTTCACACAACATTGCATTCAATTACGAGCATTTTTTCTATTGTCCAATTTTTAAATACATGGTGTTGTTGTCTTCAGTCCTGAGACTGGTTTGATGCAGCTCTCCATGCTCCTCTATCCTGTGCAAGCTGCTTCATCTCCCAGTACCTACTGCAACCTACATCCTTCTGAATCTGCTTAGTGTACTCATCTCTCGGTCTCCCTCTACGATTTTTACCCTCCACGCTGCCCTCCAATGCTAAATTTGTAATCCCTTGATGCCTCAAAACATGTCCTACCAACCGATCCCTTCTTCTAGTCAAGTTGTGCCACAAACGTCTCTTCTCCCCAATCCTATTCAATACCTCCTCATTAGTTACGTGATCTATCCACCTTATCTTCAGTATTCTTGTGTAGCACCACATTTCGAAAGCTTCTACTCTCTCCTTGTCCAAACTAGTTATCGTCCATGTTTCACTTCCATACATGGCTATACTCCAAACAAATACTTTCAGAAACGACTTCCTGATACATAAATCTATATTCGATGTTAACAAATTTCTCTTCTTCAGAAACGCTTTCCTTGCCATTGCCAGTCTACATTTTATATCCTCTCTACTTCGACCATCATCAGTTATTTTACTTCCTAAATAGCAAAACTCCTTTACTACTTTAAGTGTCTCATTTCCTAATCTAATTCCCTCAGCATCACCCGATTTAATTTGACTACATTCCATTATCCCCGTTTTGCTTTTGTTGATGTTCATCTTATATCCTCCTTTCAAGACACTCTCTATTCAGTTCAACTGCTCTTCCAAGTCCTTTGCCGTCTCTGACAGAATTACAATGTCATCGGCGAACCTAAAAGTTTTTACTTCGTCTCCATGAATTTTAATACCTACTCCAAATTTTTCTTTTGTTTCCTTTACTGCTTGCTCAATATACAGATTGAATAACATCGGGGAGAGGCTACAACCCTGTCTCACTCCTTTCCCAACCACTGCTTCCCTTTCATTCCCCTCGACTTGTATGACTGCCGTCTGGTTTCTGTACAAATTGCAAATAGCCTTTCGCTCCCTGTATTTTACCCCTGCCACCTTTAGAATTTGAAAAAGAGTATTCCAGTCAACATTGTCAAAAGCTTTCTCTAAGTCTACAAATGCTAGAAACGTAGGTTTGCCTTTTCTTAATCTTTCTTCTAAGATAAGTCGTAAGGTCAGTATTGCCTCACGTGTTCCAACATTTCGACGGAATCCAAACTGATCCTCCCCGAGCTCTGCATCTACCAGTTTTTCCATTCGTCTGTAAAGAATTCGCGTTAGTATTTTGCAGCCGTGGCTTATTAAACTGATAGTTCGGTAATTTTCACATCTGTCAGCACCTGCTTTCTTTGGGATTGGAATTATTATATTCTTCTTGAAGTCTGAGGGTATTTCGCCTGTCTCATACATCTTGCTCACCAGCTGGTAGAGTTTTGTCATGACTGGCACTCCCAAGGCCGTCAGTAGTTCTAATGGAATGTTGTCTACTACAGGGGCCTTGTTTCGACTCAGGTCTTTCAGTGCTCTGTCAAACTCTTCACGCAGTACCGTATCTCCCAATTCGTCTTCATCTACATCCTCTTCTATTTCCATAATATTGTCCTCAAGTACATCGCCCTTGTATAAACCTTCTATATACTCCTTCCACCTTTCTGCCTTCCCTTCTTTGCTTAGAACTGGGCTGCCATCTGAGCTCTTGATATTCATACACGTGGTTCTCTTCTCTCCAAAGGTCTCTCTAATTTTCCTGTAGGCAGTATCTATCTTACCCCTAGTGAGATAAGCTTCTACATCCTTACATTTGTCCTCTAGCCATCCCTGTTTAGCCATTTTGCACTTCCTGTCGATCTCATTTTTGAGACGTTTGTATTCCTTTTTGCCTGCTTCATTCACTGCATTTTTATATTTTCTCCTTTCATCAATTAAATTCAATATTTCTTCTGTTACCCAAGGATTTCTAGCAGCCCTCGTCTTTCTACCTACTTTATCCTCTGCTGCCTTCACTACTACATCCCTCAGAGCTACCCATTCTTCTTCTACTGTATTTCTTTCCCCTATTCCTGTCAATTGTTCCCGTATGCTCTCTCTGAAACTCTGTACAACCTCTGGTTCTTTCAGTTTATCCAGGTCCCATCTCCTTAATTTCCCACATTTTTGCAGTTTCTTCAGTTTTAATCTACAGGTCATAACCAATAGATTGTGCTCAGAGTCCACATCTGCCCTTGGAAATGTCTTACAACTTAAAACCTGGTACCTAAATCTCTGTCTTACCATTATATAATATATCTGATACCTTTTAGTATCTCCAGGGTTCTTCCACGTATACAAACTTCTTTCATGATTCTTAAACCAAGTGTTAGTTATGATTAAGTTGTGCTCTGTGCAAAATTCTACTAGGCGGCTTCCTCTTTCATTTCTTAGCCCCAATCCATATTCACCTACTATGTTTCCCTCTCTCCCTTTTCCTACACTCGAATTCCAGTCACCCATTACTATTAAATTTTCGTCTCCCTTCACTATCTGAATAATTTCTTTTATTTCATCGTACATTTCTTCAATTTCTTCATCATCTGCAGAGCTAGTTGGCATATAAACTTGTACTACTGTAGTAGGTGTGGACTTCGTATCTATCTTGGCCACAATAATGCGTTCACTATGCTGTTTGTAGTAGCTTACCCCCATTCCTATTTTCCTATTCATTATTAAACCAACTCCTGAATTACCCCTATTTGATTTTGTGTTTATAACCCTGTAGTCACCTGACCAGAAGACTTGTTCCTCCTGCCACCGAACTTCACTAATTCCCACTATATCTAACTTTAACCTATCCATTTCCCTTTTTAAATTTTCTAACCTACCTGCCCGATTAAGGGATCTGACATTCCACGCTCCGATCCGTAGAACGCCAGTTTTATTTCTCCTGATAACGACATCGACCTGAGTAGTCCCCGCCCGGAGATCCGAATGGGGGACTATTTTACCTCCGGAATATTTTACCCAAGAGGATGCCATCATCATTTAATCATACAGTAAAGCTGCATGTCCTCGGGAAAAATTACGGCTGTAGTTTCCCCTTGCTTTCAGCCGTTCGCAGTACCAGCACAGCAAGGCCGTTTTGGTTAATGTTGCAAGGCCAGATCAGTCAATCATCCAGACTGTTGCCCCTGCAACTACTGAAAAGGCTGCTGCCCCTCTTCAGGAACCACACGTTTGTCTGGCCCCTCAACAGATACCCCTCCGTTGTGGTTGCACCTACGGTACGGCCATCTGTATCGCTGAGGCACGCAAGCCTCCCCACCAACGGCAAGGTCCATGGTTCATGGGTGGTTTAAATACATAAAACATGTAAATAAATGTGATATATGAAAAGGGAAGTGTTATTATCAAAAACTTCAAAAAGTTCTCCACCGATTTACTTTACATTTTTGCACTATACGAAGGAAAGAGGAAAGGAATAAAGGAGATAGACAGCGGAAAGGAGTAGATGAACAGAGGGAGGCTGAATAGAGCAAATGGATAGAGAGTATGGAGGAGATGGAAGTAGAAAGGAGGTACGTGGTGATGGACAATTGCACAATGACAGAAAGGGGCAGGAGACAGATATGGAAGGAGAAGACGGATAAAGGGCGAGGGAGGCGTAGGAGGTGATGGACAGAGGCAAGGGAGAGAAGGATATTAGTGCGTACATGCAATTGCCAAACATATTAGAAACTTGTGTTTCCTTTTTTGTTTGTTTTTCATTTACCGACTCTGAGCCCCATCAGCGCACCATATGTTGAACTACGAATTTCCTTACTTTTATATCCGCCAGTATTAATCGTCACGTAAGGGTCCTATCAGACCGTAGATAATTCGGAGTTTTTTTCCGTCTTGTGACATTTTCAGTTATTCTGACATTGCAGTTTTTGCAGAGAAACGTGTGAAGAAAATCTGTTCCATTAATATTACCTTGAAACCATTGTCGTATCTTGAACAAATCATGTAAACAAACCTTGAATATCTTGTATATTTCGGTCCTGCGTGGTTTTAAATTTGATGTCATCTGCCATCTGCAGCTAATGTCTACGCTTCTTACCGTTATTGACCAGTTTTTATCGTACGGAAATTGTAAGATACGCAATTACTGACTGACATGGAACGCGGGTAATGTACACCGGAATTTCATTAAATCACCTCAAGCTACACAATTTCACAACAGCGAGTCGCTTCTCTTTTGTCGTTAGTTCTTGTGGCGGCTATCTTAGTTGCACAGCCCTTGCGGCGTAGTAGTGCACTGCCTCTGACATTGATTAATGCCTACGCCTGCCTCCGTATAGACGCAGCTGTTCGCTTTGTTCCGAGATTGAGCGCCAAAAACGACATCGAATTTCCGCAGGGCCGAAAAGGCAAGGGCTCCATCTTCGTGTGGGCGTCCGGGAACGGCGGCCGCCACACGGACTCCTGCAACTGCGACGGCTACACCAACTCCATCTTCACTCTGTCCATCTCCAGCGCGACGCAGGCGGGGTGAGTAGCGCTTTATATCCTCTCTCTATACACTCTTCTATCTCGTTTTCTTCTGTCACTCTTTCTGAGTTCACTGCGGCGTATCTCTAGCCAGTGAAGTACTCAGAAACTACTTCCAGCGAACACCCACACACAGACATGTCACAAAACTACAAATCTCTCTCCTATGGTCCTTCATCATCTTCTTGCGGCTTACAAAGCGATAGATTCATACAAACCATACTCATTCAGTTACGTGGGGGTCTCTTATGTTTGTTCAGTAATTAAGCTGTGCATAAAGTAGATGAGACAGCGCACTGACGTTATATTTATAGCTTGAACAAAAACCTCATCACGGGAAGAAAAGTTCTGATGTCAATATTGATAACTGAAAATTACTGATTTGTTCGTCACGCCACAGAGTATTATTATGTGACTTCGACGATTCGGTGTGCAATTTGCCTTCTTGGGGGGCTGCATGAAGTAATCATCATGCTAAAATCCAATTTGCTTTCCTTTCCTTGAAATTATACAGAAATGTAAGAAACTAAGTCGCACAAGGAAATCATCTACCATGAAATACGGTATAACAGGCAAAAGAAGTTCAACGAAGTGAGTGAGAAACTTTTTTATTCTCATTTAGATATTTGAAGTATCTATTTTATTTCATTTTAAAAATTTTGTAAACCTGAAATAGTGCCATTAAGAATTATATGCAATTAGTAATAATAATAATAATAATAATAACAATAAAAATATTTATTCATCGTTTCACTATTTTCTACAATGTATGCACAGGCTACATTTAAAGAAAGTGTTTGATTCTTTACCTCTCACACACACCAGTACTTACGTATAGCTGTCATTGAATTAATTAACATAGCTCCCACAGTCATTATTGCTCATCTCCATGCGCGCTTCGACAGCTTTTTATGTACCTGACAGCTATTTAACGATCTAAACAGAGAAACGACGACACAAATTTGTCTTTACAAAAGGTGTACTATACACAACACACGTATTTTTGTACAAAGTGACAGAGCATTGTCGTTGATAATAGTGAATGTATTTATGAACGCTGGAGAAGCGTCTACATACAACTACATTTCGTAAATATTTCTTTTAATGATTTTATGTACTTCATTTTTGCAGGAAGTGCATATATCACTATCTTAGACTGATGCTTCTATACACACTGTTCTGACGTAAAGCGTTACTATGCCACTCAGAATGAAAAATGATTCTAGTTTGTTATTCTGAACCTAAGAGTTTAAGCATGAAAATTTCCTGGGTGAAGTAATTTAACAGTCACACCATGGCCCAAATAATCTTAGGAAACTCAAAATTCTGCATTTTATAATAAGTTCATTATTGTATATTTTTGTTGTTTAACTGTTTCAATTACTTTTTTATTTGAGTTATAAGCATCTGTTTAGCTGTTACGAAAATATAACACATACTGTTGAGAGGTACATAACATTTACAACCTACACTTTACTCAGGTGAATGACAAAATGTGACCGAAAGTCTCTCTGAATACTTACAACACAACCATGTACACATGCAACTGCTCTTTACCTTTAGTGTTTCTAGCAGGTATGGAACACGACAATCAAGGTACAATGTGCGCTGCTAAGTACCATTCTTATTGACACACCGAAAGCACTGAGAACTGTCTTCTGAAAGTCACACATCTACATTCTTGAGAAATATTCTCCCTAATATTCTATGCACCTCTAGAGTCACTCGAGCCAAGGCTTCACGATAGACTTGGTGCCCTGCTCTTTTTAACAAGTTTAATAACAGCTACACATCGTCATTTAGGTGTGTTAATATTGAGCGCACGTTTCATTATACACGTGACTTTGAGTGCCACAGATTTATATCTTTCACCTTTTTTGCCTACATTTCAGTTTCTTAAAGAAAATGAAAGGATAGAGGATAGTCAACAGTTTGTTTATTCCACCAGCCATAATCTTCGACCCGGGGAAGTCTACATCTACTCAGTCTTTATTAATGCCCTATGTAATTTACATTAGCTTTGGTGGTTGCTAATCCTTAAATATCTCATGAAACTGATTTAGTGCAGTCCATTAAAAACATTCACTGCCATCGCTCTGGTTTTGTGTTAGTGCCTGTGCTATACAAGACGATGTCCACAACACAAGCTCGAATGATCTGATTATGCCCTTGGTAACTGCTGTATCTTCTACACTGCTTGTCATGGCAGATTCTGTCTGCAATATAAATCGGAAAATTCCTTTACACACCACGTATTTGGCTCACCTCTCCTACACCAGACTCTGTTCACAAAAAACCTTCCATTTCCTGCTCTCCTCGTGGTAGCTAATTGAAGACTATTTTTGAATAATAATTCGATAACACTCCCAAATCCATACATATTAAATATGTATGAGAGTGTATTGTGTGTTCCACATCTTCATCTAAACCACCGTTTCGATTTCAACCAAACTTCGTACACACATCCGATATTGTCAGTTACTAATCCCTGTGTGGATAAGAGCCACCTGCCCACCGTCATTCAGGATCTTCGATCTCATAAACAGTGGGATTGTGTGACAAACCGCTGCAGCATACATGACGTTTAAATTTATTGCTTCTGTGCTACTAGCTCTCCTCTCAATAACGTTTACAGACAATATCCACATCTTCCACTATTTGCACCTATAAAATTATATCATTGTACCACACTTACTTAAGGATATATTACCTGGCGTGACTAGCACACTGGACTAGAATTCAGGAGGACGACTGTTCAGCCCCTCGTCCGGCCATCCTCATTTAGGTTTTCAGCGATTTTCCTAAATCGCTTCAGACAAATGCCGGGCGTGATGGTTACTTTGACAGGGCACGGTCGAATTCCTTCACCATCCATCCCTAAACCGATGATACCTTCCCCCAAATCAACACTACTCAGGGAATAAGACGTCATAAATACTGAGATGCGTGTAAACTCCCACATTGTACATGATGTTTAAATATATTACTTCTTTTGCTATTAGTTTTATTAGCAACTTAATTTGCAGTGTCCACATATGCCACTGAATTTATCTACTAGGGCAGTCAATAAAATAACGATATGATGATGTATTGATATGATGAAATATCGATAAAATTTCCAAGATATACCGACATACGTTGTTGTTGTTGTCGTCTTCAGTCCTGAGATCGGTTTGATGCAACTCTCCATGCTACTCTATCCTGTGCAAGCTTCTTCATGTCCCAGTACTTACTGCAACCTACATCATTCTGAATCTGCTTAGTGTAATTATCTCTTGGTCTCCCTCTACGATTATTACCCTCCACGCCGTCAACCAATGCTAAATTTGTGATCCGTAGATGCCTCAAAACAGGTCCTACCAACCGGTCCCTTCTTTTTGTCAAGCTGTGCCACAAACTCCTCTTCTCCCCAATTCTATTCAATATCTCATTAGTTATGTTATCTACCCATCTAATCTTCAGAATTCTTCTGTAGCACCACATTTCGAAAGCTTTTATTCACTTCTTGTCTAAACTATTTATCGTCCACGTTTCACTTCCATACATGGCTACACTCCATACAAATACCTTCTGAAACGACTTCCTGACATTTAAATCTATACTTAATGTTAACAAATTTTTCTTCTTCAGAAACGCTTCCCTTGCCATTGCCAGTCTACATTTTATATCGTCTCTACTTCGACCATCATTATTTATTTTGCTCCACAAATATCAAAACTCCTTTACTACTTTAAGCGTCTCATTTCCTAAACTACCACCCTCAGCATCACCCGATTTAGTTCGACTACATTCCATTATCCTAGTTTTGCTTTTGTTGATGTTCCTCTAGTACCCTCCTATCAAGACACTGTCCATTCCGCTCAGCTGCTCTTCCAAGTCCTTTGCTGTCTCTGACAGAATTGTAATGTCATCAGCGAACCTCGATGTTTTTATTTCATGTCCCTGGATTTTAATAGCTACTCCAAACTATTCCTTTGTTTCCTTTATTGCTTGCTCAATATACAGATTGAATAACATCGGGGATAGGCTACAACCCTGTCTCACCGCCTTCCCAGCCACTGCTTCCTTTTCATACCCCTCGACTGTTATAACTGCCATCTGCTTTCTGTACAGATTGTAAATAGCTTTTCGCTCCCTGTATTTCACCCCTGCCTTCTTCAGAATTTGAAAGAGAGTATTCCAATCAACATTGTCAAAAGCTTTCTCTAAGTCAACAAATGCTAGAAACGTAGGTTTGCCTTTCTTTAATCTTTCTTCTAAGATAAGTCGTAGGGTCAGTATTGCCTCACGTGTTCCAACATTTCTACGGAATCCAAACTGATCTTCCCCGAGGTCGGCTTCTATCAGTTTTTCCATTTGTCTGTATAGAATTCGCGTTAGTATTTTGCAGCTGTGACTTATCAGACTGATAGTTCGGTAATTTTCACGTCTGTCAAAACCTGCTTTCTTTGATATTGGAATTACAATATTCTATGAAGTCTGAGGGTATTTCACCTATCTCATTCATCTTGCTCACCAGATGGTAGAGTGTTGTGAGGACTGGCTCTACCAAGGCTGTCAGTACTTCTAATGGAATGTTGTCTACTCCTGTGGCCTTGTTTCGACTCAGGTCTTTCAGTGCTCTGTCAAACTCTTTACGCAGTATCATATCCCCCATTTCATCTTCATCTACATCATCTTCCATTTCCATAATATTGTCCTCAAGTACATCGCTCTTGTATAAATCCTCTATATACTCCTTCAACTTTTCCGCCTGCTCTTCTTTGCTTAGAATTGGGTTTCCATCTGAGCTCTTGATATTCATGCAAGTGGTTGTCCTTTCTCCACAGGTCTCTTCAATTCTCCTGTAAGCAGTATCTATCTTACCCCTGGTGAGGTAAGCCTCTACATCCTTATATTTGTCCTCTAGTCATCCCTGCTTAGCCATTTTGCACTTCCTCTCGATCTCATTTTTGAGACGTTTGTATTTCTTTTTGCCTACTTTATTTGCTGCATTTTTATACTTTCTTCTTTCTCCAATTAAATTCAATATTTCTTCTGTTATCCAAGGGATCCTACTAGCCCTTGTCTTTTTACCTATTTGATCCTCTGCTGCTTTCACTACTTCATCCCTCAGAGCAACCCATTCTTCTTCTACTATATTTCCTTCCCTCATTACTGTCAATTGTTCCCTTATGCTCTCCCTGAAACTCTGTACAACCTCTGGTTCTTTCAGTTTATCCTGGTCCCATTTCCTTAAACTCCCACCTTTTTGCAGTTTCTTCAATTTTAATCTACAGTTCATAACCAATAGATTGTGGTCAGAGTCCACATCTGCCCCTGGAAATATCTTATAATTTAAAACCTGGTACCTAAATCTCTGTCTTACTATTATATAATCTATCTGATACCTTTTAGTATCTCCAGGGTTCTTTCATGTATACAGCCTTCTTTCATGATTCTTGAACCAAGTGTTACCTATGATTAAGTTGTGCTGCGTGCAAAATTCTACCAGGCGGCTTCCTCTTTAATTTCTTAGCCCCAATCCATATTCACCTACTATGTTTCCTGCTCTCCCTTTTCCTACCGACGAATTCCAGTCACCCATGACTACAAAATTTTCGTCTCCCTTCACTACCTGAATAATTTATTTTATCTCATTATACATTTCATCAATTTCTTCGTCATCTGCAGAGATAGTTGGCATTACTTGTACTACTGTAGTAGGCTTGGGCTTCGTGTCTATCATGGCCTCAATAATGCGTTCACTATGCTGTTTGTAGTAACGTACCCGCATTCCTACTTTTTTATTCATTATTAAACCTACTCCTGCATTACACGCTAAGCCGAATACAGCGACGTGGAAATTCATCGTTTAGATATCGACGAACATCGATGCTACAATGAGGCGATGCCCGATGCCCTGTCTTTTTGGAAGATGAAATTTTAGAAATCAGCAGTCAGTGTGGAAACTACCCGTCTTATTCTTCTCACAGCAGAGAAATGGCCCATATGGCTTCATCTGTGACATTACACAGAAAACAAACTTCCACAGACTCTCGTTCATGTGCCAAAAATTCATGAAGGACTTTCATTCTACCACAAAGAGACAATTAACGTTTTCAGATAAATGGAAGGTTGCTTCGTCGCTGAGCATCCCCAAGGGCTTTCTGCATGGTTATGTAAAATTGAAGGCGCTGACCATAATCTCACGGTTTTCTTTGCTGCATGAGCAGCAGACTGAGTGATCTGAAATGTACCAGCTAACGAAAAATCTTCCACATAAGTTTTCTGCGGTATTTCAAGTTCGTGTCCTACACTCAGTGTGATTTATTTGTATTTGGCGTAAGAAACTTTCTCCCGCCATCTCCATGGCTGCATCTGACACTCTAAGTCGACCGACACTTTTCTGTATACAGAGATAGTCAACCTAAATTTTCGATATTCACTATGCTCTTTTTACATTGAAACTTGTCTGCGATGGGGGAGAAACTATGTAAGCTGCTTCCTCGTCTAATTACTTAATACAAGGGTTATCAGATGCCTTACCATGGTTGATTAATAAGAAAATAAAGGAATAAACGCTATGGCTTATAGGCGTATTGGAAGCACCGAGTTACTTGAAAGAAGATCTGCCTCACGGTACTGTCACACTAACCAAATTCCCTCGCATACATGTACGGTCGATAGCCCTAGTTAATCTTTATTCAAATGAAATGGTGTTAACTAACTTCCGACATTATAGCAAGAGGCATACAGGTACTGATCACGTATTTCAAGAAGATCTAGAAACATGTTGAAAACCAAACATGACTAACGTCTTCGTTCAAAAACAAGATATATTTGAAGTATTGATCTCTCTCAGTAACAATTAATAGTAGTGTAGTGGGCTTACAAGAAAATGTGTAGCAGAGTAGCCAAGAGGCGTTACTTCCAGAGTTAGCGACTGAATCAGCTCGATTAGTTAGTCACGCATCTGAAGCAACGCGTCCTCAGGGCAAGTTCGTGCTTATTTGCTGGCCTACCAGGAGAAAATTCACCACTCGACTCCCCATCTCTCATGAACCTAAGAAGATCCACACCAAGTATCAGAGGCCAGTGAGAGCTCTTGTCGCAGCGTTAGCCTACGAAGCATGAGCAAATGCTTGCATCTTCCCCTGACATTCAGACATAGTTTGAAAGCATGTTAGCTAAGTCAAGAAAGTAGGTGTTTTCTCAAACACCTTTGGTGTCGCTACACCCGGCGTGGGCGTAGCTTCCTACTCAATCAACAGACTGACAGCTCTTGCCTACCTGTGACAAGTCGCTCGAGGGCATAAACCTTCATCAGTGTGTAAGCTGACTCCTTGCTCGTTGGTGCCTTGTTGTCTGAATGAAGCGTAGTGCGGCCTGTAAGCTGGAGGCCGTTCGCCACAGCACATTCCTCCAAACTCCTGACATTAGCCTCTTCTGTATACGTTACGTGAGGGTCTCCATCACAAAAGGGCCGCATCTCCTGACAGGCACACGACTGATTTAAGAATTCGGCTCGGCGAAATCGTTACATCAGGCAGAAAATACTGTCATTTCAATACTATCTGGATTGGTTATTACTTGCTCTTTTAAGAGAAGCATCAAATTGTTTAACTACATAAACCTTTCTCAGGCGATTACCCCAAAGTGCAACCAGATATTAGGTGGTAACGTCGAACCCTGTCCAACCTCCTCTACCCAACATTAGCACCTAACTAAACTTTAAAATGGAAAAGAATTTTCCCTGAAAATTTCTGTTTTCGAAATTACTTAAGATAAATGTTATTTAGTTTGTATGGATGTTTTATTAAGCTGGGATGTAACCTTCACCACACTGTGTCACACGTTAATGGTAATGATTGAAGTAATGTAATGATTGGTAGTTTACGTAATTAGTCTTATGTATAATGAAACAGTGATTTTTAAAAGTAATTCCATTTATTAACCGAAACAGAGTAGAACCCTTTTGCTTTTGTTCTTTGGAAAACTTCAGTTTACCAAAAAAAAAAAGGCTCTGAGGACTATGGGACTTATAACATGTGAGGTCATCAGTCGCCTAGAAGTTACAACTACTTAAACCTACCTAACCTAAGGACACGACACACATCCATACCCGAGGCAGGATTCGAACCTGCGACCGTAGCAGTCGCACGGTTCCAGACTGAAGCGCCTAGAACCGCTCGGCCACAACGGCCGGCTTCGTTTTACTTTTGAGGGTGAATATCCCCCATGTTCACTACCACTCATCCAGATTCTACTATACGGAACTAATCCGTAGGCGGGTTGATTGTAATTACATCTGCTCTGCTTATGTTCACACTGTCAAAGTGAAGGTAGTGAGATACATGCCTAAATCTTCCAGAAATTCATTTATTAATTTAGCTCATTGTCATCCGTTATTGAATATGATTTTTATATTAATTGTATTACTAAATCAGTCAGGAATGCGGACCCAGATTATCATGTATCAAACATGCAAGACTACAAAATATAATGGTACTCTTTTCCCGATAAGTAGGTCGTATTTGCAAGCATTTAGCAATTGTCAAAGGACAGTTTAGAAAAGCACAGAGATATGAGAGGATTTTGTGAGAGCTGCCTCATCATGGCGGTTCGTTCCCGTTATTCGTTCTGAATGCACGCTGCATTCTTGTAACAGATGAACATCCCACATATTCCAACACTCAAAGATTCTTTTTCTGTTTTCTCGCCATGTTGTAAATGTACTCCAGTCGTAACATCAACTGGAGTGCACAGTGCAGACTTTGTGAGTTAAGGGTTCCATTCGTTCATCAGACATATTTGTACACGTAAGACTTTAGGATACACAGAAATTTTTAAACGAATCATTTATAGTGCCCCTATATTTCATTCTCACTCGAGTCATCGAGAACTGTAGCATGCCACTTCTGTACGTTTGAGTGAATCTTAGAGAAGTAATCCCGGGAACTGTAGCATGTCATTTCTGCACGTTTGAGTGAACCTAAGAGAATGATTTATCATAGCATTAAAAACCAACATTTGTCAACAGTTTGATCTTTCTGGCCGAACAGACCTGTAGATGTCTCGTACGAACGATATATGTAGAGTAAACCAAAATGCTTGCCCTATTCAAAGACCCTTTGATTAAGATCTTACTTTCTGGTGCTATAAGCTTATTTCGGGTCTACGCCCATTGGCGAGCTATCTCCAAAAATATAAATTTTTTGTGGATAAATCTATGTGTATTTGTAACTAAAGCAAATTTCTGTTTGTCTGTTGTACTGCCTACTTCCGTAACACATGGTTAACGCTATCTCTGTCTAATAAAATGTATTGCTGCGTATCGTTGGTGTAATGACTCAGTAGTGTCATTTGTCGCAAAGCTATATCTGTAAGATCTGTTTAATATTTGACAACTTTGTGGAATTATGGAACACTTTAACGGATGAAATAAATCTAGAGGCAAAGACAACTTCAGCTAACATTAGCTAAGAGTTTCCTGCTACCACACGCTTTCAGAAATGAATAAGTGAACTTTTTAAACATATAACACCGTTGACCTGATTATCACCTGGGCTGTCAAAAGACTTTCAGAAACTCAACACCAAATTGAACTGCTGAGCCACTGCATACTTAAAGAACCACTGTTTCATCTGCGCTACTATTACCATAGGCACCCTCATAAGGTATTACACAGTGACAGCGTTAACGTATGTTGTGGAAGTAAGTAAAGTGATGTTGTTGTTGTGGTCTTCAGTCCTGAGACTGGTTTGATGCAGCTCTCCATGCTCCTCTATCCTGTGCAAGCTTCTTCATCTCCCAGTAACTACTGCAACCTACATCCTTCTGAATCTGCTTAGTGTATTCATCTCTTGGTCTCCCTCTACGATTTTTACCCTCCACGCTGCCCTCCAGTACTATATTGGTGATCCCTTGATGCCTCAGAACATGTCCTACCCACCGATCCCTTCTTCTTGTCAAGCTGTGTCACAGACTTCTCTTCTCCCCAATCCTATTCAATACTTCCTCATTAGTTATGTGATCTACCCATCTAATCTTCAGCATTCTTCTGTAGCACCACGTTTCGAAAGCTTCTATTCCCTTCTTGTCCAAACTATTTATCGTCCATGTTTCACTTCCATACATGCCTGCACTCCATAGAAATACTTTCAGAAAAGACTTCCTGACAGTTAAATCTATACTCGATGTTAACATATTTCTCTTCTTCAGAAACGCTTTCCTTGCCATTGACATTATACATTTTATATCCTCTCTACTTCGACCATTATCAGTTATTTTGCTCCCCAAATAGCAAAACTCCTTTACTACTTTAAGCGTCTCATTTCCTAAACTAATACCCTCAGAATCACCCGATTTAGTTCGACTACATTATATATATATATATATATATATATATATATATATATATATATATATATATATATATATATTAGTTACAAATAGATATTTTCTTTAATAACTCCATACGTTGCACATAGCTTGATACTGTCCATCGAGGCGAAATAAAGTTATAGCACAAGTAAATGACATCTTAATAAAAAGTCTTAGAATATAGCACCGTTTTGATTTAACTATACATACAGTGCCCTTAACAATACTAGTGCTGGCCAAGAAACTTAATATCAAAGCATTACAAGCTCCACGCACAGTAAATGTAAGGGAATGAATTGTCATCCGCGTCTGAGGTTATTGATGGCACAGACGGCTGCCCTAGGTACAAGCCGTGGTACCTGGAGGAGTGCTCGTCGACGCTGGCGACCACGTACAGCTCGGGCACGCCGGGCCGAGACAAGAGCGTCGCGACGGTGGACATGGACGGCCGCCTGCGACCCGACCACCTGTGCACCGTAGACCACACAGGTAAGGCCAACTACTGCGCTGCCTCGCTGGGCGCCACTTCCTAATCTATAATAACTCTTAAACTAACAACCTATGCTTTTCACTTTTCCGAAAGAAGCACCGCTCTAACACATACTACCTTTACGGAATAGAAAAGTTGACCACTTGCATCAGACGGTAGAGCGATTCTTCCACCAACAACTTACATCACGCCAAAGGACCATAAAGGAGTATGTACGACAAACTAGTGCTTATGCGGAAGAAACCATAAAGGCGACCGTTTTTCCCTCCGTTTACTAGCGAGTGGAAAAGGAAAGGAAGTGACTAACAGTAGCATTGGGTACCTACCACCACTCAACGTATATGCAGGGCGTTACAAAAAGGTACGGCCAAAGTGTCAGGAAACATTCCTCACACACAAATAAAGAAATGATGTTATGTGGACATGTGTCCGGAAACGCTTAGTTTCCATGTTAGAGCTCATCATAGTTTCGTCAGTATGTACTGTACTCCCTCGATTCACCGCCAGTTGGCCCAATTGAAGGAAGGTAATGTTGACATGCGACTCATTACTCTACTGTACTAGCATCAAGCGCATCAGTACGTAGCATCAACAGGTTAGTGTTCATCACGAACGCGGTTTTGCAGTCAGTGCAATGTTTACAAATGCAGAGTTGGCAGATGCCCATTTGATGTGTGGATTAGCACGGGACAATAGCCGTGGCCGCGGTACGTTTGTATCGACACAGATTTCCAGAACGAAGGTGTATCGACACGAAGACGTTCGAAGCAATTGATCGGCGTCTTAGAGAGCACGGAAAATTCTAGCCTATGAGTCGCGACTCGGGAAGACCTAGAACGACGAGGACACCTGCAATGGACGAGGCAATTATTCGTTCAGTTGACGATAACCCTAATGTCAGCGTCAGAGAAATTGCTGCTGTACAAGGTAACGTTGACCACCTCATTGTATGGAGAGTGCTGCGGGAGAACCAGTTGTTTCGGTAACATGTACAGCGTGTGCAAGCAGTATCAACAGCTGATTGGCCTCCACGGGTACACTTCTGCGAATGGTTCATCCAACAATGTGTCAATCCTCATTTCAGTGCAAATGTTCTCTTTACGGATGAGGTTTCATTCCAACGTGATCAAATTGTAAATTTTCACAGTTAACATGTATTGGCTCACGAGAATACGCACGCAATTGTGCAATCACGTCATCAACACAGATTTTCTGTGAACGTTTCTGCAGGCATTGTAGGCCATGTCCTGATTGGGCCCCTTGTTCTTCCACCTACGCTCAATGGAGCACATTATCATGATTTCATACGGGAGACTCTACCTGTGCTCCTAGAACATGTGCCTTTACAAGTATGACACAACATGTGGTTCATGCACGATGGAGCTCCTGCACATTTCATTCGAAGTGTTCGTACGCTCAACAACAGGTAAGGTGACCGATGGATTGGTAGAGGCGACCAATTCCATGACCTCCACGCTCTCCTGACCTCAACCCTCTTGACTTTCATTCATGGGGGCATTTCAAAGCTCTTGTCTACGCAACCCCGGTACCAAATGTACAGACTTTTAGTGCTGGTATTTTCGACGGCTGTGATACAATACGCCATTGACCAGGGCCGCATCAGGGCATCAGGGATTCCATGCGACGGAGGGTGGATGCATGTATCTTCGCTAACGGAGGACATTTTGATCATTTCCTGTAACAAAGTGTTTGAAGTCACGCTGGTAGGTTCTGTTGCCGTATGTTTCCATTCCATGATTAATGTGATTTGAAGAGAAGAAATAAAATGAGCTCTAACGTGGAAAGTAAGCGTTCCCGGACACGTGTCCACAGATTTTTTTTTGTGTGTGAGGAATGTTTCCTGAAAGTTTGGCCGTACCTTTGTGTAATTGGCCTTTCTTCCTCGTCCACCCCACAGTCCGAATCTAGCCCCTTTTGACTTCCATATGTTTGTCCTAATGGAGGAGCACTCCACAGCAAGTGGTACGTGGCTGATGGGGAGGTTATTGATGAAGCAAGAAGTCGGCCAGTAGAGTGATACGATGTGGGTGCACAATCCCTTACAGTAATTTCACGCAACGCCGTCGCACTTAATGCAGATTATTTTGAAAATCAGGTTTTGTTGCCAAAACAGTGGATAATAGTATGGCACCTTGAAATTTTTAATAAAACCAACGTGCTTACAGAGAAAAACGTTTTGCCGTAGTTACTGACTGCCCCTCGTATTCACATCCCCTAGGCACCTTACACTTTTCAATCTGTCACCTCTATCCAAACCTGAGAAACAGATGTCTTGACAAGCTGAAAAATGATACACAGGCAGGCAGGTGGACAACGAAGCGGTCGTACGACGATTCGGCTTTTATCCAATGAGGTACGGACCTAACTACTATGTAACCACAGACTCATTCATAACTCGCACCTGCATACTGAAACTTTGTGAGAATATCATTTTATGTCCTGTGGAACAAGTAAAGACCTTGAACAGCGTGCTATTTACTTTCCGCAGTGTTGCATCTCGAGTTGGAGGATATCCTACGACTTTCGAGCAAATGTGGAACCATAAGGGCGATACGCAGAGGCACCAGTTGACTTACGCCCTGAAGGATGTGTATAAACGGTAGAGTCACGTTAATATGACCACCGCATATGCTGGTCGTCAATATGCAATAAGCCCTTACAGACGGAGCGGTGTTGTCTGACGTCGAAAAGGTCATGAACATTGCCTTGCGGCCCAAGGATGTAAGCATTTCCTAACCGGCGCCGAGGAAACTATGGTGCACCATGGGTCATACATGACTGGGCTGAACGTCTGCTGTGGAGATGTATGTCGGGGAATAGAGGTGCAAATGTTGAGCAAATAACCTCCCAGACGAGTCAAGGGGCTACCAACAGTGTCGCGTCAACAGCCATTCACTGAACGTTGCTGGGTATGGGATTCCGTAGCAGGCGCCAGGTTCATGCACCAAGCTGAGTGATGTTCATCGGCGATGAAGGATGGAATCTTGACACCAGTACCGCAACAGGACGTCCACTGAATAGCGACAGGTGGCCTTCTCAGAGGAATCACGTTTCATGCTACATCGGACAGATGACGTTACGTGTACGGCGTAAGACATCTGAAAGTAAATACCTTGTAACCTGCAGGGAGCTTTATGGTCTAGGGAATGCATTCGTTGTATTCCGTACCTGATCTCATTCTGGGAGGTGGTGGTGGTAAGTTTCTGTGGGACCAAACTACTTAACCTAACTTAAAATAACTTATGCTAAAGACAACAGACACACGGCTACCCCGCGCGGCTCTTTCTGGGAGGTACAATGGGTCAACACAGTATGAATTTAATTATTGACAAGTATATGCACCCCTACGCGCAGTTTGTTTTTTTCTCAGCGAGATCGATCTACCAGCAGAACAGTTCAACGTGTCACACAGCTCTCAGTGTAATTGTGTGGTTCGACGATCATGAGGTTGAGTTTACCCTATTGTCCCAGTCATCAAAACACCAAGATTTAAACCCAGTCGGGAATCAGTCGGAGCTTCTCGCGCCATGGTCCGTCAACCAAGAAACATAGCACAGCTGGACACGGCAGTGGAATGGGCGTGGCTCCAAACACTTGTCAGGACCTTCCAGAACCTCACTGTCTCTGTTCCTGCAAGTTCCGAAACTGTTCATGCTACAAAAGTTGGTTATTCTGGATTCTGACAGGTGGTCACAATAACGTGATTGGAGCCTGTATTTCCCCTTGGTCTCGCCATATCATATAGAGTAGTCACGTAGTCAGAGTTTGGAAATTTGCTTCTTGGCTTTAAGTTATGGATACATGAGCAGTGCGACGATGTCAGGAGCACCACTTTCCTTCATACGTCGCGGAAAGTCAAGGTACGCCTATAACGGACGACCGAAAGGAAACACTGGACACTGGAGGAGCAAAACGTCGTCTTTTCAGACGAGTTTCAGTTCTATGTAAAGTTTCACGACCGATGTTTACTTTTGTGGAGGCTACGAAGAGAACAAATGCTGCCAGATTGCATTTGTCATTGTCATACAGACCCAGGTGTGTGTATGCGTGCGTGCGTGCGCGTGTGTGTGTGTGTGTGTGTGTGTGTGTGTGTGTGTGTCTGTGTGTGTGTGTGCGTGTGCGTGTTCGCATAGCCGTCAATTTGGACGGCAGGTATTACATTTCGGGTTTGTTAAGAACGTTGGTTGTGTTCTTTCTTCGAGGTCCCCTTGAATTTGTGTTATGTAAAAGAAAATCGGACGACCGCATGTTGTCCTTGTTGCCCTACACTATCTTCATACGGGGGTGTCTGCCGGCTACCCTCGTCAGGACGTTCTCTTTACTCCTCAACCACTAAAACGTATGGACACGGTTTTGTCGAGACAGGCACGGCATCACTCTCTAGTTACTAACGTTGAGGAATTAGGGGATGAGATTTGAATCAGCGTGCAAGGAGGTACCTGTGGAAGCTATATATGCTGAGTTCGCATTCCCAAGTGATAGCAATTGTTGTTGTCAGAGGTGATGTAAGTAGGCGGTTTAGGTTTTTATATTGGTAACGCCACGTAGCGCTCTGTATGGAAATCACTGACTGTGCTGTGTGCAGTCTGAGGCTGGTCGGCATTGTTGCAATATTAGCGATTGTAGTGTTGGGTAGTCGGCTGTTAAAAGCGCGTAGCGTTGCGCAGTTGGAGGTGAGCCGCCAGCAGTGGTGGACGTGGGGAAGTGAGATGGCGGATTTTTGAGAGCCGATGATCTGGACGTGTGTCCATCAGAAGCAATACATTTGTAAGAATGGATGTTATGAACTGCTAAATATATATATATATATTTGCTAAACATGCCTATCAGTAGTTAGTGCCTTCAGTAGTTTGAATCTTTTATTTAGCTCCCAGTAGTGGCGCTCACTGTATTGCAGTAGTTTGAGTAACGAAGATTTTTGTGAGGTAAGTGATTTGTGAAAGGTATAGGTTAATGTTATTCAGGGTCATTCTTTTGTAGGGATTATTGAAAGTTAGATTGGGTTGCGCTAAAAAATATTGTGTTTCAGTTTAGTATTGATCAGAATAGGTAAAGAGCGAAATGTCTGAGAACGTTCAGTTTTGCTCAGCTGTTGGAAAATCAAATAATGTAAGACATTTATCAGCCCAGTAATTCAATAATTTTTCTAAGGGGACGTTTCAGTGGTAGCTCTGCTAACAAAATTCGCGTCCATTACACCCCTAAATTGGAAACAAAGTGAAGCATCAGTGGCACTCTTATTTTCAACACCATAGCTGGTTTCAGCCACAAAACGATTGTTACATGGTTGTGAATTAGTGCCGTGATAGCACGCAGATGCAACGTTAAAAATATTTTTACTGGTGATGTAACTTTTTACAATTAATTACTGCAGATGTGGACACCGTGAGCTATCGAACTAATATGCTAGAAAAAGTATTCTTACATTACCGATCAATTCAATCATCTGGTCTTCCCTCTATGCTGTATGCACACAATAAATAACGTAACGTTAACGTCCATTCTGATGTTCGTAGTTTCTATAGCCAGCGTTGTAGTTTCACTTAACGTGTTTGTTTTGGAACACTATGAATTTGAAAAGTATTTCTCTCTTTGACATTTCCAGATAGTTTTACAGTTGTGGCATCTGGTGAGACCAAAAATTCCTTACAGATCTTTCAGGAGCAGTCATGTACTTTAGGTTTCTATCCATGTCATGGCGCAATGAAACAAAGAAACAGCGCTCCTTTGAGTTTACTGAAGAAATAACGCTGCATGACAGGCTATAATAGGAAATACTTTGTATAGGACGTGATATTAACATTCGTGTCCAGTAAAGAGAAAAGCCAAACCGGCGTGTAAGCAAACCTTTTCCCGGTGTCGGAAACAAATATAGCACCAGATATTAAAGGTACCGGCCAGTCGTCTAAGTTCAAATGATAAAATGTGTGTGAATTCCTATGGGACCAAACTGCTGAAGTCATCGGTCCCTCTACTTACACACTACTGTAACTAACTTACGCTAAAAACAGCACACAGACCCATGCCCAAGGGACGACTCGGACCTCCGGCGGGAGTGGCCGCCCGATTAGTGACATGGCGCCTCTAACCACACGGCCACTCCGCGCGGCAGTCAGGGTGAGTAGGGGGGGGGGGGGATCATGGAGGAGCAAATTTTGTTCAGTGGCTGTAGAGAGTACCATGAGTAACATATTGTCCTACGACCGTTGGTGTGCTTGTACCTAGAAGTTACGGAATCCATTTGATGTTGGCCCACTGCGCTCGGCTCTATTGGTTGCACATGCTAGCGTAAGATTCTTAATAATGCGTATTGTTTCCACATGAAGACTCCGTTGATCTTTGTCGTTTTGGTTTGTACGTTGATGGCAGATTAGGCATGCGATCTCACGGTTATTCGGCGTCAAAACTAGTAGCATGTTTTAATAAACGACGTTATATTACAGTACATCTGTTGGTCTCAATTATCGTTGTCAGGTAATTCATGTCCGGCTGCTGTCCCAGTCTTCTCTATGGACTACTAGAAACTTATTAAAAATCCTCACCCCAAGGGTGTCTCCTTGGAGGAATGGATTGACGGGTGGAGGAGTTTGATGGTCAGTCGTTATGATTTTCTTGAAAAGCTCGAAATCCGCAGTTTGGAGCAAAAGTATTTCTCAGTACAAATTTAAGTGATATTCAGATTACTACGAAAAAGAAACTATTCATTTTTAGCACTAATAGTTCTCGCGTTGTCGGGAGATGGAAAAACCTCACATTCTTGAAAATAGTGTTCTGTGGTATAAAATTACCATTTAATAGTGTCTCTTGCGTTAGTGTTAATAGCACCTCATATCTGTATTCCATGTACTGTTAATGCACTTTGTGGAAAATAAACAATCCCCAGGCATGTGTGGACATTGCGTGGCCTGTGATCCGTAAAGCACGCTGTGGCGGATTTTGTAACATTTTGAAACACTCTGATGTAGCTTCTTCTAACGTAGTAGGGAAGATAGATTGTGAAATCACCTACTGGGTCTTTAGTCTGCAGACCTGTGAGGGAAGTGCATGACCACAACCCGGCAACCTACCTTCCCTCGTATTTCAACCATCCATCCCATTCCCTCCAGCTTATTACAATCCCCGAATACCATTTGTCCCAAAAAACGGCTCTATTGGACTTAGATGCGGTAAACACACAAAATATGCTTTCTTAACCCACTTCATTTAATAGTAAGCTTCATTTTTATACCATTAGAACACAATTAGACAATGAAAGATTTTTCCATCCCCTGCAACGCGGAAGCTATTAGTCCCAGAGAAGGAAAGTTAATAGCATATTTTTGTATCAGAATGTTTATTTTTGTACTGGTAACACTACAAGGCACGGTTTTCACATTGGGTAAGAAAAACATAAAATACTTTTAAACGCTTCCCAACCACTGCATTCACCCCACGGGTGGGAATTTTTTGTATGTAGTTCATGGTACTATCTCGTACCACAGTACAAAAAATGCAACTTCACAAAATTTCCCCATGATATTTTTTCCTTGACTCGACTAATGTCGCATCAGTATGATGATGTCTTTCATTCGTGTTCCACTACGTACGAAGTACTGCAATCGTCCCCCCTTACTAATATATATATATATTTGCATTAGTCATAAATATGACAGTTTACCGTCTATTTCAGAGGAACGCTGCTAATCAGTCAGAAGTTTATGCTTTTACGTGTGTGGCGTTACCATCCTCAAGCTGTGGCGTTGCAGTCCTGCGTAGCGGTACCGACATGAAGAAAGATAATGATTTAACGATCCACCGGAGACGAGGCGATTAAAGTCAGAACTTAAATTCGGATTAAGGAAAGGAAATGAACTCCAGCAAGCCAGGGAACGTGAGAGCTAGGCACCAACTTATAACGTAATTCATTATTTTCAACTTGATTTCCAATTATTAAACTCAGAAAAAATACAGCAGTAGTAAAACACAGTGAAAGCAGAATGAAACCAGGCTAACAATAGTTTTGAATTACAGACCCCATGTTCAACAGTGTTTTTTAAGAGACCTGACAACTGCAAAGTAATCATTTTTGAAAATCTAATAACGTGTAATAACGACTACAACAAATCTAGTGTACGTAAAATGTTTACACAAATGTAAATGTCCAACCTAACAGAATGGTTCTAAATTACAATTCAAAATTTAACATGTCTATTTGAGAAAGTTAACGAATTAAAATTCTTAATTTAACATGTTCATTTGAGAAAGTTAACGAATTTAAGCGATACAATAGCCAGCAAATGGTCCGGCAGACCCAGGAAAATTTGAGACAGAAAGTGCATGGCACCGCAAGTTATACAAGCCGAAGGACGAAATTACACGAGCTCTGAAAAGAATTGGACCCATTCTAACCAGTGAAGACAAGACTTGGCTTAAGAAACAGCCACCATACCGTAGAGCAACTTCACAAGAGGTAGCGCCAGCGGCGGATTCCAAACGCCGGCCAGTAATATCTTGACGCCGGTGCGCTCACACTTGTCAAGTCAGGACATTGGCACGCATACTCTGCAGAAACAGTAGCTGCCCAATCAGGCAACAGCAGGGCACTCGTAAAATTAGCGTCATCCTACAAGGAAATGCCTATAAACAGCAACAAGTCAGTTGGTACGATAACACGTTTTCACCAAATTGCTGTCTGAACAAACAATCCACAATAAGCTACAAAGTCCAGCAAGCGGCGATTAACAGATTAAACTAATAATTTACGAACAGTACAGATTAAACTCTGGTGAGAACCAAGAGAATATATACTAACCCAACCAAGCTAGTGGTTTTTAAATAATAATCCTGAATGCTACTTCGATTAATAACATAACGGTCACATGTCAGTACAAAACGGCTCGCAGACCAACAATCAGCCATAAAATCTCGCCTTACAACACGCAAGGGTGAAAACACAGAGAAGTTCACACATCTCCGGCGGTGCATTCCGTAAACTAATAGATCTAGTCCGATCAGAGTCAAATACAAATAAAAGAGCACATTAAACATCAATGTTACAACAGCACGAAAAGCACCAGCGACCGCTGTCACACTCCCATCACTTGCACATATGGTGACTGTAATAACGTTCGGCATGATTTGGGATGGATCTACGTTATTAAAAAGAAGTACCGATACAATAGTGACACCCGAGGATCACAGCTAAGCTACTTTAAAAAATAAAAAAAAATAAAAGTTTCAAATGGCTCTGAGCACTATGGGACTTAACTTATCAGATCATCAGTTCCCTAGAACTTTGAACTACTTAAACCTAACTAACCTAAGGACATCACACACATCCATTCCCAAGGCAGGATTCGAACCTGCGACCGTAGCGGTCGCGCCGTTCCAGACAATAGCGCTTAGAACCGCTCGGCCACCACAGCCGGCTAAGTTACTTTTCAGAAAAGCACCATAGGATGCTCAGCGGACACAAAGGTGAGCAGGCTCAAGCAGTTTCTATAAGCAACACAGACCACACTAAGGCGAATCCAAACTTCCTGGCAGCACAGATTCACAACTCAAGAGCAGAATCACATAGGGCAGGGCAGCTACAACAGTTCCCGCTAACGCCACGAAACTAGATCGCAAAACGCGGCGCGACAACAGGAAAGCGTTGCCTTTTCAATTCGCCGGTATCAGCTAATCATGAAGTAGTTCCCGTATCAACGGTTCCCACAGAGCGAATCTGCAAGACACCTACCGACGGCTCGTAACAACACGTGTTCGCTACAACCGAGCTCCTTCCTACTCGTTCCTCTGTGACTCCAGCAAACATTTCAAACCGGAATACGTGACACAAAGGGGCAACCGGCGACCAGAAGGAAAACGAATCAGAGATACGATCTTCTTCTTCTTCTTCTTCTTCTTGGTAGGCTCTACAGTCCTTGAAGAACCTTGGCCTCCTGCATCACCTGTCTCCTTTCTTCTCTGTCCATCGCCTTCCCACTCCAGTTTTTTATTATTCCCGTCGCCTTTAAATCTTCTTCCATATAATCCAGCCACCTTTCCCTGGGTCTACCTCTTCTCCACCACCCGTCAGGTTTCCCATCAAAATTTTCTTGACACTCCGAGTTTCTGGCATTGTCTGTACATGTCCTGTCCATCGTATACTTCCCTGCTTAATTTTAACAATAATATCCATCTGCCCAAAAGGTATTTGTAGTTCTACATTCGTCCTTACTCTCCAGCAAACTTCCTCTCTCACTGGTCCAAAAATCCTTCTCAGTATATTTCTTTCCCATCTCAATAACCAGTTCCCCACCTTTAATATCAATACCCAGCCATCGGATGCATATATTACTATAGGTTTTAATATTGTCGTGTATATTTCGATCTTTGTATTCCTACTGACATTCCTGGAATGAAATACATCTTCAAGGGAAAATAGCAACGGTTTTCACTCACTATCCTTTCTTGAATATCTACGGCTACTTATTGTTCTCCGTTATTACTGAATCTAAATATTTAAATGTTTTCACTCTTTCGTATTCTTTCCCATTCATAACTGTTGAATTATTTTGTCCGTTTATATTTGGCTCCCCCTACACCATATACTTTCTTTTATTTATGTTTACTTGTAAACTAACTTTTCTTCTTGCTTCCTCTAACGTATCGTAGTTCTCCTTTAATGTCCTTACATTGCTTGTCATTAACGTTACGTCATCCGCATATGCTACCACTTGAACTTTTCGAATAAGTATTGTTCCTCCTCGATTTATCGGCATTTGCCGCATCACCTTTTCTAAAACTAAATTGAATAGCATGACACGATCTACAGGTAGCAATCGATACGAGCCGACACGGTCCGGGTTACAACCTTACATTATGAAATGAGTGGAAAACCTAAATCTGAATGCCAGATTCGACCACTGGTCCTCTGAAGTAAGAGTTAGCACCATTGTAGGACGTTATCATTCACAGTCGTCTTAAATCATTGCTTTCGTCGCCTGAAACCTGGCAAGTTCTTCGAGACCTCTACACTTGGTGCAGCAATGCAGTACTCGTTTCGTTTATTGGAGTTACAAATTCTGTTTTCGTTTTTAATCGTTAATTTTCATTGTATTTACATAATACATAACAGGATATTCTTTCTATCATTATCTCATTTACTGAAGACAGAATACATTTTTTTAGCCAGCGCCACTCTGACGAGTGAGTTCTATAACGTAACTGACCTGAAAGCACTTTAAATAAATTTCGGCAGCGATTTTTTGGAAAGCTGTGAACTAATTACAACCGGCTGCGTGGAAGTTAAAACAAAGGCCTTGTTTGGCTAAATTCGTACGCTACTTCCTACAAATCATTTACATTTTAACTACTAGTTCACATTGTTTGGGATACAGGTCTCAGAGTTTCTAAATAATAACATAAAACATTCTATACAGTGCAGACTGATGATAACTTTAGGTGTTCTTATGACTCACTGCTAACAGAGAGATGCTGAATCACAGAAGTGCCTCCATAAAAACTTCGTGGTAAAGCTGTATCTATTCGTGACTACTAGAAGAAAATAACTATTCTTCCTCTTGGTTTGGTACACGTTGATTGGAATAATTGTGATACATTGTCTGTCTTACAAACAATCGAAAGTGGTCGGTATTAGTCTTTCCGAGAACACCCTCCACTAAAAAAGGAGGTTACAAAGTGAGGCTCGTGCAGGAAACAGGGTTTATGGTAATTATGCACAAAAAGATCGAAATTTCATTCTGAATAGAATGTAAGTAAGACTGGTGAGGTCATTAGAGTCACAGTGTGGACAAATGTAAGACGTCGTAGGTAGTTGGTGTACTGGTCTAAACTACTATCAGAAAAGCTAATAAGATAAAGATTATTCAAGAAATATTAAAAATGTATCGTGGATCAGAACTCTGACCGAGATCATTGCACTCAATTGGTTGTGCGCCAACGCTTTTGCTTTTCTCTCCTTTTTAATAAGAAATGACATCTGAATTCTTACCATCGGAGGGTACTGCACTCACAATAAGACTGACGTTAATTTTTTGGTATTGGTCTCCTTCCCAAGCCAATACCTTTGCCAGTAATCTTGTCTAAATTGTCTTCTATGTCTTATCTTCTCGTTCATTACATCTCATTTATCCTACACATTGATGACACAATTCTTATTATTGATGCATGTCTGGCGGAAATATTCGAATCTCTAAGAATTACAACGAAATTGAGGAAATTCACCAGAATTAGAATACATCCGGAAACCATATGTAACTAAGAGACGACATGAATCAGACTATAATGCAGAAGATTCGTAGCATTTCACCGTTGTTGCCTGGGGCTGATGTTCTAGCACTAAAGAGTGTGCCTGGAAATTGAAAGGTCGCGGGGTCAGATCTAGGTCGGGCCACCGGTTTTTCAGTCTGCGTTTTAACGCGGCATTCTTCTCTCACTGACGAGGGGATTCGCCTCACGTGGTTTGGATCCCACATGACACTGGAGGTCCCCTCTCCCCGGTTGGTAACAGCGATAGGAGACTAGCGACGAATAGAAAGACTTGCATTTAGCCACTGAGCCATACGATTACCGTTGCTGTGTAAATCGTATAGAATAGAGAGAGCTGAAAAAATAATGAATAATTTCAAAGAGGAATAAAAGCGCAAGGAAAATAAAACTACATCTTTGGTTAATAAATGATTAATGGTCTGAATGTAACACGAATGTGGAAGAAATGTTCGACTGGAAGGACGTCATATTCCCGCTACGCCTGACACGGTTTTATGTTGTCATTACAATTTCGCCATTGTGCCGTTATCTTTAACGTACATGCGTGATAATGGCGTGACGCCGAATTGGCAACAGCAGACTAAAACCTTGACAGTTGTGACCGGAATATACCGTCCTTTTAACAACTCATAGTCTTTGGAGCCATTGTAAAGGAAGAAAAAGAACGCTGAGTGCTCAGGTAATTTAAGAGATGTTCGGTCAGGGTGTACACGGAAGGAAGACAAAACGGGACATGAGGTGGAAGAGAAAAGACTTCCTCCACGGTGCAGTCACTATAAGAATAAATTAATTGAAAGTGTATCAAAGATCCTGTTGCCGCGTAAGCCAGAAAGACTGCAGTAGTAGACTGTCACGCGATAGGGAGCTTCTTTTAAGATATCGTGATGAAATAAATTACTTGAAAACAGATGATGTTCGACACGAAATAAAAAATATAACTAAAAAGAACAGACCACCAAAAGCACGGTAGGCAGACACAGTTCACAATAATTTCCGCAAAGGAAGACTATCGCACTGTATGCTCACTGACTGCAACATTTTTGCACCATGATATTCCGAATACATATCTTGCCATATAAACAGATTCAGAAATAGAGTAAAACGAACAGTTGAATTTTATGCAATAGACGTGTAGTAAAATTAATAGTATAGGGGGAGGGGCATGGGCATCAGCAAAAAGTGACAAGATGCCAAAGCGCCATCTTTATATAGGTGATTCACGGAGTTTGAAAACTTAAACTGAGAGGAACTGCACAAAACATATTGTAGGTCAATCGTTTGACAGCTATCCACTTACTATGGTTCTGAAGATATCATTATTTTCGTACCTGAAACGCGAGCTTAATTCATGAGAATCTGATAAGTACATTTTTCTAATACTTTTAAATCACACTATTTACGAAATAAAGCGTTAAAAGACAGAGGGGTCCAAAAAATGTATCCACTGTTTAAAAGTCCATAATCTGCTAACTAATTGACAGAGTTGTCTCATTTTTGGTGAAAGTGTAGCTTAAAGTCCAACTTAAAGATGTCACTGTAGGTGTTCGCAATGGTCACCATTAACATTCACTCACAAACGATGCCGCCGAATTGCGACACGAAATACTGACTACAACGTGTTCAGTTGGATATTTGCACATGAATGTACGATAGATTCTCGAAGTTCATCCAATGTGGGTGGCTTTTGTCGATAAACGACATCCTTTTGTGTTTTGAAGACCGGAAAGTGTATGTGCTACATCCCACGATTGCTACACGCAATGAACGAGGACGACCCAGATCGTGGAATGGAGTTCCGAAAGGTTACTCGTCCGAATTTCTTGCTTGTTGCTGTTTCCAGTGAATTATAAGAAACAATGTAATGGAAAACTAACGGTTCCTCGACGCCTATTTCCTTGTAATTCCATACATCTATTAACGTTCATGTATACTGAGCACAGCCAATAGATGGCTGAAGAAAGATGAAACAATCTGGAGTAATTCTAGCGGTATACTGAACATGAATATTGTAGACCACGCAGTAGCCGAAATGACTGGAATTCTGGTACCATGATCGCGAAGTAACGCAACACGGACGAAGCAAGGAGATCATGGGCGGCTGACAAACCAGTAAAGGAAGTCATTTCTGAACACATCAAGTCTCTGATAATGATAAAATAAGCCCTAATAAAAGAAACGGATTACTGAGAACGCTTAGATCCTCAGCCCAATTACCCAGGAAAGGAAAATGTACAAAACACTAACCGGAAGGTCCAGAGTGATTAGGCTAGTTAAGATATGAAGGAAAATTCTTCATGGTTCGGCAGGAGTCGCAAAGAGTGAATATTTTAGAAAAACAGAGATAGGATCATGCACAACAACTAATAGATGCAACCCACAGATGGAGTTTGTCATTATGGGGGTTGAATCAAAATAGTGAGACGAGTTTAAAGATTCTAACTGATTGATCTTATTTATTCATGACTGAGTTCCAAGTTTGAGAACACCTTCTTTGAACGGTAATGACGAATAAAAATTACTGCGTAATAATTGGCCCAAAAAAATAATCTAAACGCAATGCACTTGCTTCTATACAAAAATATTTTAACCTTTACTTAATTACTGTGGAATATGTCCTGAACGGAAGGGGTTCGGGTGCTTTCGCGTTTACGTGCAATGGACTGTTCTCTGTGCATCTGTCCGTCTTCTCGTGACGGCTTATTCAGTGAAAGATAATACTTTCATGTAGCAGGATGTTCGATGTATGCCGATAACACGTTACAAAACGCCGAGATAGTGATAATGGGCACGATACGACAGCAGTTACGGAAGTTGTGCTGTGGGTATACGAAAGTGACATCTATAATTTTTATTCCCAGTTTATTTTCTAATACAAAACACTTTCATATAACAATGTGTGCGATGTATGCAGTTTAACACGTTACAAAAAGCCGAGATGGTGACATTGGGAACGATAAGCAAGGGGTTACTCAAAGTTGTGCTATGTGTATTCGAAAATATAATCTGCAATTCTGATTGCCATAAATGGGAAGGAATAGATGAGATCATGGAGGTTCCAATTCCGGACCTTAATCTAGTATTCAAGAGCACTGAGTAGCCCTGTGTCGTTGAAACACAACCTACATCAAATTCTTCTGTGTTCACCGATAAAAAAACACAGATATCACATGGAAAGAGGACGTAAGACACTCTAAGGAAAGAACACGAGAACAAGTATATCGATAAGGATTGAGCGCACCTTTATTTATCATACATCCGTTACAAAATTGCAAAAACCACAGTCGCCAACTAGTTAAAAAATCTGTAACCATAAAGAAGCTAAACTCTGATTTCAGTTTCACTCGATAATTATCTGAAGGAAAAGGAATACCTTCTGAATAGTTCAACCTCGAAAAGCATTAGTTCGGCAACATAACCCTATGTGCTGCTCTGAAGCAACAAGAATGGCTCAAATGGTTCAAATGGCTCTGAGCGCTATGCGACTTAACTTCTAAGGTCATCAGTCGACTAGAACTTAGAACTAATTAAACCTAACTAACCTAAGGGCATCACAAACATCCATGCCCGAGGCAGGATTCGTACCTGCGACCGTAGCGGTTGCTCGCCTCCAGACTCTAGCGCCTAGAACTGCACGGCCACTTCGGCCGGCAACAAGAATGAATTTTTAGTTATTGTCCGAGGACCTGATGAAAAATGAAGCCACTGAAAGTTTTATATGTAAACTCTTAAAGCTTTTTAAATAAAATAAATATATTAATATTCTCCATCTTAATCCTTAATTTCTACAAAATTCTCAGCATAATCACCCTAGCGACGAACACATTTCTTCGTATGCGAGACCTGTTTGTTGATATCGTCACTGTAGAATGTTTGGTATTGATGCCGGAACCCATATTACACCTCTGCCTGCACCGCTCCATCACTATGAAAGTCAATGCGATGATATTCTTGAAGTTATGGGAACACACACAAATGGGAAATCGGATGGGGCGACTGTATGGATTTTGACTGATGACAGCGAACCCAAGCCATCGGATTGCTTCAGATTTGTGTTCTGGCTTTCTAGTGCTGAAATAGAGAGTGCTCCATGTACAGTATGGACGAACTCTTAGAATTCGAAACTGAATTGCAGAACCAAGCTTCTCAAGTGTCGACATACTTTCGTTACACACCACAATGTTGTATGCTAAATTTCATAGCCTTCTAGCAGTAGAGTGCTGGAAATAGAATTGGTTGAGTGATTCTGGGGAAGGGACCAAACAGCGAGGTCGTCAGTTCCATCGGATTAGGGAAGGATGGGGAAGGAAGCCGGCCGTGCCCTTTCATCTCGTGGCGGCCATCCCGGCATTCGCGTGAAGCGATTTAGGGAAATCTCGGAAAAGCTAAATCAGTATGGCCGCACGCTGGTTGGAACTGTCCGTCCAGTGTGTTAACCACTTTACCATCTCGCTCGGTCTGCAAATATGTAGAAATTAACAAAGAAGATGTAGAATGTTAATAACGTTTGTTTTGTCTAAAAAGCACTGAGACCGTTCACGTAAGAAATTCGTTTCCAGTACTCTTCAGTACTCCCTCATCAATTCACATAAAGAGTATCAATAGTTTCCTCAGTCGAAGCTGACGCCACATTCTCAGTTTGCAGATAAAAGCAAACATGACCACATGTCCGAAATCAGATGTCAAAGACACCCTGATTCTAGCGAGATCTATGAGAGAGGGAAGCAAAGATGTGTTCTACGTCTGTAAAATTGAGATATTAGTAAGGCGTTATTTGAAAGGTGATCTTTTGTGGGGAAAGTGGCCCATAAAGTGCAGGTTTTTCTACCTAATGCCCCTTCGATGACTTGCGCGTTGATGATGATGAACTGATTATGAGGACAACGAAGAACCAGTCCCAGAACAGAAAAGAATCTTCAACTCCCAATCGGATCAAACCTGGGCCTGAAGGATCTATAGGCAACTAGGCCAACCAGTACACAACAAACTTCAGCTCAATACACAGGTACGGTAACGTAGCGTGTAGAGAATGATGGTGCACTTCCAAGTAGGAAATGAAATCAAAAATTAAATGAACTTATCTGTCAAACAAATGTTATCAATTTGTAAAATATTATTTAAAAGAGTTCAGTCTGCATGAGAATATTTTTATTTGAAAGTCGTCATCGCTTTCGACCGTCTGTGGATCATCTAGAGACCATACTCCAGTGATGACATGTGGAGACGATGGCATACACGAGGAACCGTAGATACCACCAATTAATGGCGACTGCTCGTGGGTGGTTATCCACAGTTTCCACTACGTGTCGTCGTCTCTACGCGTCAGCACTGGAATTGAGCTGAAGATGATCCACAGCAGGGCGAAACTGATCACCAATTATGAATAAAAGTCTCTTTATGCAATCAAGACTGTTGTACGTAATATTTTATTGCTGTTAGTTATGATACCTGCTGTGCCCAATATGTTTAGACAGATAGTCATACTTTTGGGCAGAAATTAAGTAGCATGAAAATAAATGCTGTGAGAATACAGGTAACTCACCTGAAATCATAACCCGTCGCTGGGAAGTGTCTCTAAGAGTAAGAAGCTGATTTACGGTACTAGCCATTAAAATTTCTACACCAATAAGATGACGCGCTACAGACGCGAAATTTAACCAGCAGGAAGAAGATGATGTGATATCAAATGATTAGCTTTTCAGATCTTTCACACAAGATGGCGCCGGTGGCGACACCTACAACGTGCTGACATGAGGAAAGTTCCCAACCGATTTCTCATACACAAACAGCAGTTGACCGGCGTTGCCTGGTGAAACGTTGTGATGACTCATGTAAGGAGGAGAAATGCGTACCATCATGTTTTCGACTTTGATAAAGGTCGGGTTGTAGTCCGTTGCGATTGCGGTTTATCGAATCGCGACATTGCTGCTTGCGTTGGTCGAGATCCAATGACCGTTAGCCGAATATGGAATTAGTGGGTTCAGGAGGGTAATACAGAAAGCCTTGATGGATCCCTACGGCCTCGTATCATTAGCAGTTGAGGTGACAGGCATCTAATTCGCATGGTTGTAACGGATCGTGCAGCCACGTCTCGATCCCTGAGTCAACAGATGGGGACGTTTGAAAGACAACAACCATCTGCATGAACAGTTCGACGACGTTTACAGCTGCATGGACTATCAGCTCGGAGACCATGGCTGCGGTTACCCTTGACGCTGCAACACAGACAGGAGCGCCTGCGATGATGTACTTAACGAGGAACCTGAGTGCACGAATGAAAAAAGGTCATTTTTTTCGGACGAATCCAGGTTCTGTTTACAGCATCATGATGGTCGCATCCGTGTTTGGCGACATCTTGGCGAACGCACATTGGAAGCGTGTATTCGTCATCGCCATACTGGCGTATTACCCGGCGTGATGGTATGGGGTAATATTGCTTACACGTTTCGGTCATCTCTTATTCGAATTAACGGCACTTTGAATAGTGGACGTTACGTTTGAGGTGTGTTACGACCCGTGGCTCTACCCTTCATTCTAGGTTCTAGGTTCTAGGGGACTGATGACCACAGCAGTTGAGTCCCATAGTGCTCAGAGCCATCTGAACAGTCAGAGGTGGTTTTTCTGTGTACTGATTTCTCAGGAACTATGCACCCAAATTGCGTGAAAATGTAATCACGTGTCTTTTCTAGTATAATATATTTGCCGAATGAATACCTGTTTATCATCTGCATTTCTACTTGGTGTAGCAATTTTAATGGTGAGCAGTGTACTTTGCATTCGAAAAGATTGAAGCAAGATACGTAAAGACAGAGGTGTCCTCCCATGCATGACACCTTTCGAATGTGGTGAGAAGAAAATTCCGCGAGCCCGCGGCTGCCTTTCTCAGCAGTTTTCCGAGCCACGGGATCAACAGCGCTGGGGTATGTGAGCCGGGCCGCACCGGGCCGGAGTGGCGTCGCCGGCATAAAGGAGGAGCTGTGAAACTTTTCTGTCCCAGAGGAGGGCGAGGCGCCTCCCTGGGGACCGGGAGCAGGGAGCGCGGAAACTTTGCTCTCCACAGGGCGGAGCGCGCGGCGTCAGGCGCCGCAGCCTCCGCTTCCATATGTGGTGGAAATTTGCTGCAAGTCCGCCGGAGCCTGTGCGGGCACCCCACGCCACGACGCCTCGCACGTTTTTAACGCCACGAGCGGCCCCTGATGTGGCAGGTTGCCCTTTCCTTTGTCGTGCCCGCGTTGTCTCCTCCTCGTACTCATTTTTCATACCTCGTTCGCGCTCTAAAACATGAAAGCCTTCTTAATATTCTCACGTTGCCAGAGTAGGCATGAAACCGTTTCTCTGCAGGCATAAAACAGAGATTCGGTAGAGATCTTTCCACTGTACTTACCCGCTTACACATGTCTTTATGTTGTTTAGCTCACAATCGACGAGGAGCGTACTATGAGGAAGAGGAAAATGGACGAAAAAATAAGGTCTGTTTCAAGTCATCAGAGAATATCTTCGTCAGTAATACTAGCTCCAGTTACTTTAATGTGACCTCCTGCTGCGTTCTATTTCACCAGGAAACAACAAAGTTGGCTAGTGGGAGCGCTACACTCGTATAAAGCGTGTCGGGTGGACGAAGACAACATTGCAGCTGTTGTAATGTGGATACGGTGAGATTTATCTCACATCCGAAATGGCATGGTTATTGGATTTAAGGTCAAGGGCGGAAGCCTGTCCGAAACGGCTATATTTTGTAAACAGTTCATGTTCCGCCGTGGTAAAGGTGTACCATGATGGCAAAGCGGCGCTATCCAAAACAAGCACCGAGGCTACTGAGACGCGGGATTAGCCGAGCAGTCTAGGACGCTGCAGTCATGGACTGTGCGGCTGGTCTTGGCGGAGGTTCGGTCCTTAGGATGATTTAGGTATAGTACTGTGTAAATTTAGCGACTGATGACCTTAGCAGTTAAGTCCCATAAGATTTCACACACTGCTGAACAGCGTTTCTCGCATTGCTGAAGGTGGTTGTTCAGGGTTTGACAGGTGTCTGAATACTCTAGAAGAGCTGCGGAGCTTAACCTTTCATTCAACACTTTTTACGAATAAACATTAATAATTGCACTCCTGGAAATTGAAATAAGAACACCTTGAATTCATTGTCCCAGGAAGGGGAAACTTTATTGACACATTCCTGGGGTCAGATACATCACATGATCACACTGACAGAACCACAGGCACATAGACACAGGCAACAGAGCATGCACAATGTCGGCACTAGTACAGTGTATATCCACCTTTCGCAGCAATGCAGGCTGCTATTCTCCCATGGAGACGATCGTAGAGATGCTGGATGTAGTCCTGTGGAACTGCTTGCCATGCCATTTCCACCTGGCGCCTCAGTTGGACCAGCGTTCGTGCTGGACGTGCAGACCGCGTGAGACGACGCTTCATCCAGTCCCAAACATGCTCAATTGGGGACAGATCCGGAGATCTTGCTGGCCAGGGTAGTTGACTTACACCTTCTAGAGCACGTTGGGTGGCACGGGATACATGCGGACGTGCATTGTCCTGTTGGAACAGCAAGTTCCCTTGCCGGTCTAGGAATGGTAGAACGATGGGTTCGATGACGGTTTGGATGTACCGTGCACTATTCAGTGTCCCCTCGACGATCACCAGAGGTGTACGGCTAGTGTAGGAGATCGCTCCCCACACCATGATGCCGGGTGTTGGCCCTGTGTGCCTCGGTCGTATGCAGTCCTGATTGTGACGCTCACCTGCACGGCGCCAAACACGCATACGACCATCATTGGCGCCAAGGCAGAAGCGACTCTCATCGCTGAAGACGACACGTCTCCATTCGTCCCTCCATTCACGCCTGTCGCGACACCACTGGAGGCGGGCTGCACGATGTTGGGGCGTGAGTGGAAGACGGCCTAACGGTGTGCGGGACCGTAGCCCAGCTTCATGGAGACGGTTTCGAATGGTCCTCGCCGATACCCCAGGAGCAACAGTGTCCCTAATTTGCTGGGAAGTGGCGGTGCGGTCCCCTACGGCAGTGCGTAGGATCGTACGGTCTTGGCGTGCATCCGTGCGTCGCTGCGGTCCGGTCCCAGGTCGACGGGCACGTGCACCTTCCGCCGACCACTGGCGACAACACCGATGTACTGCACATACGGTTCACGTCCACGCTGTCGCGGCATGCTACCAGTGTTAAAGACTGCGATGGAGCTCCGTATGCCACGGTAAACTGGCTGACACTGACGGCGGCGGTGCACAAATGCTGCGCAGCTAGCGCCATTCGACGGCCAACACCGTGGTTCCTGGTGTGTCCGCTGTGCCGTGCGTGTGATAATTGCTTGTACAGCCCTCTCGCAGTGTCCGGAGCAAGTATGGTGGGTCTGACACACCGGTGTCAATGTGTTCTTTTTTTCATTTCCAGGAGTGTATTTTGAAATGGTGATTGGACATGGAGTATAGGAGACATATCTGTTTAACAAAAAGAAAAATCAGTTATCCTTTTAAGAAAACATTTTTTGTCACATTTAATATCTGCAAAACAGCCTGTACTTGATCACATTTTCCACAATACTCAAACGTAAGCGGAAACAAACAGGATCCTAGCAAAGTTTAAAAGAAGTTTATAAAAGAGCAAAAGAAATAAAATGGCCTAAGCTTACTGTAATGATTCTGTTCGAAGAGTACAAATTAGCGTACTTCTGCCAGTTGCGAAATGAGTGGAAGCAGTGTTCTTTACTGAGCGCAGAAACAAAATGACAGATTCCTGACATGTTTGAAACTCAGCTGACGTCATGGAATCACAGAAACTATTCATTTCATATTTTCAGTTTGTGATTTGTTAAAGCTGTCGCGCCGGAGAAAGAATGCACGCAAAAATTGTGGCTCCGCCCTACTGTCAACTCTACATAAATACTTTTTGAATGAGTTGATTGTACATACGATCATAATTCCCCGAAAAAAGAAAAAAAGAAAATAAGAGAAATGTTTCGCTATGCTTTGTCTCCATACAATGTTGCAGTAGCGGGGTTCACTTTGACAGATCACAGCAAGGCTATGTACAAATTTCTGTTGAGTGGATTGATCCGTAACATATTGTTTACTGTGTTTGCTTTTCCTGTTTCTATGCAGTACAACTATGAATACAGAAAAAGCAACATCCTGGAAAACAGTGAAAGGAATCTGAACATATGACTCATAATTAAGTTATTAATTCACCCCACGAATAAACAGCTACGCCGCAAACTTACAAAGCTATACGCAGCTCTGGAATTGGAAAGCGAAAAATAAAAAGGTTGTAGAGGACGAATTATCTGCCTACTCAGGGAGTAGCAAATATTTTTCTCTGAAAAAGACTTCTGAGTATGACAAACTAATTTTACTTAATGCTTGTACGAGTGCGCATTGAATTTGTAGATTTAGCGTTAGGAGTTAAACAACTGTACGTTTGGTACGTTAGCTTAGGTTGCTCCTAGTTCCAGCGTTTCCACCACAATAAAACATGGAGATCATTCACATTCATGTTAATGGTGGTCATCTGTGCGGAATAGGCCAACAGAACAATTTTGTTGCCATGCTCACACATGCGGTACTTCAGTACGTGATACTCCTCAGGCATTAGGAAGCTGACGTTCATAGAAAATACTTATTACCTTTCCTGTTCTTTAAAAAACGATGAAACGAGTTAGGCTAACCTTCTTTTCCAAGATGGTAGAGGTGTTGTCACGAAGGAGTGACACTGAGGACTACTGGAAGCAGTGAGAGTTAAGAGATAAGCATACGGCTGAGAAACATCCTGGGACGAGATACACGAAATTACTTGCTTTACGAGTGCATTAAGTAACTGAGGAAACTGCTGAGGCGCAGAAATAAGGACGTCAGGTTTCAGCACTAACGCAAGTGCGCTGACACCACACTTTACCGAGCTAGGTGGCTGAGTGGATAGCACACTGTACTAGCATTCGGAAGAATGACGGATGAAACCCACGTCCGTCCGTCATGATTTAGGTCGCTTCAGGCAAATGTCGGGATGGTTGTTTCGAAACGGCACGGCCGCCTCAATTCACCACCTTCCGCCAATCCGATTGGACCGATGACCTTGCTGTATGGTCCTCTCCTCGCAAATCAACCAACCGACCAACCTTGCTGGTAGATTAAGTCTTCGTACCGTACAGAGGCTCGAGACAAGGAAGTTGGTAATCGTTGCCAAATGCTTGACCAACAATTTTTATTTCTGATCACTATCAACAGAAATACAATAATAACAACGTAGAAAATTTACTCTAAAACCTGAACATGAAAAACGTCACTAAGTTCTCATTTTGCGGCACTAGCACCATTTTTGTTTTTTATTTTTTATAATCTACTGGACTTACATGGTTATAAAAAAGTAAACGTAATAAATTTACAACACAAAATGGAGCCTGTGTACCACCGCTATATTTTATTGGTAAACAATATAAAACGGAATAAAACCACACTGTGGACAGCGTTCCGCAGTATAACGTTAGACCGACGACCATTCGAAAACATCAGAAAACAACAACGCCGTGGCCCAGCTCTCCACAGCTGGGATCTGGTTACGTCTTTTCAGAACAGGGCTCTGTTCAGTGGTCCATTGCGAGATTCAGATCAGTGATCTCCAGAATCAGCTTTCGATTACCCGGTACTGCCCGGCTGCGCGCTGCGCAGTGGAGTTGGGGTCGGGGATGGACGGGTGGAGAATCCTTGAGTACACTGTTTACATAATTAGCAAACTCTGACGATATCTGAAACAGTACTGCCATTGATAGCGTCGTTCCTGTAAGAGAGTCCCCAGATTAAGCACATTTCTGACGAAGACTCAAGAAAGGCAATAGACAGAAAGTGACGACGAAAACTCATGCTTCAAAATCTGAAAATTACACACCCAGAAAACGGGGCCTTTATTACTGATACACGGTAGGAACCATGTATTACTGAATTACTGCATTATGTGTCTCGCAGATGATCGCCGAATTACCAGAGAGAAATATTAGCAACATGTTTGCGCAAAGTACATAATGCAACATGTGCATGAATATTACATATGAAATCTAAGCAGATGAGTTAGGAGATTAAGCACAGTATTTATCTGATACTCCTTATCAACTTTAGAATAATTAAAAAAAATGCTAGTATTTCTTCAATCCCCTCTTTTGTTCCATCAGATACCAGCAAGGTATCATCAACATATCTCCGGTGAAATATTATTTTACTTCTCACTCTGTTGTTTTCATTAAAGAAGTTACTTTCCAGATGACAGAAATACACCTGCCAGAAAACCACCCATAGCAAAACCCACTCTCTCTTCGTAAACTTTCCCATTAAATGCAAAGTAATTCTGAGACAATATTAGCTGCAACATGTCACTAAGTTCTGATATTTCGGTAACTGACAGCTTTCCACGTTTTACTAAGTTTTCAAAGATTATATATATTGTTTGTTCAGTTGGTACATTTTTGGATATGTTAGGTTAGTTGAATCAAAAGATACAAACCTGCCACCTGCAGGAATATTTATATCTTTAATTTTAGTTGCTAATTCATTTGTGTTTTAACTATGATTTATCAAACGTATTGTACTGCTTTAGAATGAAGTTCAGTATTTGGGAGGCTTATGAGGCAGGTGTATTTTTAGAATTAACATTAGGCCTCAATGGAACATGGGGTTTGTGGGTCTTAGATTGAGCTCTCACTCCTGGAGCCGTGGGATTTATTAAAATGTATATAATTTGCTTGTTTTTTGTGAAGAGAAAAGGTATATATCAAAAATTTTTCTCATTTTATTTTGCAATTTTACAGCTGCATGTTGTTTGAGTTCTGTTATATTGTTTTCAGAGAAAGTCTGTGTTTTAATGATGTGATGTATTCATCTTTGTTCATAATTACTGCAGAATTGCTTTTGTTGGCTTTTAGAATCATGGTATTGTTGTTATTGAGTTTCATGTTTATGCTGTTTACTACCTTTTTCTTATGATAAACTACTTGGACCTTTTTACTGCGGTTACTTATGCTTTTATGAATAATTTTATTTACGTTATATGCTAGGACAAGGCCGGCCACGGTAGTCTCGCGGTTCTAGGCGCGCAGTCGGGAACCGTGCGACTGCTACGGTCGCAGGTTCGAATCCTGCCTCGGGCATGGATGTGTGTGATGTCCTTAGGTTAGTTAGATTTAAGTAGTTCTAAGTTCCAGGGGACTGATGACCACAGCAGTTAAGTCCCATGGTGCTCAGAGCCATTTGAACCATTTTTTGCTAGGACAAGCTGTACAGTGTTATTTAGAACAGCTAAATCAGCTGCTTTTGTAATGTGTATGATGTCGAATTTAGGTTATTGTTCCTTGATTATCGTTGTGCTTTACCCCTTCCTGAGTATATGTTGCTGTTTCTCACTCAAGGTGATGCCACTTTGAATAATGACTCTTTCATAAAACTGTGTTTTTTTTTTTGGATGGTTGTTTGTCCTGTTGCTAATGCAGCTCTAGCAGCGGGGCTTCTAATTTCATTTGGTGCTTGTGTGTGATTTCAGACTGCAATTTGCTTTCAATACTTTCAAAATATTCTTCAGTTTTAAATGAAACGACAAGTTCACTGTTACCATTCACCGCTTTTATTATTTCCACGACGCGTTCAAAGGTTTAAACATCAATTATCGGGTTGATTAACATTAGTTAGTATGGCATTTGTGTGTGTGTGTGTGTGTGTGTGTTGTGTTACGCTTTTTTGGAGGAACTTGTGGCACTGCCTAGTGGAGAAACAAGACACTATTTCAGAACAGGGTTTTCGATAACTTCTGACAAATGCCATACTAACAAATGTTGATCCACCCGATGATGGAGGTTTAAATCTTTCAAACGCATCGTGGAAATAATAAAAACGGTGAGTGGTAACAGTAAACTTGTTGCTTCATTTAATGTCCATAACAGTCACGATAAAGCCTAACCTAAAATATTCGCATTTAAAGTATTCTTCAGCTGCTTTTAGTACTAATAGTTGTAGTGAATTAACTAATTGAAAAAATGTGTAATAGCAGCGGATTTATAATATCTGCTTGAATTGTATGTTAACCGGGGGCCTAGAAACGAAAGAGAGGATCCGTTCCCGCCACAGCGGCAGTGGTCCACAACCCCACGACGACTACTGCAGTCCACTTCACCACTCCGCCGCCCCACAAACGGAACCACTCTTTCTGGGTTATTGTGCAGTTCGGCGGTTCGGCGGCCGGTGGACCCCCCCCCCCCCCCCCAACGAACGTCTGACACCAGACGAGTTTAGCCCCTATGTTTGCGTAGCAGACTAATGTTAGTGTGCGCGTTCGTTGAGAACTTGTTTGCGCAGCAATCGCCGACGCAGTGTAACTGAGGCGGAATAAGGGGAACTAGCCCGGATTCACTGAGGCAGATCGAAAGCCGCCTAAAACCCACCCACAGACTGGCCGGCTCACCAGACCACGATACAAATCCATCGGGCGTATTCGTGCCTGGGACCAGGCGCTCCTTCGCAATCCGGAAAGCCGTACGTTAGACCGCACGGCTAACCGGGCGGGTAATATCTGCTTTCTTCTGAAACTGAGGTTTTACATATGATTTCATCCACATTATTTCACAATTTCCTTTTGGCAATCCTGGTGCAGCCAGCAATCTTACTTTTGATCTTAACTTTGAAATAATTAAGACGAAAACACACGCTTGATATTCTTTGGTGAACTTAATACCACCACTGGTTTCATAAGTTTTATTTTGTAATTTGTGTATGAGTATACTGCTTTCGGAGCATGGCTGGGTAAATTAAATTTAATTTTATCCATATTTTTGCAGCTTCCATCGTGACTGCATTCAATAGACTGGAAGTGTTAATTAAAAAACCGCCTTGTGTCACAACTTTTCGTCTTTTATTAGTACACGATCAATTTTAGACCCCATGGGTCGATCATAAGTTGTAAGTTGTCTTGATACATGCTTCATTTTTTCTCTTGTATGAAGTGAAAGGCATATTCTGGTTATGAAAAACTCTGATGTTAGGTTACGAGTTTCGTAAGTCAAACGCGGAAAATATACCATCGAACATATTAAGGGATATAAACGAGAGGTCAGTTCGCGCACAAAATCCTCCACTAGCAACACTCTCGCATGTATGGACGGCTGTAGAGGTATAATGGCTCAATATTTCTGCCTTGCACTTGCAACGACTTGAGTCTATTCCACATCAAGCTGCTGTGCTACACCAGGCAAAAGAAAGCTCGACAAGGTATTGTGAGGTATCCCACAACTTTTGTCTGTGTACTACGCCGAGGTGGCTCCTTGATTTGAACTATTTGTCACTTGATGGGGCCTGACAACAGGTGCATATGACTGTACAGGGAATCCCCTTGCTAGCTTCTTTACCATGTTCGTACAATTACATCTATTACAATAATAGCCTTAAATTCCCTACCAGCTTACGAAATTATGGTACTAAAGATCCTATTAACGAAGGCGCACGCGCACAAGTCAACTCTACAGCAAATACAGGGAAGTAAGTTTTAAAGCAAATGTCTTAAGAGCACGGTTCACTTAAGATATAACAACATAACACGCCGACCTTGGGAGAGAATCATTGATCTGTTTACCTTCAGTCAGCGCAGGAATGACTCGCCTGGTGAATTAATCAGAGAATTCAGCAAATTATCCCCACTCAAAGTGGCCACAAACAGTCCACTACACTCAATTGATGAGCACACTCAAGCTCATTTGCATGCAAGGCATGGAAAATACACTTGCAAGACGTTACGTAAACAGGGTGACGAGAGCTCGGAGCACCTGTTTAATCTTACAAGTTAAGTTGGTTGCCCAATGAGGAAGTTAGAAGCTCACTATGAAAATTCCAACAGTTTTAATTTAGAAGGATTTCCAGATGAGGTTCCCGTCCCTCAGATTGTAGAGTGGCCAGTGGTTGGAATTCGGGTAGGTGTACCAAGAGTCCTCAGTTCAGACTGCCCCTTCAGCACAACGATCAGCCCGCCGCGAAGGTGAACAAACAAGCACCAATACCGGATCTCGATCACTGAACACCACACTGCGCCTCCAACAAGCCAACTCTCGTATAACGTACGCAGTGCACGCACTTATAAAGTCGGTCAGAGGCACATCACTGCCCCTTTGCAGAAGCATGTCCACCGGTTACCCAGCAAATAGGTGAAGATGTTTCCGCAGAGCGGTCCTAACGACATCGCACATGTGTGGCTCAGACACGGCTTGCACATAGCTTAATGTTACGTTTCTACACCTGATGGCTTGGTGGGATTTCCGTGTGCCAGCATGTGGGCAATCTTGTTTTGCATCGCTTAATCCTTTATATATTTAATTATTGCTTTTGTTCGACTGTGGATTTTGGACGTTCATTTTAATCCAGTAATTCGTGCTACTAACGTAACCTCTTAATAAGATTGTATACAGATTTACTATGTGTAGCTTATAAGTTATACGAGGTGTGTGTTGCCATTGGCCCTTTCCTACTACGCTATCTCCTCCGTTAGCACAGCTATAAGTAAAATTATTTTCTACTCTCTGTACATTGGAACATAGTGGACCTTACGAGAGTAATACGTGGGCACCGACATACAGTTGTTTGCGTTGGTGTATGGAGTGATGGATTATTTGAGAAGGATCGCTCGTTTAGATTAGCAGTCCTGAGTTGTCTGAAAGTTTTGGCACGCGCTACTGCTACAGTGGAAGAGAAGATACGGGAGGAACGCTGTACGGAGCACGGTGTCTGCAGGCACGTCGGCGTCGGCGCCGCTGGCCGCGGGCATCGTGGCGCTGGCGCTGCAGGCCAACCCCAACCTGACGTGGCGAGACGTGCAGTACCTGGTGCTCATCACGTCGCGCCCCGAGCCGCTGCAGAGCGAGGCAGGCTGGGCGCTCAACGGCGTCAACAGGAAGGGTGAGTCCGCAGCAAGTGGCGGCCGTCGCAACACAGTGTCCCACTCTCCCCGCCTCGCACGTACCAGACGCAGCCTAAACGATCTGAGAAGCATAAGACTAGGACCATTAATACAGCCTGACAAAAGAGGGGTCAAATACGAGGGTCACCCCAACAGTAATGGAAAACTTTTTTAATCGGAAACCCAAATTTTTTTTATACATCTTTGCTATTAACAAAGGTCACAGAAACATTCTCCCCGCTTATATTAAAATTCAGTATCCCTGTTTCCGCTAGTTGCGCGGTTCGAACACTCCATCGATATGTCTGCTGAACTTGACGTTGGTCAGAAGAAACGTGCTGTTGTAGGGATCCATTGTCGCGCGAACAAAACAATAACAAGGAAGCTGTATGGGAATAACACCGTTGATAGCAGTACATTTAGTCGTCGAACAAAAGGATTATCTGGTGAAGGTAAGCACACCTACACACGTGGCCTCCTACTCATCAGCAGACCGATCGCTGCACGGACTGCTGCGTATTTCACTGGGTTCGGCTGACAATCGCGGAACGGTGAACGAATAACAGCGAACGAATATTCAGTCCCTGTGGCAGTAAAAGAAACGGAGATGCGCACAATATTAAGACAGTCGAAAAAGGTTTGCTCTAGATGGATTACCGAAAAATTTTTGCTCTATATGGGTTCCAGGAGCATTGACGGGTGCCAACAAAGAAACATGGAACACGGCTTGCAGTGAACTTAAGGAGAAGAATTCCTAATGTAAAGAAAGTACCCCATCGTCGAAAGAGATTTGAAGATAAAGGCTGCCTCGTGAAGAGTGAAACTTTTTTCTCCTGAGTTCTATAATGCCGGTATTCAACCCGTAGTTCCACGATACCGCAAGGCAGTTGGTACGTACGGAGATTGTTATAAAGTATTGTACACTTCTTTTGGGGTGACCCTACGCTTTACGCCGACTCTAACCTGACACGGTCATACCACATTAATTCTAAATTGTTGAAGTGCACTCTAATGTGGCCTAGTATCCACTGCGGATACATCTACTAAGGTTCAGCAACACAAAATACCTTATAAAAATTTAGTAAGGGTCAATATGAGGCCAGTGGACTCTGTTTTGGAACACTGAAGTCGACTCCAACCAATCATTTGTTGGCAGGAGTAGACGAAATGCCTACAGAATATTGCAAAAAAGATTATAGAACTCATGACTAACTGCTCTGGCGACAGTTATTGGATCAACCCCTCTTTTTTCTTTAAAGAATCTATATTTCAAACTCTTGTGAGTCATAGTAACCTAATTAATATTTAAAAGCATAATACTCACAAATTGTTGAAAGTTGTTATTATTCTGAATTCGGGTCTGTTTGCCCACCTGCGTTTACATATTCGCCAGAATTATATCTTCCAAGCTATATTCACCCTCTTCTCCAATAGAACTCTAGTAGGCACAAACTTGTCATTTTCTCTTCGTGCTCTACTGTAAGACTTGCCTGCAAAACAAGCAAACACGAGATGTGAGAGAATCGTTTCTCTGATATTACAACGGGGAAGATGCCTCTCCCTGTTTCTTGATCCCATATGCTGTTTAATGACTCATCAGTGTGAATTCTACACATAGCCAGTAATGATAAACCATAGAGGTTTTAAGTTAAATTCCATCTAATTTTTCCCAACTGTTTTCTCCTCCACAATATTTCCGTTATTATCATTCATAAAGGATTGAAAAAGGCTTCTTATCACTTACTCTGGATATACCGTACCTTGCAGGAGCAGGAGTCAGTTTTATACAGTTTGAAGTGGACAATCATCCATTTTGTGTAAATGTTTCCAAGTTCCACATCATGATACGTTTGTCTTTTGACTGAACCATTTACACCGTTTTCTACATTCCATGTTAGGTATCAGAGCCTCTAGTGCGTTTTGATTCAGAAGTAGGATGACTGTTGTGGTCTCTAGAGTGTTTCTTTCTGCAGAATGATCTACTCCAATTCCGGGGCATCTAATAACGCTTCCAGCTGCTCGACAAAACGAATTCTTTCCATTGTGACAACATGAAAGAAATTAGTACGCTAGACACATAACATGTTTTCGAACGATACCTTTGATGAAACGTTACCAGTGGGGATAATTCACTGATAATTTGAAGAAGAAAGGGACGAAATTGTGTAACGTCACAAATTTCAGCAACAGGCGTGCTAAGACGCCTACATTGTTATAAGAAAAAGCCTTTCTACACGTAGCTCAGGATCAAAATTTTACAGCCAATATTTCAACATGTTGTGAAACAAAGTCGTCAAGTTTCGAGCGGTACCATTTCAATGTAAAATCTTTATGATAGAACTGACTCATTTGTGGGACACATTCATGCAAATATAATAGCAAATTTTAAACAGTAAGCATCCGCCCTTACCAGATATTTTAAGTTTCTTTTGAGTGAATATACAGACGCTACCCCAAATTTGAGCTGCTACAGTGCGCTTTGCGATAAATTTCAGTGATGCTTAAAATTAAGAAGCACCGTCAATAAATTCAAGTTACAAAATGTGATAAATTTGTAGCTGACAATTTGGCACCAATTTAGCAAGTAATAATTACCACTGACTAGCTAACAACATGACAAAATAAAATAGTGATTGGCTTACAACACGAAAAATTTAAACCTACATTACCTATGACCCTGGCTCCAAATAATGCCACACAACCCACTGTCAAATAGCTGCTTCCTGGGTTTTGGACAAAACGTCAGTCATAAAGGTGGCTTTTACAATGCATTAACAGAGACGAACTTTTGGGTGGAAACATCTGAAACGTAGACTAGTTTCCAAAAGCAACCAACATAGGTAAAACATAAGGGATCAACCTTTTTCAGTTGTTACGCGCAGCCGGCCGGTGTGGTCGAGCGGTTCTAGGCGCTTCAGTTTGGAACCGCGCAACGGCTACGGTCGCAGATTCGAATGCTGCCTCGGGCATGGATGTGTTTGATGCGCTTAGGTTAGTTAGGTTTAAATAATTCTAAATCTAGGGGACTGTTTACCTCAGAAGGTAAGTCCCATAGAGCTCAGAGGAATTTGAACCATTTATAAATAGCACAAAAATTCTCACCGCTTTCGTAGGACTCGATAGAAGAAATCACCGGCACATATCTTAGCTCTCTAGAGCATCTAGAATTAACACGGTGGTATCAGGATACCAGATTAAGAGTAACTGACAAGACTCCAACAACAGTCTGTCAGAACGTCACCAGTACATTGCAGGCCCCACAGGAATCCTCCATAGGAATCCAAAATAGCACACAGTCTCCTGATCTTCTCTTCAACATGCTAATGGAGCCCTTCGAGGAACACGTGCCCGTATCGATGGCAAGCCGGAACACAGTATTACGCTAGTAACAGCTTCCTCAGACACACTGTACCCGAGTTCCCCGGCTGTCTTAGTAGTCTTTATCACTCGCGGAGGGCCACCTCACACCCCACGACGCTGCTCTCCAAGCGAAAACCACGGAAATGCGATCGACACCAAACAGGTTCCCTCAAGCTGCCCAAGAAATTCTCTGACGGGAAAATGTCGAGAGATCAATGATATTAAACATGAAGTTAGAAGGCGCAGCGGAAACATCGCTAAAGAATTTGATAAAAGCAAGTCGCACAGCTCAGATGTGTTATGGGTGACGGCACACTGTGTAGCAAAACGAAACGAAAAGCTAGACGCTCCGGCGAAGGAGACGCAGACAGATAGTCTAACTTCGCGTCCTTGGCAACAAATTTTCAAATGAAATTTGACTTCTATTTGATCACAGGAGGTTACGGAATCATCTCTGCCGCCTCAGTATAATCGGTCCTTCTTCATGAGAATGCGGCAGTGAGGAAGAGGTTTTGACTGCGACGGACGATAATCATTAAAAGACAATTCTCTTGTAGCTTTCGACGTCTTCTGACAGTGCATTGGCAACAAACGTTCAAATACTCTTAGTGTCAGATGTCCAAAAGTATACTGTCTCAAGTACTACTTTGTAACAGCAGGACATATAACAAAACAAGAAATGCCTTATTTATATTATTATTTAGTAAATGAACAAGTATAGGTTGCGTTAGCAACTTACCTTCTTTCTTTAATTAATCTACTTATTTTCATTTTGTAAAATTTCATTTTCTAACATTGCAGACTTCATTTCAATAAAATTAATATAATTGTAATTGTTTAGGTTAGATTAGGTTAGGTTTTTCATTTCAACAGTTTCAGATAGTTAGACAGTTAAATGTTAACTGATTCTGTCTGATTGTATAGGTGATGTCCAAAAGCCGTTAAGAAAATTAAAAGATAAGAAACAAGCAAAGTTTCTGGCTCCGCCAGTAGAATATCAGAATATTGCGGCAACAGTATCGAAATCATACTTGCCAGTCTCTTCCATGTCATGTCTGTAGAAAAAGGGTAGTTAATTCGATGACTTTTGCGTTGCTTTCTCAAAACCCTTTCATGATTTTCTGTCGTGTTGCTGCGGGACGAACAATGTATACCGCTAAACGCTTTGTCTGTATGTAATAGAAACCTTTTATAACGTTCCAACCCATCTGGAGAAAAAGAGCTCAGAAAGAAGAAAGAACAATTTATATTAGGGCAAATATAATCGTTTTCAGGAAAATCTCGACTGTTTTCGCGAATAAATGTGCGGACGTGTCTGGCAGCAATAACCGTAATGAATTTTAGGCGCACAACAAACAAATCGTAACTTCCAAAGAATAAATTTCTGTTTATGTCAGTCATATGAATGGGTGACAGCAGCATGTCTCCAAAGAATTATAGCGAACAAAATCGTTTTCCACGTTGACAAGCTAATATTGTTATTAAACACGCAGAAGAAAATAGTTCTACAGATAATTTTATTGTTATTTAATGTTAATGACATACCGCGCTCTATGGGTATCGTTTTTCACTACTAATCAATTAACATCCTAGAACCTACTTTGAATAAAAGTAATCACCAATGATAGCCGAAAACTTCCGGCGTGAGAAGTCGTCCTTGCTCTGCCAACGACCTTGTCAAAGAGTGTGGAGGAGTGGACAGAGTTTCAAGACAATCTCTTGTCCTTAGGGTGGGGAAAATACCTTTAAAAGACGAAATAATCCTTAATGATAAAGTCAATGGAAACTCATGCAGTGAGGACACACAAGAAGTATCCACAGTTTATCTCCTGGAGGGGACTACGTGAAACGACCATGAGAAGAATATGAAGTAACCAACACCACGGTGGCATTCTGCGATTGGTGCGTAGGATGTCAGACGTTTGAACGTGTTAGGAAGAGAGCAAATTCGAAAAGTAAATGCAAAGACTCAGTCTGGATATAGTGGCCAGTACGTGAAGTGAAATGGAATGTTGAACATATCTGGCCAGATGAATATAGGGTCATACGTACAGCAGCAAGGAATAGTATAACGGGAGTGCGGTTCCTTATGAATTCGAAGGTAGGCAAAGAGTGAGTTATTCTGAACAATTCGCAACAGAGTCGGTAGCAAACTAAAGCCGACAACAATAGATTACTTGTACTTGCCGACGTTTGCAAACAGAAAGTAAGATAGAGAGAGCATATAATGATATTGGACGGGTAAAGCAGTATATACAGGGAGCCGAAAATCTAGTCCTAATCTTCCATTGGAATGGGGCTGTAGGGGAAGGAGCAGACCAAAGAGTTAGAGGAAAAAATGAGTTTGGTAGTAGGAATAAAAGAGGACAACGCGTAATTAAATTTAAATTAAATGTTAGTTAGTAACAGCGCATACTCTTTTCAAAAGTCACAAAAGGAGGAAGACACGTTGAGGTGCGTGATAGCTAACATCATGGTTCAACAATCGAAATCATTAGACTGTAAGTCCTACTCAGAAGCATATGTAGACTCAGGTCACCATTTAGTAGTGATGAATATTAAAGATGAAGAGAATCGTCCGCAAGAATCTGAGTGGAAGGAAGTGAGATTCTGAAGTACTGAGGAATGATGACATGTGGTTAAGTTTGCTGAAGATGTGGCTATTTTGATAAGGGAGAACACAGCAACCTGTTCACTTGAACAGTCCCTGTTTAAAAATTTCTGTCACATATGGTTCACAAACATCGATAGATACAATTAAGGTAACCACAAGGAAACCTTGGGCAAGAAGACATGCAGAGACCGGCGAAAGACAGAGATCCAGCAATAAAAAATCACTCCTGAATGAAATAAGTAGGACGTGCGTAGGAGACAAGGATAAAAGGCTTGCAAAAAAAAGTGAAGGAATGGAAAGAGTAAGTATCGTCGGAAAACACTACTCGGTGTATAGAAAAACCCAAAGAACCTACGGTGAGATTAAAAACAAGGGCAGTAGCAACAAGAGTTCAACGGGAAATCCAATGATGAAGGCAGTGGAGAGCGCGGGTAGGTGGAAATAGTACACTGAAGGCATCTACTAGGTGGAGAAATTGTGATAGTAGAAGAAATAAGGGATTCAATGTTAGTCAGAATTTAAAAGAGCTCTGGAAGACGTATGATCAAATAAGGCAGACGTGATGGATAACATTCCGTAGGAATTTCTAATATCACTGGCGGAAGTGTAAAGCCATTGAATACTCAAGTTGATGTATAGAACCTATGAGACTGGAGACATATCAACACACGTTTGTGAAGCTTTCAACAGCCGGTAAGTGCGAGAATTTTGGACACACGGCTTAACAGCTCATGGATCCAAGTTGCTGAGTAGAATAATACTTAGAAGTCTGGAAAAGGAAATTGAGGATCTGTTGGCCAGACGATTATTTATTCGTTAGAGAAGGTTAAACACCTGAGAGGCAGCCCTGACGTATCGCTTGGTAACAGAAGCAAGACTGAAGAAAAAATGGAAACTTTTTATACGATTTGTCACTTTGGAAAGGTGTTGACAGTGTGAAATGGTGCGAGATGTTCGAAAATCTAAGAAAAATGGATTCAGCTGTAGGGAAAGATGAGTCATACACAAAATATGCTAGAGCCGAGAGGGCTGGATAGGACTGAAAAATGGCTCAGAGCACTATGGGACTTAACATCTGAGGTCATCAGTCCCCTAGAACTTAGAACTACTTAAACCTAACTAACCTAAGGACATCACACACATCCATGCCAAGGCAGGATTCGAACCTGCAACCGTAGCGGTCGCGCGGATCCAGACTGTAGTGTCTACAACCGCTCGGCCACTTCGACCGACATTAGGACTGAAATACCAAGAATGTTGTGCTCCATTAAAAAATAGTATAAGGCATGGATTCATACTTTTGCGACTTTTCGATCTATACATCGATGACTGAATGGATGAAGTAAAAGAAAGGTTCATGAATGGGGTAAAATTCCAGGGTGAAAGGATATTAGCTTTTTACAAATTTGTCACAATTGCAGTACATTTGTATTTTGTCGACTAGCTACGTATTGAATCGTTTATTCTCATGGCTGACCTACAAAAGGTGTACTGTAACTTATATTAATGACAACCATCTGAAATAGGCAAATACATGCATCACATAATGACAGTAGTTAAATTTTACAATATGCATATACGCATTATACATATCTGAATGAAACTGCCTTATACAGTGAGCGTATTTATATTGTAACAATTACGTACCGCAACTGTATGATGTACGTATTTGTCAATTTGAGATGTTTGTCATGTAGCACTCTCTTTGCAAGCCCCAGTAGGTAAGGCTTGAGAATAAAAAAGTCGGTTTAGAATTATTTGAGAAAATATATGCACTGCAACTGTGACAGATTTGAAATAAACTCTTGATAAAATAGACAAATTGTTGATCCCAAATCAACAAGTCGTTAAAAGGAATGAACAGTCTGCCAGGTATAAATTATAGACTAGCTGTAAACTGAAGAAAGACGAAGGGAACGATGAGTACCAGAAATGACAACAGCATGAAGCTTAAGATTGAAACTGGTGATAACCATGTAGATGAAGTTAAGAAATACATGATGGGCGAAGTAATGGGGTCATAAATAGCAGACTAACACAGGCAAAGAGGAAATTTCTGGCCAACAGAAGTATCATAATATCAGTTAAAGGCCTTAATGTGAGGAGGAAATTTCTAAGAAAGTATGTTTACAACACACCGTTGTATGGTAGTGAAACATTGACTGTGAAAAACAGGAACAGAAGAGAATCGAATCATTTGAGATTTGGTACTTCAGAGGAATGTTCACAAGAGGAGCCTCCACGCAGAATCGGTGGAGAAAGGAATGTATTGAATGCATTGACGGGAAGAGGGGGCTTGGTTTCTTTGGGGGAGGAGGCCAGAGAGGTCATCGGTCTCATCGGATTAGGGAAAGACGGGGAAGGAAGAGGGCCGTGGCCTTCCAAATGAATCATCCCGGCATTTGCTTGGAGTGATTTAGGGAAATCACGGAAATCCTAAATCAGGATGGCTGGACGCGGGATTAAAACATCGTCGTCACGAATGCGAGTCCAGTGTGCTAGCCAGTGCGCCACCTCGCTCGGTTTGACGGGAAGAAAGTAGTGCTATAGGACATACGTTGTGACTTCAGGGATTAACTTCCATGGGACTAGCAGGTCCTACAGATGGTAGAAGCTGTAGAGGGAGACATATTTTGATACATATAAAAGTAACCGACGATGTAGAGTGTAAGTGCTACTCTGATATGAGGAGGCTGACACAGAAGAGGAATTCGCGGCGAACCTCATCACAATAGTCACGCGACTGATGACGAAAAAAAAAAAAACTTACATTTTATGGATGTGTACTTTGAGTATATTTCTCTTACAGATTGTTACTAGATATGGAATAAAGGTTTGTGTTACCACGTGTACGTTATCCGAGGCTTAATCTGTCTCAATATCTTCCAGAAAATTTGCTACTTCACTGAGATGTAATTTGGTTACTGTGATACACCTGTGGTGACAGATTTCTGTCGCTTGTTTCAGTTAGCCACAAGTTTGGTTACGGCCTGATGGATGCAGGCGCCATGGTGGCCCTGGCGGAGAAGTGGACCAACGTGCCTACGCAGCACATCTGCAAATCCCAAGAGATCAACGAGGACAGGTGAGATCATCGAGAAGATATCAACTCTCTTTGAACAGGTCTCAGACTACGACGTGAAATGAGAATCAGCGTCTAATTTTATTGTAGTAGATATAGACCGGCTATCTTGATGAATGAAAGTTTCACAATACTCTATGAGGAACGATAGACAATAAAGAGGTTCATTTTTTGTTATTTAAGACTACGTTGTTTTTAATCCGTCTTATATGCGTGATACGCCTGAGACGTCTGTAAGATCCCGAGAATAGTCAGAAAAAAACCATATTTTCATAAAGTCAGGATCTAGCAAATGTACAAGTATTTCAGAACATTTCTCCATGAAGATCGTTACAAACTCCGTAGCGACAACAGCAGATTTATGTCAGTAATTGCCAGTGTGTGCTTCACAGTCTTGGAACGATTCCAAAGTTAGAAAAAACTAAGAGGTTAAATCAGCTGAAAGTGTTCATATCGCATCAGTTCTTGCTCGATCCATCGAGAATTTCCCAAACTTACAGATCTGAAAGTTCAGGTTAAATACTGGAACGAAAGTTTGAGGGATCGCGTCCTGACATTCCGTAAGTGTGTTATGCAGGGATGAGAGGTACGCTGCGTTGACGAAGTATAGAATATAGAAGATTTAGATTCGAATAATGGTTTATGTGAACAATAACCAATAACATGTGGATTCTAATGGTCTCAAGAAGGAATATGTCAGATCTTGAAATGATTCACAACTGTAATTTCTATTAAGAACTAAACATCTAGTGCGTGGATGCTCTGCGAATCCAGTCCATCAAAATGTAATGCGGACTATGCTTTCTGTAAGTACTATGGAGATCAATGTCGCCGCTCTCCTCAAAAGATCGACATCACTTCATTTCGTATAAGCGCAGCAGGTTGTCAACCGTAGGGGACCGTGTTCTGTTCCCAACTTGAATGGACATCTTTTCCGCTCGGTGACTGGGTGTTGTGTTGTCCTCACGGCCGTGGCGTCACAATTAAGATTTCACTGTTGAGATGCGAGTATGGGCTCTTCCCGAAAGCGAATAAATAGAAACCACCATTCTTTCACAGACTCTTTATTTGCGAAAAATTCTATTTGCATGTGATGGCGACGAATGAGCATTGGATGTCATACCAGTTAAGAGCCCGTGAATCGTTAGGCCCAGGCCAATTGTCTCATTTTTTTCCTATTAGCTTTCAGCGAGAAGCAAGAAAAGACTAGGTTCTCTATCATCCGAAAAGAGAAATAATCGGTACTATACCCTCAGGCACTAACTAACGTGCTGAATGAATGGGTTAGCAGTTTCCAGTACTGAAATAATGTGCTATGCTCATGCCAGCCGTGTACTCTGAGCCACGTCGTCAAAAAGATAGCGGGCATATACAACTCACTAAAATCCAATATGCGTACAACACGCACCAACAAAATAATTCTAGATTTGCTCAGGACATCGCAGTTGTTAACTTCGACAATTCGCAATACCAACGTGCCTTACAACCAATACTAGGCATCAAGATTCTCTATAGTTCAGTTTGTCAACGCAGCTTAAGTAGCATAGCTAAATAAATGATATCGTTGTTCTATTCCATATATGTCTGAGAATGTGGTGTTTCATAGGTTAAGCCCAACCAACATAAATAGGTTAAGCCCAACCAACATAAACAAACGCATCCGCTCTATGTACTAAGTAGATTCTTTCTTCCGCAAGGTAAGACCAAAATAGGTTTACAACTGCTATAAATAACGAAGTGCATGGGCGTTGTACCTCATCTGTTTCCTGTAAGCGCAACCCACCTTGCATTCACGAAGTTACTGGCTCTTAACCAAACCCGCAGGTGATGCTCCGAGCACAACGTTCAGTCGAGGCACTATAGCTACCTTCACTATGCCAAGGGTGGTTCGAAGCCACAGGTTCAGCACAAGAAATTCAGTTATCATTCAAGGAACTTCTGATAACAATACGCCGCTCAGTATGATATTCGAATTTTATATCTATGACATGACAGTGACGTCTGTCCCACACGTTGATTACATCTTAAAGAGGTTTCATTGTGATATCATGTACACTACTGTTCGTGGACCTCATAACACCAAGTAGGAATGGCCTGAATCACTCCTAAATCAGAATATGATTCGAAGAGTGCAGATGGCTTCCTCATAAGCCCATATGGTGCCACACCACCTTGTTTGACTGTGGGCCTAGTATTAAGCCACACTAATAAGCTGCAAATCTGGCATCGGAAATGAAAACAATCGAAACAGTACCGGCATGCCTCGTAGAGGTCAAAGGACGCTATATCAGAATAACATTAAGTTGTAATGGGAGAAAATGATTGTGTATGTGTATATATATTTTTTCCATTATGATAACCATTAACAATATGTATCAGGTTATTAATTTTAGTTAATAACGAGGATCCTCGGGCCTTGGAGTCACATTAAACAGAACACCTTATTAGCTTTCCAGCAAAGCTAATAAATTGTCCTATGAGGAAGCTGTTAGATAGTACACACACAGTAAATACCGTACATCAGATCTCCGTGAAACATCACTTGCGTTAGTATATTGTACAGCAGAATATTACATATCAGTTCGATTGTGCAACGCTCATGTCAAGAAATATGATGATCATTTGAATCCATTCGTTAGGTCTACAACCACATGCTATCGGCCAATTCTGTCGTACTTCTGCCCAGCTCATCTCCGTCGAAACGAGGCTCTCTGCAAATTTGCCTGCAACTTCCTAAAACTTAACCTAATGCCTAAGCTGCATATATGATGTTACCGTATCTGCAGTTACTGATTTTTCTGCCAAAACTTTTAATGCCAAAGACTCATAAATTTACAAAAGCCAAACAACCGAAAGAAAAGAAAAAAATAGTAACAGCTGGTTGCCCTGTCGTCGTACTGCCATGTGGTATATTTCACACAGTATTTTGCAAAATGCCGCGACTAATTATGCCAATATTTTATCGGCAATACGACCCCTTTTTGGAAAAACATTTTAGCGACTTCTCATTATGGAATATTTCGCTTTTGTTTTTAGATGCAGACAAGTTTTGGAACATACCTCTCTCTGTAACTGGAGGTTTCATGTATCTGCAATGAATAGAGCAAGTTTTGGTACGTTTCGCTTGCGATAGTACTGACAGTATTCCTGAAGAGCAAATTTTGGCTAAGAGCACCGGTATGCCTGTGACCTTTTAATGTTATGGGTATGTTTTAGACTTTCCCTTGTTAATTTCAACGTCCACAAAGTGGTGACACTGTACATTGTTTTTTTACTATGATGGTCGCACCTCATGATGCAGCTTTACACGGTGAAACTGTTTGTGTTTTTGAATAACCAGCAATTTTAGCAGCTGTTAGCGGAATTCTTCCTACCAATATATTTCTCTACAGCTGTTGATCCCCGGAATATGAAAGAGCATTTCAAAGCTATACTTGCACAGAGACCAACGGCAATCTTTGGCGACTGCAGACAGCCATTACCGATGCTCCAGCTCCCGGTTTCGGACTTGCGGAGTATGCGGAGTGACAAAAGTTTGCGAAATGTGTAGGAGTCTGTAGTGTCTAGGAAGCCTGCCAACTCGGTTTGCTAGACAAGGTATCAAAAAGTCGTATAAATGAGTTTTATTACAACTAACCAAATACACTACTCAAGTTTGGCATTTACACAGATCTTTCGCAAGCAAAGGGTCACAAACGAAATAATCAGTCTTCGCACTGAGCGCTGATTTCTAACAGACAAAAGTCTGTCCCAAACTGCTAACGAAGTACCTAACATTGACGCTTCGGTCGAAGTGGGTAATCTTCAAGCTGGTACTGAACTGGGCCGCCACCAGTCGGTCGTGGCGCTTGTATCCTCTTCACATTGGGGCCGCTGCTGTCTCGTTGTCGTCCGGTCAGCATGCGATTGGCTGACTTCAACTCAGTCTTCTCTTCCTGTCGTTACCGACTGGCGTGATGGCGCTTAACTTTATACGCTGTAACATCCCCTCCCCCCTCCCCCCCCAAAGCGACTGACCGTCGTCGTACTTGGTGCACGACTACGGGAGGGCAGGCAGGAGCGTGGATGCTCTGATGGACCCTAAGTTGCGGCTGCAAGGGACGTTAAATTTCCGATCGTACCAAGCCATCCGGCCTTCGCTCTGGTGGAAACGTCCCCCGGAAAACGCCCAGAATGGTACGAGTCCACCTCCTGAGGCCCGTACCACGATGTAGAAAATGTCGGATGCTGCAGCGTGGGCAGGTCCAGCTCAATTGGTTGGACGAGAGGAGGAGGCGAAGGCTCCATGGGGTCGTCCCGCGGTGTGTCATGACACCCTCTGGAGGCTGCTGTGGCCACGCTGTCTTCGGGATCCGTGAATCCGGGAGTAGGGGTACAGGAAGATCGCCGTGCACGTGGCAGTCCAGCCTGGGTCTGAAATGACGTACAAGCAGGCGCCAAGCTGACGAAGGATCACTCCTAGCGCCCACCGTCCGCTGCCGCTAAAAACCCTGAAAACTACAATATCATGTGGGGCGAAGCGATAGGTGCAGCCTTCCTCCGGCGTTTAATGCTGAGGAGAGTGAAGAAGGTGGGGCAGTGTCCGATGGCAGCGGCCGTGCAGCAAGTCCGCGAGCAATGGTCGATATCGTGAATGCGAACAGTAGGAGGCGACAGACAGTTACAATGCTTGACCCCTAGTGTGAGCTTTGTGAAGATTGGTAATTTGCTGCTAGGAGGCTCTGACAAAACGTTCCGCTTCGCCCATGGACTGTGGATGGGACGGTGCAGTAGTTAGATGCTCTATGCAATTGCGTTCACAGAACGTTTCAAATTCAGTTTACGTGAACTGAGGGCCGTTGTCCGACACTATGACTAGAGGCAAACCCAAGAGGCAAAAAACAGAGGACAACACCTAAACTGTGCTACATTACGTTGTCGAGTTATGGGCACAGCAGCAGGAAACTTGCTATATGAGTCTACCAAAACCGACCAACGAATGTTTCAAAAATGTCCCGCAAAGTCTATATGCACACTTTGCCATCTTGATTGCAACTTAGACCAAGCAGAGAATTTTTGTTGTGGAGTGGACTCATTTCCACATACGCGTGACACTATTACGTCATCTGTTCTATTTTGGTGTCCATACCCTGCCAAGTACACTGTCGACGCGTTAACTGTTTCGTATGGGCAATCCCTCAGTGTCCTTGCTGAGTTAACTGCAACACTTCGTTTTGCAAAGCTTTGGGGATCAACGCACGTGACTGCCCACTGTCAATTTGAAGAAAAATCACACCTTGCTCTATAACGAGGCTATGCTGACGTGCAAAGTATAGTCGAAGTACAGAGTTCTACGCAATGAGAGAGGCTATGATGTGCGAATGCATTTTAGCAACATATTTAAATATGAATGAGCTCCCGTGGGCTGTGCAGTTGTCCTGTAGCTCAGAGGAAGGGATTGAAACAATTCAGAATCCTGAGCATTGTTGAGACAACATTGTTGAGATGCAACAGAAGCGTTTAAGTCTGTATCAGGGTCAATCGGAAGACGTGAAAGTGCGTCCACATTACCATGTTGAGATGTCGGATGGTAGACAATCTCGTACTGGTATTGAGATAAGAACAAATCAAATCAAATTTGACATTTTTGGGTAGTTCATACAGGAACCGGCTTCGTCGGGTGAAGCAAGGACTGCAATGGCTTGTGATCTATCACAATGTAGAATTTTCTGTCATTCAAATAGTGGTGGAATGTGGTGACACCATTCACAATAGTCAATGCCTCTTTCTGTATTTGTGAATAGTTACACTGACCTTTGGACAACACTTTTGATGCGAAGTAATAGGCCTGTGTTTTCCACCAAATCTGCACCGATGCGTAAGGTGAAGCGTCAAACTGCAACACGACTCGTTTGTCAGGATCAAAGTGCATCAAGCATCGATCACTCAGCATTTCATGTTTGAGTTTTAGAAAAGCTACTTGACACCCATCTGTCCAAAGGAATGGGACATTGTTGCGTTGTAAGCGATGGAGTGAACCTTCGATTTGTGCAGCCTTCGACATGAATCGAATACAATAGTTAATTTTACCGAAGTCTGACTGCAATTCTGTGACATAGCGAGGAACAGGCGGGTCCCGTATGGCGAAAAGTGTGGTTGCAGATGATGTACACTTTCACTGTTCATGACATCAACAAAATACTGCAACACAGAAAAAAACACCTGTCCAGTCAACACTTTAGTCCTGCATCAGGTAACAGACATCTACATCTACGTCTATATGGATAATATGCAAATCACATTACAGTGCCTGGCAGAGGGTTTATCGAACCACCTTCACAATTCTCTATTATTACAATCTCGTACACCGCGCGGAAAGAATGAACACCTATATCTTTCTGTCCGAGCTCTGAATTCCCTTACTGTGTTGTGGTGATCGTTCCTCCCTATGTAGGTCGGTGTCAACAAAATATTTTCGCATTCGGTGGAGAATGTTGGTGACTGGAATTTTGTGAGAAGATTCAGTTGCAACGAAAAACTCCTTGCTTTTAATGACTTCCAGCCCAAATCCTGTATCATTTCTGTGACACTCTCTCCCATATTTCGCGATAATACAAAACGTGCTGCCCTTCTTTGAACTTTTTCGATGTACTCCGTCAGTCCTATCTGGTAAGGATCCCACACCGAACAGCAGTATTCTAAAAGAGGACGGACAAGTGTAGTGTAAGCAATCTCCTTAGTAGGCCTGTCACATCTTCTAAGTGTCCTGCTAATAAACCGCAGGCTTTGGTTAGTCTTCCCCACAACATTTTCTATGTGTTCTTTCCAATTTCAGTTGTTCGTAATTGTAATACCTAGGTATTCAGTTGAATTTACGGCTTTTAGATTAGACTGATTTATCGTGCAACGGAAGTTTAACGAGTTCCTTTTAGCACTCAGGTGGATGACTTCAAACTTTTCGTTATTTTGGGTCAACTGCCACTTTTCGCACCAGTCATTTTTTCTAAAACGTTTTGCAGTTTGTTTTGATCTTCTGGTGACTTTATTAGTCGATAAACGACAGAGTCATCTGCAAACAACCGAAGACAGCTGCTCAGATTGTCTCCCAAATCGTTTATATAGATACGGAACAGCAAGTAGCCTATACCATTATCTTGGGGAACGCCTGAAATCACATCTGTTCTACTCGATGACTTTCCGTCAATTACTACGAACTGTGACGTCTGTGACAGGAAATCGCAAATGCAGTCACATAACTGAGACGGTAATCCATAAACACGCAATTTCACTGCGAGCCGCACGTGTGGTACAGTGTCAAAAGCCTTCCGGAAATCCAGGAATACGGAATCGACCTCAAATCCCTTGTCACCATCACTCAGCACTTCATATGAATAAATAGCTATGTTTCACAAGAACGATGTTTCCTAAACCCATGTTGACTGTATGTCAATAGACCGTTTCCTTGGAGGTAATTCATAATGTTCGAAAACAATATATTCTAAAATCCTGCTGCATATCGACGTTAACGATATGGGCCTGTAATGTAGTGGATTACTCCTACTATCTTCCTTGAATATTGGTGTGACCTGTGCCACTTTCCAGTCTTTGCGTATGGATCTTTCGTCGAGCGAACGGTTGTGTATGATTGTTAAGTATGTAGCTAATGCATCAGCATACTCGGAAAGGAACCTTATCGATGTACAGTCTGGACCAGAAGACTTGTTTTTATTATGTGATTTGAGTTGCTTCACTACTCCGAGGATGTTTACTTCTACGTTACTCATGCTGGCAGCTGTTCTCGATTCGAATTCTGGAATATTTACTTTGTCTTCTTTTGTGAAGGCATTTCGGATGGTTGTGTTTAGTACTTTTGCTTTGGCAGCACTGTCTTCAATAGTATCTCCATCGTTATCGCGTAGAGAAGTCATTGATTGTTTCTTGCCCCGAACATGCTTCACATATGGCCCAAACCGCTTTGGATTTTCTGCCGGGTTTCGAGACAATGTTTCGTTATGGAAAATGTTACAGGCGTCTCGCATTGAACTCCGCCCTAAGTTTCGAGCTTCTTTAAAGGAACGCCAGTCTTGGGGATTTTTCGTCTGTTTAAATTTGGCTTGTTTGTTTCGTTGTTTCTGCAACAGTGTTCTAACCCGATTTGTGTACCAAGGAGGATGACTTCCGTCGTTTGTTAGTTTATTTGGTATAAATCTCTCAATTGCTGCCGATATTATTTCTTTGAATTTGAGCCACATCAGGTTTACACTTATATTATTAATTAGGAATGACTGGAGATTGTCTCTCAGGAAGGCCCCAAGTGAATTTTTATCCGCTTTCTGGAATAGGTATAATTTTCGCTTATTTTTCTAGGATTTGTGGTTACAATACTCAATCTCGCTACGACATCCCTGTGTTCACTAATCCATATATCGATTTTGATGCTCGTTATTAACTCAGCATTATTTGTTGCTAACAGGTGTTGCGTGTTTTCACAACCGTTTTCTATTCGCGTGGGCTCATGAACTAACTGTTCTAAATAATTTTCAGAGAATGCTTTTAGCGCAATTGCGGATGATGTTTTATGCGTACCTCCGGAACTGAACATTTATTTTCGCCCACATATCGGCGGTAAATTAAAGACACCGCCAACTACTATCATATGAGTAGGGCATATGTTTGAAATCAGACTCAAGTTTTCTTTGAACCTTTCAGCAACTGTATCATCTGAACTAGGAGGCCGTTAAAAGTATCCGATTATTATTTTATTCCGGTTGCCAGCAATGACCTCTGCCTATACTAACTCACATGAAGTATCTAGTTCAATTGTGAGACAAGTCAAACTACTTCTGACAGCAACAAACACGCCACTGCCAACCGTGATTAGCCTATCAGACGAAACAAAGCACGCAAATTTGCAATGTGTTCTTCAGTTACGACAATATCGTCCAAATAGTTTGAACAGGTTTTTACTTGAGCAGTCAGCTGTTCCAAATACCGTTGGAAAATGGCGAGCGCGGAAGCACTTCCAAAAGGCAACCGCAAATACTTGAGAAAGCTTGAATAAGTGTTCACAACACAAACGCTTAGAGATTCTACATTTAGTGGTATTTGAAGCTGTACATCGCGCAAATCAATTTTTGAAAAGTGACGACCAGCGAATAATCTGTCCATGAGATCCTCTGGGCATGGCAATGGATAAGTATCAATCACAGTTTGTGGGCTGGCTGTAGACATAAAGTCAACACAGAGGCGAATGCGACCTGAAAGTCTGAGGAGCAAGAGCAGTGGACTTGCCCATTGACTACCGTGTATAGGTGCAATAGTTCCACTATCTTGCTATTTTTTACGTTCAGCAGTTACTTTATACCATAATGCAATGGGAACAGCTCTAGCACAGCAAAAGTTTGGTTTAGCATTGTATTTCACCGTAACGTGTACCACAAAATTATTAGCCTTGCCTAAAGCCTTAGAAAAGAATTCAAGGCTGGCGTAGTACTGAAGAAACTGTTTGCTTCCTAGGTTTGCTAATGCCTACAGCAGGCTTTGAATACAATGCATTGACTACGTTGCCCTTTTGACTAGGTTTTTGTGAGCGGACAGAATTTTTACCATTGTTCCATTCCAAACACACGGATTGTATGAGACCTTTCTTGTCACAAGCGTAATACTGTCCTGTCGTTGTCTGGATGGGCAGTCTTGGCGATTGTCCCGTGAAGAGCACCGAGGGCATGGCCTCTGTCATACTGATCAAGAATTTACATTCCGTGTTGAAATGATGGTTCTGACTCTTTCAAAATCAGTTCTGTAAGTTCGACCTCAGTTACATTGTAGATGATCGCATCACGCAACTTAACATCTGAATATAAAGCACCCCAAGCACATTTGAATTAGCATTTCGTCGTCATAACTTGCAAATCTGTTACCCACTCACCATAAGTTTGTTCTGACCTTTTCTTGCAACGAAATAATTGGTACCAGTTGCCACTACATTCACTTGTTGGTCATAATAGTTAGAGAACCTGTGACTAGATTATAGGAAAGTTTACTATGTGTGGCACTAACGAACAGTTCCTGGACTTGGCGAAAGAATGCACTTCCTGCTGTTGATAGAAAGTAATGTAGTTTCACAGTACCTCATACTTTGTGAACAATGATGTGGCCTTCAAACTGTTGCAACCACTTGGGGCATTCCTCTTCTGTTTCGTTAAACTGGCGAAAGGATGGAATGGCACTCTGAGTTAAAGTTGGTGCCTGTTGTGCAGCATTAGGTGTTTCGTTCGCCAATAACTGCTCGACTGTGTTTAGAAGGGTTGGAATCTGTTGCGTCTGAAACTAAAAATCTGTGTTAGGTTCGTTGTATGTATCGTTTGCAGCTGAGGCGACTACGCAGGGTATGGGAGAGGTGGGGTGCTCATTTTGGAACAGGCAAATGCAATAAACAGACAATGCAAGAAAGAAAAATATACACACAAGCCAAGAAAATTTCTACAACACCCACGAGAAAACACTGATTATTAAAAACTCTGTAAGACACACTGTTTAAACATATACCCACATCCCTGTGAAAAAAAAATACAATTAAAGCGACAGCAAATCACAAATGGCGACGATAAAACATAACTGTGGCAGGTAGTGGTTCTGGACATGAAACGTGAACAGGTTGTCTCAATAGCATTCTTACACCTCGTGGAGTTTAGGAAGCCTGACAAAAATTTAAAGATACGAGGCATGAGTTTCGTTAGAACTAATGAAATACAATACTTAACTTTGGCCATTACACAGATGTGTGGCAAGCAAAGGGCGACAAACGAAATAATCACTCTATGAAGTTACCACTGATCTCTGACAGTGGTCTGTCCTGAAATACTATCGAAGTGCCTAATGTTGACGCCGCTACTCAAGAGGGTAATCTTGAAGCTCGTATTCCACTTGGGCCGTCACCGGTTCCCTTGACATAGGGGCCGCTGCTTTCGCGTTGTCGTTCTGGAGGGAGGTCCGGTCAGCATCTGATTGACTGACTTCTACTCACAGCCTTCTCTTCCCTGTCGTTCCCGACTGCCGTGCTGGCGCTTGACGTTACATCATAACAGGATCAATGCCCCAACGAAAAAGGTGTTTTCACCGACATTCTTTATGCCACCGCCAGTCCTTTTCGTGGCTATTCGTAGAAACTGTGTATCTGTACCGTTCTTCTCGACCACCGATAAGAAAACAACATCATTTAATGCTGGTTGTCGCGGTTCTTACATCCATTGCAGAAACGTGAAAGAAAGCGTAAAATGTGGGTAAGAGAGGTTATGACGCCCCCCTACTCATCATATGACACTGGGCATAATTGTGGTGCAATCTGGTGTCAATGTGACATCATTAACCCACCTTACACATCGCGGGAATTTCTGAGCTGTTGCCTTTTTTCCGAATATGTCGACACCTTCGCGCTGAAGCACCATTGCGGAAGGAGACCAAATTTCAAGTCTCTGTGTCGCAATGGGAGACAATTACTAGGTTTGGAAATGAGGACCTTTTGATTATGTGGTGCAGGGTAGTTTCGCAAGTGTAATTTTGCTGTTTAAAAAGTCTTGAATTTATTGTTTTACTTCGTGCACAAAATACTAGAAAAGAAGACCTGAAATTAATTAATAACCTATTATACGTAAAAAATATTTAGTAAGATGTGGAATAGAGAACATGTAAATATGTTCCTGTAACACCGAGAAAATTTTGCTGCAGTGATACCGTAACTCCTGAGATTGATTGTGATCTCTGAGAAAAGGGTTTGTCGTACTGTGACACCGGACCTTCGACAAGGCACCCTGCTACTACTATTTGTGTTTGTGAAACTAGTGGATCGAAGGAAGTTGTACACAACGACGAGATGGTAGTGGACTATGCAGTGTGGTTACAGAGCAGGATTACCGTCGTCTTGTCAGCATGGCCATAACCGACAATCTGTGTCGACGATCGACTGTTAGATGTCCTCTCCTGATTGCTGGGCTAGTAGCACGCACATTAAAGCGCCGGTTTCCACTGACCAGAGACCCCCAACAGCAGTAATGGAAATGAGCGCGTGAATGCTGTCGCTTCCGAGCTGTGTACCAAATATAGTGTTTCCCGTCGAATACTGCTTCAATATGTGATATAGTGGCAGCCGGATACGGTGTTGGGCGCTACCTTATTGAACGCAATCGGGCTGACACTGTTATTGAGCGGCGTAGTTGATATAAGCCCAGTGTGGTGGTTTGGGGGGCCATTGGCTACAACATGCGATCCCGCCTCCTACGCATTGGGGTCAGTGTTTGCAGCAGTCGCCCCTCCTGCTGGCAACATCGCATGCTCTATTTCACCACGACATTGGCCTGCCACATGGTGCACGAGGGATGCCACTGCTTCCCTGACCAGCTCATATGTTTCACATGTGGCACAGCGAACGTGTCTGCTAACTGGTCAAACGGCAAATTGTTCTATCTGGTCCTGTTGCAACTGTTGACGATGATTTCTGGACGTAGTGCGTTCCTCAGTCTCGTGTCCATGACATCTCTGATTCCATGCTACGACTGCTATAGGTTCTGATGGCAGCACTTGGTGTCTGCCTTCACACCATACTGATTTGTCTCTGTAAAAGTTCACGTCAAGTTCTGTAGTTCCAGCTATTTTTGCAATATGGTATCCGTATTGTGTGGATTAATTTTCGATGTAGCATCACGTTTCCTTCTTGGTCTCACAATGTTCACAAACAGTAGTCTTATACGTTTTTGGCTTGTTGACGTCACAATGAAAGACTTTCGTATAAGCACAGGCCTTGATGAAATTGTGACCCAGACGTGTGCATTGCAGCAGTGAGAGACGCCGTTGAAAAAGTAATTTTTTTTTTCTTATTGATTTGATGACTTCCGCCATGAAATGCCGTACTGTGCGAACCATTTAATTCCGGAACCTCGCTGGAACCTTACATCCTGAATTACTTGATGGATGATATTCCTCTCTTTCGGTACAGTGCAGTTTTTATCCTCTTAAGTTCTGTCTAGTACCATGAAACTTAGTCGATAATATATTAACACATTTTCGAACATTTCTATAAGGTGTGGCTAATGAAAGTGGCCCAGAGTCCATGGTGCATAGAAACACAGCAGAGGAAAGGAAATACAATACTAACCTTATTATAGCAGATGTTGAAAGTGACCACCATTCGGCTCTTGGCTCCTTTGGCCATTTGTCAGCAAGCTGCTGAAGCAAATGGAAAATGGACTGGTGGTACTGCTGCAATCTCATCCGAAATGTTCTTTTGCGTTTCTTGAAGGCTATGAATTTCGTTGCGATACACGTTAGACTTAACGGTTCCTCTTACAAAGTAATCATACACACTAACAGATTTAAGTGATCTGCGTGACTAGGTAGGGGAGCGACAAGACTGACCTCAGCTAACAACTCTGTAAGATTGTGTAAATATGCTCCAAAGGTCGGCCGGCTCTGTGAGCAGTTGCTCCATCCTGTTGGAAGTAACTGTTGGTCATCTCTTGGTCTTCTCCTCCCTCGTTAGTGCTGCCACAAATGATATCAAAATGATGGCAATGTAACGCGCCGAAGTCAGCGTCTGATGAAAGAGGATGGGACCAATAGTGCAGAATGCAGACATTAAATAAAAAACTGCACCCTTCTGATCACGCAATGATATTTCGTGGAAGCTGGGCAGATTCGCTGCTGCCCAGAAAATTTGATCCTATGAGTTGACACAGCCTTGCAGGTGAAATCAGGCTTCACCAGACATAAAGAACAGATCCGTGTCCAAGCTCTTTATTATTAGTGTACAGCCACTCACAAAACCGGAGGTGCTGAGGAGCATCTGCTGGTTTTAATACACGAACAACAGACACTCGATAGAGATGCATATGTAGAGCCAGGTGGAGCATTCGTATGCATAACCTCGCCACACTGACAAGGTATTCAGTATATTGGAGCCCTCCGCGACCCAGATCGTCCTTTAGCAATTCGAGCAGTGCATAGGTTTTTGTAGGTGGCAGGAAGTTAACTCTGAGATAATGTTTAAATTTGATTTTTCCTAATGTCAATGAAATGTTGCCGACATATGAGAGAAACGCTCTTGACTCGAACCGCGCCTTCTCCTCTTAATCGTATGGGTAATCACGTTTCCTCTTCTCTGAAGCTTTGCTGATCTGACGTGGAGACGGAGGCCCGTAGTCTGTAATGGGTGGTGGCAGGTAGACGCCTACATTATACAGGTCTATATGTATGGAAGTGCTCTAAACAGACTGTCAAAAAGATCAGTCCACTTTCCGATTGACCGAGATGACCATAAATGGCAGTCAACCGCCCTTCTCCACTTCCCTCATACATTGAATATTCTCTTGGACTGAATTCAGATGATGCAGTTCTTGACCGTGGGGATACTACAGGCATGTATCCTACATATCGTCAAAAGGCTTTAAGTTTCAGTTCTGCCGAATCCTGAGATACTCTTTAAGACGGGAAAATTTCAGGACTCACACCTTGCACCAATTGACACTGTCGAACGCATCCACCGGAAGTGCCTTACGTTCTAGGGGGTCGATTAAGGTGACGCTGGATTTTTGAATAGATATTCACGATTTTTTCAATAAAATCTGAAAACAACAAATTCCTTATAAAAATGTGAATCCCGAATCACAACTAAAATTCATGGCAAAATTCCTACATACTACAGTAAAAAGAACGACAACTCACAAGTTACATTAAAGTATAATATAAAATGTATATTTCATGAGCTATAGCTTCCGACAACTTTAAGAATGTGTTTTGAGAAAAACAAGAGATGTAAGTTTTAACGTCTGTTTTTTAACTTTGAAACTGGCCAAACCTTTTATCGGGATTGACAGCGCTGTACAGTCGGCTACTTGTCGACGATGTCGAAACATAGTTATTTTGACGAACTTATTTGGATTAGGCCTAACTAGCTGCCGCTTAGCAATCGAACCGTTCTTCGCAAAATTGGTATTACTTTTTAACGTTTTCTATACGTATAAACACTTTTGTTTGACGCTTCTCAAGCACTCAAATTTTGCTTCTTATAAAAAACAAGTGAACTGACAAGCAGGCGCTGGAAAACCATTTGCTTCCATGATGTGTACCGTGAATAAATCATGTTACGAAGAGAAATGTACTGAATATAGTATTATAGTCGATAACAATATCCTCTGTGACACTGTCCGACACTAACAGGACCCCTATTCCGTAAGTAGCTACTATACTATTATACGGACTATTGTATTAAACTGAAACGCCAAAGAAAATGAAATAGGCATGCGTATTGAAAAGCAAATAGAATACGGCGCTTCGGTCGGCAATGCCTACATAAGACAATAAGTGGCTGGCGCAGTTGTAGATCCGTTACTGCTGCTGCAATGGCAGCTTATCCTGATTTAAGTGAGTTTGAGCGTGGTATTATAATCATCGTACGAGGCGTGGGAGACAGCATCCCCGAGGTAGCGATGAAGTGGGGATTCTCCGGTGCGACCATTTCACGAGTGTGCCCTGAATATCAAGAATCCGGTAAAACACAACAATCTCTGACATCGCTGCGGCCAGAAAAAGATTCCGCAAGAACGGGACCAACGTCGACTGAAGATAATCGATTAACCTGACAGAAGTGCAACCCTTCCGCACATTTCAGTGTTGGAACATCAAAAAGTGTCAGCGCGCGAAGTATTCAACTTAACATCATCGATATGCGCTTTCGGAACCTAAGGCCCACTCGTTTACCCTTGATGAGTGCACCACACAAAGCTTTAAGCCAGGGGAGGCTTAAAGCTTTGGGTGGTCAACAACGACGTTAGACAGCTGATGAGTGGAAACATGTTACCTGTTCGGACGGGTCTCGTTTCAAATTGTATCGAGAGGATGGACGCGTACGGGTAGGGAGGCAACCTCATGAATCCATGGACCCTGCATGTCAGTGGGGGACTTTGGAGGCTGTTGGAGGCTCTGTTATGGTGTGGAGAGTGGGCAATTGGAGTGATATGGGACCTCTGACACGTCTAGATATATCTATGACCGGTGACCCGTACGTAAGTATCCTGTCTGGTCACCTGCATTCATTCATGTCCATAGTGCATTCCGACCGACTTGGACAACTCTAGCATGACAATGCGACACCCCACACGTCCAGAATTGCTACAGAGTGGCGCCAGGAACACTCTTCTGTGATTACACACCTCTACTGGCCAACAAACGCCCCAGACACGAACATTATTGAGCATATCTGTGATACCTTGCAACGTGCTGTTTAGAAAAGGTCTCCACCGCCTCGTACTCTTACGGATTTATGGACAGCCCTACAGGATTCAGGGTGTCAGTTCCCTCTAGCACTACTGCCGACATCAGTCCAGTCCTTGCCACATCGTGTTGAGCCAGTTCTCTTGATCGTGGTGGCCCTACGCAATTTTAGGCAGGTGTACCAGTTTCTTTCGCTCTTCAGTGCACATCCGTTCCATTCGAGGGCTCGGATACGCCAGACCCCTTTGGAGTAGGTCTCAGTTTTAATATTTATGGCACATTTTATATACACTACTGACCATTAAAAATGCTACACCACAAATATGACGTGCAAAAGACGCGAAATTTAACCGACAGGAAGAAGATGCTGTGATATGCAAATGGTTGGCTTTTCAGGGCATTCACACAAGGTTGGCGCCGGTGGCGACACCTACAACGTGCTGACATGAGGAAAGATTCCAACCGATTTTCATACACAAACAGCAGTTGACCGGCGTTGCCTGGTGAAACGGTGTTGTGATGCCTCGTGTAAGAGGAAAAATGCGTACCATCACTTACCGACTTTGATAAAGGTGGGATAGTAGCCTATCGCGATTGCGGTTTATCGTATCGCGACGTTGCTGCTCGCGTTGGTAGAGATCCAGTGACTGTTAGCAGAATATAGAATCGGTAGGTTCAGGAGGGTCAAACGGAATGACAGGCTGGATCCCAACGGCCTCGTATCACTAGCAGTCGAGGTGACAGGCATCTTATCCACATGGATCTAACGGATCGTGCAGCCAGGTCTCGATCCCTGAGTCAACAAATGGGGACGTTTGCAAGACAACAACAATCTGCACGAACACTTCGACAACGTTTGCAGTAGCATGGACTATCTGCTCGGAGACCATGGCTGCCGTTACCCTTGACGCTGCGCCACAGACAGGAGCGCCTGCGATGGTGTACTCAATGACGCACCTGGGTGCACGAATGGCTAAACGTCATTTTTCGGATGAGTCCAGGTTCTGTTTACAGCATCATGATGGACGCATCCGTGTTTGGTGACATCGCGATGAACGCACATTGGACGCGTGTATTCGTCATCATCAAACTGGCTTATCACCCTGCGTGATGGTTTGGGATGGCCATTGGTTACACGTCTCGGTCGCCTCTTGTTCGCATTGACGGAACTTTGAACAGTAGACGTTACATTTCAAGTGTGTTACGACCCGTGGCTCTACCCTTCATTCGATCCCTGCGAAACCCTACATTTCAGCAGGATAATGCACGACCGTATGTTGCAGGTCCTCTACGGGCCTTTCTGGATACAGAAAATGTTCGACTGCTGCCCTGGCCAGCACATTTACCAGAACTCTCACCAACTGAGAACGTCTGGTCAATGGTGGCCGAGCAACTGGCTCGCCACAATACGCCTGTCACTATTCCTGATGAACTGTGGTATCGTGTTGAATCTGCATGCGCAGCTGTACTTGTACACGCCACCCAAACTCTATTGGCCTAAATGCCCAGACGTATCAAGGCCGTTATTACGGCCATATAGTTTCTCAGGATATATGCACCCAAATTGCGTGGAAATGTAATCGCATGTCAGTTCTGGTATAATATATTGGTCCGATGAATACCCGTTTATGATCTGCATTTCTTCTTGGTGTAGCAATTTTAATTGCGAGTAGTGTAAATTATCTGTAAAAATAGACTCTCTATGGAACATTTAAAGACAGTAAAAAAGAAATAGTCTCAAGAAAAAAGAAAAAAAGAAAAAAAAATTCTGCCCTGCTCTACTGCTGTAAGTCTTGATTCCATTAGCATCCACAACGTCAGAACAACCTCACTGGTTCATTTGCTAGTACGCTGCTATAATTATTAAATTTTGAAATTGTCGCATGGCCTGGTTTTCGCCTGGAGTAGCCTCTGTCAGAAGAGTCCGCACAGTGCCGCGGCTGTAACCCGGGTGTTGTGTTTCGCTGTTGCGCGGCAGGGAGCTGGAGGCGTCGGCGGGCGCGAGCCTACGCGTGCACATGGACGTGTCGGGCTGCACGGGCTCGGCGAGCGAGGTGCGCTTCCTGGAGCACGTGCAGTGCCGCGTGTCGCTGCGCTTCCTGCCGCGCGGCAACCTGCGCGTGCGGCTGACGTCGCCGGCGGGCACGGCGTGCACGCTGCTGTCGCCGCGGCCGCGCGACCTGCTCAGCGCCGCGCTCGACGACTGGGCCTTCCTCAGCGTCCACTACTGGGGCGAGGCGCCCGGCGGCCGCTGGACGCTCGACATCCTCAACGCCGGCTCGCGCAGGGCCACGCAGCCCGGTGAGTCACCTCGCTCTGCGCCCTGCCCTCGACCGTTGTTACGGAGGAAACCTGTCCTCCGTCTTTGCGCCTCTCTCTTCTTTTTATTATTATTACTTTCTTCTGTTACAGCAACAATAAAATTACCAGTCCATTTCTGCCTTAGCCCTTGCGACGGGTCAGGCTCTTATCGCGCAGTTTCCTTTCCCTGAAAGAAAATCCACCTACCTCGTTTCTTAGGTAGTTGCTGCACTCGCCTCTCCTGATAGCAGCTACTGGAAAAATTGCAGAAAAGCAGTGTTGAAGAAACTGCAATTTAATAGCCGCTCACCGGAGGCCGCGATACATGTTTGCTGAAATACAATCTATGAGCAATCTTCCTAAATAAATTGAGTTATTGGAATGGTAGTAATTGTTTACTCAAACGAGAACGCGAAGTTGGTAATTCTATTTAAGCTCTTTATTGTCTTTAAGCCTGATCATCAGCCCGCTAATCTACGTTTGAAGAAAGTTCAGTTCACAATTCTATCCACACTCAAACCCCGCCAGAATTAGCTTTCAAAGTTACGGAATTTACTTAACTGCAACACAGACGATTTTCTAACATACACGTTTGCAGTCGATGTTCAATAATAGTTCGTTTTTTAACGTTAATGCTCGCCATAAGCACTTAGTAAAAGTTTACGAAGTACCGCCACGCTTTTAATTATTAAAGTTACTCGCGTCTTTCGCGGAACGAAAAGTCACAACTCGCTCAAACTCACACTACGCGTTACTGGACTCTTCCAGTCTCAAATCGCACAGTACCGAACCGATGAAGCCGTTTTATGACTTCATTTTACACATTATTCTCGAGGACACATCAAGCATGTCTCTTCTCGATCACAGTTCCTTCGCGACTCCTCATCCACTCGCGACTCACTCTCCTAGTCTGCTAACCGTCCTCGCATCTCATTGGCTCACACATCACACAGCCAATCAGAATTAACTCTTTGGGTGCGCCTCGCGCCAACATCTAGCACGCACCAGTCATGACTTCTGAATCATTTACGTCATGATTTCTTGTTACACAAAATTTACTGTATAATTTAACAAACCGAAAGGAAAACTAGACTTTACTTTATTTCCAGAAATTATTTAAATACTCGCGAACGTTCTGGCTGCTTGTACAATACCATACACTCTTGGACATCCGACATTCACTAAGATGGGGAACCACTGGCGACTCTGTTCCCACGGTTACATCGTCTGAACACTTGCGAGTTCCAACCTAGATTTTATACACTTGCAAAGAATGGCGAATGTCCCTCTTTCATTCACTCAGGCACACTCATTCACTCTCACCTACTCATATAAAATAACTGTTCACAAAAATTCAAAACATTTATGGTTTTAACAAAGTTATAGGTGAATTTCTAAAAGTAAAATTCTCAAAATAAATACAAAAGCACGGAAGGTGATTTTGTTTCATAGTTGGATGGTCACTGAAGGTGATCTATACATAATGGTATTTATTTAGACTCGAAAATTGTAGAAATTTGCGTTTTCTGTAAGATTTTTCTAATTTCCAAAATATGCAGGTTTCAAAGCTCAAATTTGGATGACTTATTTTTATTCATAACAGAAACTAGTATATTAACTTTTAATTTCCTCAGGTTCCTCAGTTAGAAGTTATTAAAGATGAAAGTTCCACGTTATACACGCGGCTAGTTAGCGCACAGGTCTTACATTCTCACGGTACAGACATGCCATATGGTCGTGACGTCAGACGAACGGACACCGGTAATCTGCCCGCTACAGCACATATGCTAATCTGATGGCTACTTTACAGTCTGTCTACATTTCACAGTAAATATTTGATAGAAAACTGTGCGCTCGCACTAGTTGCGACGCCACACACCTCCTGAGGAAACTAAATTTTTTCATTCATGACAAACTTTTAGTTTTCTAAAAAAATTTCTATTAAAGATTTACTCAAAGAGCTATTTAACATTTATAGTTCCTGTACATCAATCATCCACTTATACCTAGGGCTGACGATCTACAAAACATCTTATATCTAAACATGCACTTTTATCATCATTCAAAAAAAATTTTTCAGATTACAAAATTCTATTTACAAATTCCTGAAAAAGAAAACAAACCTAAATACTATCTTGATGTACGTCACACGCACACTAACACTACTATCGCTATTGTGAGCGTCACTTTTTTACCTCTTACACTTAAGATTTTGATAGCACTCGTAGTTCGACCGGGTCCTGCTTGGGAGGTCCATTTCAAGTCTCGTGCTACCACCTCTGTTTACTTCGGCGCACCTGAAACATCAGCTGGCCTCAGTTCCCTTTCTAACTGCTACGTCTTAACCTACAGCAGCGATAAATGACGCTATCTGCTTGACTCTAAAGTCTCATATTTTTGATAAAATTTACTTTACAGTATGTACAATTTTCAAATTTTTTTTTTTTTTTTTTTTTAAATGAAAAGTGAATTGACTTTCCTAATGCAGTACCGAAGTGGCACATTTACTCTTTAATTACTTCTTCATCTCATAATCAAACAAGTTATGGTGACATAAGAAATACTAAGAAAAACAATTCCTACAAATAGTTCACAAATACATAATAAATCTCCGCCAGCACTGGTGACTCTCCAGTTCCTGTACAATACACAACAATATAAAATATACACAAAATTATCAATATTACAATTCTGTCTCCAGGCAATCTCCTGTAGTCCTGTATCATAAATTAAACACTGAAAAATACATATTTACTTATTCATTTATCAACACTACAATCCTTATACTAATCTCTACGACAATCTTGGGGAGCTTTGTGTGTCTCTGGTCAAAAATGGAATCGATGTCATGGGTACTTTCCTCATCTCACATATCTGGAGTTACTTCAATTTCTTGTCAACATCAGGTTTTCTCTAGTCACATTCGGGTTTAATTTACAACTCTCATACTCATACTTCACACACTCAGGTTAGTATTTGTTAAAGCGTTTCCTACTAATCTGCGAAACCTCGTTACCCATACTTTCTAACATACATCCACCTCCTGAGTTACCAACGTCGCCTCAGCTCTGTTTACATTCGTAGCCTCACTTCCTTTTGTTTACAAACATCTCCTCTGTTTACCAACAAACGCCACCTCTGGTTACCAACATTAAGCTTTTTATTTACTCACCTTCGTAGCCTCACTTTTTCCTAATATCGAGCTAGCCAAACACTATGCTCATTCTTTCTCCTTTTCTCACATATTTATCTTCATTTGACAGTCAGTCCTGCTGCACTGTCCCTTTAACTTAACTTCCTTTACCCCTTTGACAGTCAACCTTGTTGCACTGTACCTTTACTCATTTTACCACTAAATCACCTCCTGAGGCTCTGACTTCATTGAACAGACAGTTTTGCTGTACTGCTCCATTTCCTTTCCTAAACATTAGCTTAATGCTACGTCTTAACATATCGTTCTGTTACTTAACAAACAGCTTCAATGTTCGTCACCATATTTTCTGAGGCTCTTACATTTCTTAGTTATTTTACCTTTCTAAGGGCATTACTCACACCTTAGGCCAAACATTTACTTTACTGAGACTTATTACTTATCTGAGGTATCTGAATCCTTTTTGATTTTCTCTTACACTCATTCCTTACGCTTAACCTATACTGCACTGAGGTTCTTTCCTACTCATTACTTAACACTTTATCACTTAAAAACTACGATAGAGAAGAAGGAAAGACGATAGAATTTTAGTTCTGAATGAAAGAAGAGGTAGGTTGACAATACGGAAAAGAAAGTGGAAGAAATATTGTCAAACGACTCGAGACCTAGTGCTCGTCACGCACTTAGCTCTGCAAAGAGTGCAAAGCTCTCTGAGGTATCTACTCACTCCTGGCCACGTCTCTCTTTAGTAATTTCTCCTCGATCCTATTTCTGACACTCACAAGCTCAGACGGATCCTCTACTTTTTTTGCCACTGTACTCATTATAGCCCTCCAAGAATTTCTCTGTTTTACAAATACATATAGGAAAATCATTCTGCTCAGGATCCTCACATAGCTGCTTACCGATGAAAGGTATAGTAATTAGTTTACCCTTAATTTTTACCATAACATCATTGGTAGAAAAATTCACCCATCCTTCATATTTATTCAAAAAGTCAGCCCCCACCAATATGTCTACACTCAGTCCATTTATAACTAAGAAGTTCTGTCTTATTTCTACTTCCTTAAATGCTATGGGTAGAAACACTTCCTGTTTTACTGTCTTCTTAGTCTTACCGGTTGCTACTACAATGTTCAAGCCACTTACTGGCATCTTAACAATCTGTTTACTGTTAGGGAGTTCATTTACCAAGTTCTGGGATACTGCACAGACTTCCGATCCAGTATCTATCAAACATTTAACTGGTTCATTTAATACTCTTAGCTCTACTATCGGTTGCCCTAAGTACTCTTTATTTATTTTGGGTTCTGCTTCCTCCAATAAATCTTGCACAATTTCTCTCCTTTCGAAGCCTGTCTTTTGGGTGGCAATCACATTCACACTTACAGGGTTTATTTCATGCTTATTATCACCCTCAATTCTAGTGGCAGCTCCTATTAGCCTATCCACTATTGCTAAGTCAAAACATTTTTCCAATGTTTCCCCCTCTTTCTCATTAACCTCCTTTTCTACGACCCTATCCAAGGCGTCGTCATTAACCTCTACCTCCTCCTCTAATCTATCCTCTTCTTCGTAACTATCTACAACATCAATTATCTTATCAAGCACAGTCACAACCCTGCCATTATTACTGTTCTCACCCCTATCCGACAGCTCTTCATTAGTTTTACTGTGCATAATGTCTTTCTGATTATTACCCTTATAACTAGTACTTAGTTCTTCAATAAGTGGCTTCTTATGATTATTCTTACAGTTAATTGGTTCATTAACCTCCACTTGACTTAAAGCTACTATCTCTGTCTGTTTTACGTTATCCTCCCTAAATTTTGTAGCAACAACATTTATGTTAGGTGGTCGTTCAGGCTGCTTTCTTATGAATGGTTTTGCCAGCGGATTTAACTTTAAACGCTGTTGCCTACGATCGCCAGCACACTCGTAGACAATTAATGGTTTTCCGAGCGCGGTGCGTCATCACTATGCCTCCAGCTGACCGCCTCACCTCCTGACATCTGTCGGCCGCTGTCATACTGCTCGCGTTCATTGAACCTGTTAACATATGTTCTTCCTCTACCACGTGAACTGCCACGGTATCCGCCGCCTCTCTGAACACCCATCCTATTAATGTTTACATCCGCGCGATTGTCATTCTGCCTAGCAGGCGGGCGATGCTCCCTCCTCATGTTTTCTTCTTCTTTTTGGACGGATTCAACCCTTTCTAAATACTGTACGAACTTGTCAATGTTATCTCGGGGCGCAGATATGATCTTAGTTTTCCAGTTCCACGGTAGCTTATTTTCTACCCCTAATATGATCTGTTCTGTTTCTAACTTATTACTAAGGTAGGACAGAGTTGCTACCCACCTTTGAACAAATCGTTTGATGCCCTCTCTCTTGGGGTCATACTTCTCTCCCGACCAGAACCGATTAAGAACATCCATCTGCTTTCTCTTTCCCCAGTATTCCTCAAAGAACGCTAATTTAAATTCTGACAATTTCGCGTATTTTTCAGAGGCTAAATTCCCCCATACTCTGGCCTCTCCCATCAAATTTGAAGTGATAAAGCCTATCTTTTGTTTATCGCTCCATACTTTCGGCAAAACGTCTTCAAAATCGTTCCAATATTCTCTGGGGTGCATGTTCTTACTTGGGTCAAATTTTAAAAACTGTCTGTGGGTAACATACGCAACCTCGGTAGATTCAATTATTCCACTGGAAATTATACTACCACAATGGTTAGAAACACACTGTTCTACTTTGGTTAGTCTGCATTCATGCCCACAAAGTTGCTCATTCACACTTTCACTGAAATGGCTTATGTGAGTCTCTAAATTATTGACCTTATTTACAACTTGCTCTCCAAGTTTCTCACACCGAATTTTGGTATCATTTACTTTACATTCTAAGGCGGCATGATTAATTTCATTGGAATTCTCTACCACTTTTATGTGCTCACATACTTTATCTAATTCTGCATCAACATGGGATTTAAATTGCTGTTGATCCTCAGTAACCTGTTCGATTCGTGTCTTCAATTCACTTTGCACTTGAACAATATTTTCTGTACATTCTAGTTTAACCTGCTGTATTTCAACATTTACTTTACTACTGAGCACTGCTAAATCTTGCTTCCAACAGTCTCTGAGATCGGATATTTTGGAATCTAAATCAGCGCCCATTTTAGTCATCTCATTACTTAAATCAGATCCTAATTTAGACATTTTTGAATCCATTTTACTTGACATATTAGTTTCCAATTTTGACATACTGGAATCCATCTTACTTGACATATTGGAATCCAACACGTTCATCTTAGTTAATAGATTCATCAGCATACTGGCGACATTATCCTTCGCCCCCTCATTTGCTGATACAATGTCCCTATTAACATTAACTACCGGCATGGGTAACTGTAACTCACTGGGCACTGACATATTTGGATCTGACTCCAAACTATAATTAACATAGGATGAATCAGTCAAACTACTACTGAAATTGGGTTGAGACACGTCTAAACTAAAATTCATGGGGTCATTTTCCCCTGTCTCCATCCGACTATCACAACTTAGTTCCGCCTTTTTGTCACTTGGTTGAAACTCAGCCATTTTTCTCAGTTTGACTCCACAAACACACAAAGTTTTCAAAAGCACTGTACTTAACTTTGTGCTTCGGCGTGCTGCGTTGCTGCTAGATGAAACTGCGGGTCCGTTCACCATACACTGCAATGCTGTACCAGTTTCCGGGCCCCCGCTCGAATCAGCGCTGCCAACTGCCACTGCTGTCGTCGCCTCTGCGTAGTCTCCGTAGCTCGTCGTCTGCCAGACGCCGTCGTAGACTGCTATTCCAATCGGCGCGTAGTCACCGAAAAATTCTTCTGTTCCGTACAACACATTACAGTTCACGGACACTTTCACTGTCCTTCCTATTCACGTGGCGATATCAATTTGTACGCTACACAGTTCCTACACATAGCGAGCACTTCTGTATTGTCCGGTAATTGTCACTACTGCTTTTTTTTAAATTCACTGGAATTTACTATTTTTATTTCCCGGGCCGATGCACCACTTGCGACGGGTCAGGCTCTTATCGCGCAGTTTCCTTTCCCTGAAAGAAAATCCACCTACCTCGTTTCTTAGGTAGTTGCTGCACTCGCCTCTCCTGATAGCAGCTACTGGAAAAATTGCAGAAAAGCAGTGTTGAAGAAACTGCAATTTAATAGCCGCTCACCGGAGGCCGCGATACATGTTTGCTGAAATACAATCTATGAGCAATCTTCCTAAATAAATTGAGTTATTGGAATGGTAGTAATTGTTTACTCAAACGAGAACGCGAAGTTGGTAATTCTATTTAAGCTCTTTATTGTCTTTAAGCCTGATCATCAGCCCGCTAATCTACGTTTGAAGAAAGTTCAGTTCACAATTCTATCCACACTCAAACCCCGCCAGAATTAGCTTTCAAAGTTACGGAATTTACTTAACTGCAACACAGACGATTTTCTAACATACACGTTTGCAGTCGATGTTCAATAATAGTTCGTTTTTTAACGTTAATGCTCGCCATAAGCACTTAGTAAAAGTTTACGAAGTACCGCCACGCTTTTAATTATTAAAGTTACTCGCGTCTTTCGCGGAACGAAAAGTCACAACTCGCTCAAACTCACACTACGCGTTACTGGACTCTTCCAGTCTCAAATCGCACAGTACCGAACCGATGAAGCCGTTTTATGACTTCATTTTACACATTATTCTCGAGGACACATCAAGCATGTCTCTTCTCGATCACAGTTCCTTCGCGACTCCTCATCCACTCGCGACTCACTCTCCTAGTCTGCTAACCGTCCTCGCATCTCATTGGCTCACACATCACACAGCCAATCAGAATTAACTCTTTGGGTGCGCCTCGCGCCAACATCTAGCACGCACCAGTCATGACTTCTGAATCATTTACGTCATGATTTCTTGTTACACAAAATTTACTGTATAATTTAACAAACCGAAAGGAAAACTAGACTTTACTTTATTTCCAGAAATTATTTAAATACTCGCGAACGTTCTGGCTGCTTGTACAATACCATACACTCTTGGACATCCGACATTCACTAAGATGGGGAACCACTGGCGACTCTGTTCCCACGGTTACATCGTCTGAACACTTGCGAGTTCCAACCTAGATTTTATACACTTGCAAAGAATGGCGAATGTCCCTCTTTCATTCACTCAGGCACACTCATTCACTCTCACCTACTCATATAAAATAACTGTTCACAAAAATTCAAAACATTTATGGTTTTAACAAAGTTATAGGTGAATTTCTAAAAGTAAAATTCTCAAAATAAATACAAAAGCACGGAAGGTGATTTTGTTTCATAGTTGGATGGTCACTGAAGGTGATCTATACATAATGGTATTTATTTAGACTCGAAAATTGTAGAAATTTGCGTTTTCTGTAAGATTTTTCTAATTTCCAAAATATGCAGGTTTCAAAGCTCAAATTTGGATGACTTATTTTTATTCATAACAGAAACTAGTATATTAACTTTTAATTTCCTCAGGTTCCTCAGTTAGAAGTTATTAAAGATGAAAGTTCCACGTTATACACGCGGCTAGTTAGCGCACAGGTCTTACATTCTCACGGTACAGACATGCCATATGGTCGTGACGTCAGACGAACGGACACCGGTAATCTGCCCGCTACAGCACATATGCTAATCTGATGGCTACTTTACAGTCTGTCTACATTTCACAGTAAATATTTGATAGAAAACTGTGCGCTCGCACTAGTTGCGACGCCACACCCTTAACCGGCGTTGCCGGAAATCTTGGCACTAAATACGTTGCCAAGTCCTGGAATCCCAAACCCAAGGCGGCCGAAGTGGCCGAGCGGTTCTAGTTATGCCTCGGGCATGGATGCATGTGATGTCCTTAGCTTCGTTAGGTTTAAGTAGTTCTATGTTGTAGGGGACGGAAGACCTCAGAAGTTAAGTCCCATAGTGCTCCGAGCCATTTTGAACCCAAAGCCAAAAGGTATATAGTGTATGGTGATCATTTTTCTTGTTGTTATTTTCGGACATACACATAAATAAAAACTTATGATGAAGCACACTTTTTTATTCGCAACCAGTCTGGAATGAAACTAAAGCAGAAAATATGAAACTGAAGATATTACAAAATGGTTCAAATGGCTCTGAGCACTATGGGACTTAACTTATGAGGTCATTAGTCCCCTAGAACTTAGAACTCGTTAAACCTGGCTAACCTAAGGTAATCACACACATCCATGTCCGAGGCAGGATTCGAACCTGCGACCGTAACGGTCTCGCGGTTCCAGACTGCAGCACCTAGAACCACACGGCCACATCGGCCGGCCAAAGATATTAGAAAAATAAATACATTATCTCCATTACTTCTATTTTCCAAGAGAAACTGACAAATAATTTTTTTTTTTAAGGGATACGCATTTGATAGGCCTAAATTATAAGAAGAGATAATATTTAGGAGGCTCGTAGATTTGCAGCCATCGGCCTTGCAGCAATGCTAACACCGTTTCCTGTGAGATCACCGAAGTTAAGCGCTGTTGGACTTGGGCAACACATCGACACTGACTTCCTTGCTCTGCCAAGCGCTGTTGGCAAGTGGGGTGCTCTCAGCCGTTGTGAGGCCAACTGAGGAGCTATGTGACGGTGTGCCGGCCGCGGTGGTCTCGCGGTTCTAGGCGCGCAGTCCGGAACCGTGCGACTGCTACGGTCGCAGGTTCGAATCCTGCCTCGGGCATGGATGTGTGTGATGTCCTTAGGTTAGTTAGGTTTAAGTAGTTCTAAGTTCTAGGGGACTGATGACCATAGCAGTTGAGTCCCATAGTGCTCAGAGCCATGTGACGGTGTAGCGGCTGCTTCCGTCTCAAAAACTATGGGTGCCTGGAGAGCGATACACTGAGTACGTGCCCCTCCATATTAGTATCCAGTGAGCCCTATCGGCTGAGGATGACACGACTGTCGGTCTGTACCGTTGGGCCTTCCGAAGCCTGTCCGGAAGGAACGAGAGGTATGGATCTGATGGATCTGTAAGCAGTAAGCTCAGTTTTCTTTGTCTCACCTTCAATCTGCATCATATTAATTGCCTGCATGTTCAGTTGCTGTTACGTGATAACTTGGAATAGCATTTTCAATGGTAATATTGCTCTCGGCATCGTTAACTTCATCTGAAATGTCAGCATCACATTACTCAATCTATCTTAGTACACATTCCCCAGTATTTGGATATGTAGAGTTAACTGCTTTTGAATTCGCAGAAGACGGCATGTGTGGCCGAGCGGCTCTAGGCGCTTCAGTCTGGACCAGCGCAACCACTACGGTCGCAGGTTCGAATCCGGCCTCGGGCATGAATGTGTGTCATGTCCTTAGGTTAGTTAGGTTTAAGTAGTTCTACGTTCTAGGGGACTGATGACCTCAGACGTTAAGTCCCGTAGTGCTCAGAGCCATTTGACCCATTTGAATTGTCAGACTTATTCACAAAAAGCGAATTATTACGCTAAATGCGTCGCAGAGTCCCGGGGACTCTTAAGCTCGTAGTTTACAGTGCTTGCATTAATAACAGGCTGCAGTCGCCTGTGCACGCAGCGTGTCTCACTACCGTAGGAAGATACTAAAGAGGGCTCCCTGATCAACAATTACGAAAGTTACAACTTCATAATTCCCTAAGTCGCAGAGATTCCGTGACGCCGGTTAAGAGCTCAGAAGCCTATTCCAAAACACAACAATAACGTCTTTAATAGTCGCCCACAATATTATTGGAACTGGCAGAGATGGTCCTCAGTGGCTTGTTGTGAGTTTCTACAATGAGTTTCATGGCACCCTAAATAACTTGATAGTGTATGCAGAACTGTCCTGGAGTCTTTCATAGTGCGATGCGTTTTCCTTAGCCACCACTTGTTTACTGTAACGTCATTGCTTGTTCCCGACAACGGCCACAGGCAGCCAAGCCTGTGGCTAGCACTTATAACGAAGTATGTGGCGGCCGTTTTCTCTACGTATGTAAAAGCCAATCCAAAAACGATTGTAGGATACAGTTCCGGCACTATATTAATTCAGGGAGAGACTTTTTGTATTTACTGTCAATAAAAGTCTTCAGGGTATGTATATGTAAAACTCTCCGACGTTCCGGCTACTGTTGCATTTGGCCCTCCTCAAAATATTTTCCTTGCTGTAAGAAATTGGGAAACTCTCTGGAATCTAGATATTGCGGAATACTCAGATAGTTTTTGATTTCTATTTGCTGGTCATGTAGTTTGGTCCACACTTTGAAACTCTTACATACGTAGTAACGCGGCATTCACAGTAATCGTAGAGCCAAACTAAAAACAACAACATAACGGTATAGAGAGTGTATTATGTGATGAATATCCTATTTGTATTAGCATTTAGTCTTTCAGTTCTTAAATAAACGTAGAAATTTCGGAATATACCAGCGGCTTCACTACGAATATCGTTCGAAATAGCTTCCAAGCTGCGCATAATAAATGTACGAAAACATTCATGATTCGTGATCTCAGCACTGTCAGTCTTATTCTTCATTCTTCTCCGGATTTCCTTCACTTACATTAAATGTTTTTCAACGAATAACCAGTATTATACATTCCTATGGCTAAATTTCTGAAAATGCTTTATGCCTAATAGTTAAGTGGTTACGAGTTGTAACTCTGAAAATCCTGTCAGTCTGGCCTGAGCGATTTTATATGCCGTTTCATATTTGGTTTTAAGAATGGCTCTGGTCAGTTGCAGCAGGGGCGAATTAATGCCTGTAGCCCTTTGTTGTTTGTGGAATGGTGTATTTCTACTTTGTCCCGTGAGCAGGTCCGGTATATTTTTCATAAACTATACGCAGGAATACAACATTGGCTTCACATTTCACTGTCTGTTTCACTTCGTCTGTATATCAAGCGTTTTCTCCTTGTTTGCTTTTGCCCTCTGTCCATCATTAAGCACGGAATGTGATTTGCCACTGGGATTTGCCTTACAATGTTCAGTTCTCGTTTCCTGTTTTCCTCGTCTTATAAGCTTTTTGTTTTGTATTTTTCCTCGTTTAGTACGTGTGGCAGACATAATATTGTAAGAATTGTGAACATGCGTGCTGCTTGCTTTCAGCGTGTGATGAATTTGTGACTAATATTGATCTCCTGAATGAACGAATCTATTAAAGTAATAGTTCCACTAGTTACTATTGCCAAAATTGTTTAGCACATGATTGCTCAAAAACAAGAATTCACTACCCTTAGAAATCAGTCCGTCTCAGAAGAACCCAGAAATACTGCAGATCTACCGAAACAATTACTTTCGTAAGGAAATGATAGAAGCGGTCACTAAGCTCTATATTTTTAAGAACTAAAAGAGGTCGAAAACTAACTATGTTTACTTACGGAGAAAAGAATGAGTTGTCTAGTACTTCAGTGTTAAAGAGGATAGTTGCAATCCACTATTTATCGCACTAAAATCTGATGAAAATGTAGGACAATCCATGACTCATTCCACCGAGCCGAGCTCACTATGTGTATAACTGAATTAAGTTAATTGAAGGGTATCGCTCTGATCTTCCGTAGTCAGCCATTAACGTAATTAGGGTAGCTTCTAATCATGTTTGCACATAATTCATGTTTACTGGGCAGCCAGCCCGTTGGTGAGGCGCCAACGTTATCCGATGAACAGACTTTGCTCGCAGAGGAGGGGAAACAGGAGATCGAAGACTTGAGTTGTAGCTTAATTGTTCGATTTCAAAATGAAAACAAAAAAATATTCTACGATAACAGTTTTTCTGCTGTGTTTGAAGAACAACTTAGTGTCTTCGAGAGATAATACTATCCTGTACAACTAAAATCTGTACGCAGTTTTCACGTGTTGGCATTTTCGAAACTGCTCCAATTAAATATATTATAAATGTACATAAGTTTAGATTTGCTTGCGGTTAAAATAAACGGATTCTACAGAAGCAATTTTTCCTAAAACCATCGAGATTATTTCTGGGAAAGCTTCTTTTTTTACTGTTAATATGTGCTGTTGAAGTTCATCCAATGTAGAATGAAACAGATGTTTCGTTTGTATGTTTATGGTGACGAAATCGTTACAGGTAAAGTCAGCAAGGGACAAATTGTGTAAATACATCAAAACTGTAACAAGGTGCTAGTAATATTTTTGGAACGACTCACTTTACTCAGCTGGAACTAGACGCATTAAAAACGAGTCTTTTGGTCCTGTAATACGAAATACACACCAAGTGATGGATGTGCTGTCGTTCTTTCTGTACTTTCCTTTCCCGAAACGGGTGATTCTAAATTAGGCATCCATTTTATTAAGAAACCATTTTGCAACTTCTAGAATTACTGTAGCAACATGAATTATTATTGCTCCAAGTAAGAATGGCTTTCCTTCTTGTAGTGCGATATGCTTTTACTAATAAGGCGAAAGGAAAACAAACTATTGTCGACTGCATTATAGAAAACTGGTGCATCTGGCATATGAGGCTGACTGTATGACGGAAGTGCCTCCTGTTATAGGGTACTCTTCCACCATTTCGAATCCAAACTAAGTGCGTCTTATCTGCCGCTACTCATAAAAAGAAGACCTGTTAACAAATGGAATGTTAGTATGTGCACTCCAGCAGTTAACAAGGCATGATTCTGTTACTGGTTCTCTGACTTTGAACTTACGTAGCTAGCTGCGATAAGAGCCGTAAAAATATCCAAGAATTGGCTTAGGATTATACGTCAACCTTTGGATATGACAACCACTTAGCTTACAAGAGGAGGAGGAGAAAGAGTAGATTAGTGTTTAACGTCCCGTCGACAACGAGGTCATTAAATGCGGAGCAGAACCTCGGATAAGGAAAGTTTGGAGAAGGAAAGCTACCGTGCCCTTTCTAAGTAACCTTCCTCGTATTTGGCGTAAGCGATTTATGGATGTCACGGAAAACCTAAATCATTATGGGCAGATGCGGGTGTGAACCATCGTCCTCCCGAATGCGAGTCCAGTGTGCTAACCACTGCGCTAGTCCATTCGAGCTTAGTTTACAAGACATATCTATTCATGTGTAGTCCATAGATAAGTGCAACATAAATCTTCGGGAAACTATACCAGTGGTCGTGGAGTAAAGGCAACGTTGATCTTTTGAAATGTTCTTTGGTAAATTTGGAGAACCAATATTACATTCTGAAACTTCTTGGCGGGTTAAACTGTGTGCCGGATCGGGTCTCACACCCAGGACATTGGCCTTCCACGGCTACCAGAGCACGACACACGAATCGCCCTCACAGTCATACTTCCACAACTAGCTCATCTCCTACATTCCAAACTACGCAGAAGCTGTTGTGCAAAGTTTCATATCAGCACACACTCCGCTACAGCGTAAAAATTCATTCTGGAAACATCCCGCAAGCTGTGGTAAAGCCATTTTTTAGGAATGTCCTTTCTTCCAGAAGTACTAGTCCTTCAACTTTCACAGGAATACTTCCGTGAAATTTCGAATATCGAAGATGAGGATATTTCAAAAATAAAGGTATGGGTACGGATGTACTTGAGCAGCTCAGTTGATGGAACACTTGTCCACCAAATCCTAAACCCCCTGGGTTCGTGTCTTGGTCCAGAATAGAATTTTAATCTACCACGAAGTTCCATGTCACCGCAAGTCCCGCTTGAGAGTGAAATATGCAGTCTGAATATAATCTCAGGCTTGCCAAACCTTACGAAAGTTTAATATAACACAGTGAGTAAGGTGCACCAACATTATACACTGGTTTCCAAAATTAAAGCAACAATCCCCTATGGCATGGATCATGGCATTCCGGTCAACGGAGAACCGTACCAACGAAGACGTCAGGACATCTACGAAACATTGTAGCCACACATCCAAAATTGCAGACGGTGCTGCATGGCACAGAGAAGATGCATAACAGACTCTCTACGGTGGAGGGCCATAGAAAAAAAGGCAGCAGGACAATTACAAACTGACGTGGCCCGATGGCGTCATGTGAATTGTTCTGTAGTTTCCCGTACGTGGCTACAGTTTATAGAGTCCGAAGCTGGATCCCTAAGGACAGGGCAGAGCCGACCTCGTGTGACTTCTGAAGAGAGACCGTTATTTCGCTGTAAAGGCACGACAGTACCGTCTTAGTAGTGCACAGAAACTGGCATGTGAGCTCGCAGCATCCATTGGACATGTTGTATCGAGGCAAAGTGGGTGCAGAAGGCTTCAGCAGAGTGGCCTTTACTTAAGGAGACCTGCTGTATGTCTGGCTCTGATACATATTCAAAGAAGAGAATGTCTAGAGTGGAGTCGTCTACATGCCACCGGAACGGACGAACAGTGGGCTAATGTTATTCTCACAGGTAAGTCCCGATTAAGTGTGGGGAGTTCTTCTCGATGAATTCACATTTGGAGGCAACGTGGAACAGGGTTTCGGGATTCAAACGTTGTGGAAAGAGATCGATATCGAGGAGGATCACTAATGGTGTATGCTGGGATTATCGACTCGAACCCCTCTTCATGAAATAGTACAGGTGAATCGGCGATGTCAAACTACTGCCAGATATCGTGACGAGCTCTTGGGTCTCATTCGCGGTTGCTGCGAGGTACTGTGGGCCCAGACGTCGTACTGATGGTTGATAACGCTTGACTTCATAGCGTACGGGTGGTTGATGTTTCCTTGGAAACGGAAAACATTCCACGCATGGCGTGGCCTGCTCACTCTCCCGATTTGAATCCGATAGACCATACACTATATGATGAAATGTATCCGGACACCTGGTTGAAAATGACTTACAGGTTCGGAGCGCCCTCCATCGGTAATGCTGGAATACAGTATGGTGTTGGCCCATATTACATGTCACATGTGATGACGAAACTAAAAGGCGTTAGCGTGCTAAGAACAAGGAGCCATCACAAGTATAATCAGTAGAACGGTTGGCCTCGATGTACAGTATAAATCGGAGTCAGGTGTGCCTAAGCGCATCAGATATCACCAGCGAACTCTTGATGTCACAGAACTGAGGCTCATGCGGTAGAAAACAATCTACGAGGAAGACTGCTTTCCATTTAGGAGACAGCTGAAGTAAGTATAGTCAGGTAATAGAAGAATAAGAGCAGTCCTGACTTGTGTCTACTAGAGAGCGGTTGTATATTTCTGGCAATGTGTTAAATTCAGTCACAGCTCACCACCCGTCTCTAACATTTTTGTGCAGTTTACGGAACAGACTTTTATATATGTATTCGACCCGCCAGGATGGCCGAGAGCGCTAATGCGCTGCTTCCTGGACTCGGGTAGGCGAACCGGCCTTGGATACAATCCCCCTGGTGGATTAACGACGAGGGCCGGTGTGCCGGCCAGCCTCGATGGGATTTTAGGCGGTTTTCCACATCGCGCTAGGTGAATACCGGGCTGGTTCCCACTTTCCGCCTCAGTTAAACGACTCGCCGATATCTGAACACGTTCACACTATTCGATGAATTACGCTAAGCACAGACAGCTGCGGTACACTAATTCCGTCCCAGGGGGTACCGGGTGCCGACGTGAAGGGCATCTGGCCCCCCTTAATCCTAACCTTGCCAAATCCGTTCCTAAAAATGCCGTTCCTGCGTCAGTGTGGGACATGGCACCAGTGAAAGAAAGAAGGAAAGAACTGTTATCTATGTATTCCTTATATGTTAGCGGAACAATACTCCTCTCTGGTGGCTAGAAGAAATATTGTTAGAATAATCGGAATTGTTTGCTGAAATGGAACTCTCGTTTTAGAAAGCTGATCAGCGAGCCAACAGACATTTCCTCCAGTGTGGTACATATGAAATACATTCTTGAACTGTTTAAACAATTCCCCTTTGAAATCCAAAATAGTAGTATGATAGTAATCCCCGTGCTTCTACTCTCCTTTTCCCAGTAACAGAAGAAGGCTTCTGCTGCCTTCTGTCCCTGATATCGTTAGAGAGAAGACAGCACACACTTCGCTGTCACTCGAACTGTATTCACAAGTAACGGGGATTTTGACACGTCATTTATACTGCTCTGTTTAGGGATCACGAGAAACACAAGAGCTCTCAGAGGGCGTGTAGTGGTGTGTACACATTTGCTCATTAATCCTCATACGATTGGTATTGTATGGCAGATTTCCGATATAGACGGGACGTACCATGCGGCACTATCAACTATGCTTGCGAACAGTGGTAAGGATGTACCTATAACTAAGCATAAGCAGTGTTTTATACTTATGGGGCACAGAGCTATCATATGATTTGCCTTTTCTGTACGTTTTAGGGATGCTAAAGAAGTGGCAGCTCATCTTCTACGGGACGGCCACGAAGCCGGTGAACGTTCGGTCGAGCGGCGACGGAGGACCCGGACCGCCGCCCAGAGCTCCGACGGCGCCGCCCGGAGCGGAGCTGGGGCCTGAGGGCGGCGGGGGCGTCGCGGGGGCGGCGGCGGCTGCGGGGGCGGGCCTCATGGCGGAGGAGGAGGGCGGCGGCAACGTGCGCGTGCTGCACACGTGCGACGCCGAGTGCGACGCGCAGGGCTGCTACGGCAAGGGGCCCACCCAGTGCATCGCCTGCCGCCACTACCGGCTGGACAAGTTAGTAAAAACAGTGTACTTGTGCTCAGGTCCCGAGTCGTGTCATCTTGTAGGCTGCTGCTGCACTTATTAGCGCGAGTCAGAAATTGACGCTTCATCGTCATCATAATCATCGTCTCCTCCTTCTTCTTTATCTTCTTCTGTTATACGTTAGTCATTGCTCGGCATCTTGCAGCTACATTTGGTCCTTCCAATGGTCTTACAACGCGACATATAATGTGCGGAATATTTGGCCAGAAATTTAGTGATTATCTTCATTCAACTGTTCCCAACAGATGGGATATCTTTTCTTTCCTCTTTTACAGTCTTTTCGTTTTCATCGACTATTTTTTATTCCTTTATATCATCTGTATTTCTTTTATAATCTAACTTTTCGAGTGATGCAATGTTGCTCAGGAACGGTATTTCGTTGGCCCGTGATATTATTTTATCAAATATTCAAATGTGTGTGAAATCTTATGGGATTTATTTGCTGTGGTAACCTGTCGCTAAGCTTACACACTACTTAAAATACATTATCCTAAGGACAAACACACGCACACATGCCCGAGGGAGGACTCGAACCTCTGCCGGAACCAGCCGCACAGTCCATCACTGCAGTGCCCTAGACCGCTCGCCTAATCCCGCGCGGCTTATTTTATCTTTTCTTCCTTTTTTCCTTTTCCTGAGATTCCCTATCATACAGCAATATTGCTACCAATATAACTTTACAAATGTGAAGATATGTGAGTTTATGTCCTTATTTCATTTGGAGAGATAGCGTTCAGGTACTGAACTTTTGAGCTAGGTGTCCTTTGTATGTTAGCACAGTTGCTACAAATTTAAATCTACGAAATTACTGTATGATCTTTCTTACAATGACTACTTTTGTTCTGCCTGCGTTTTTCTAAATGAAACTCTTAATTTTTCTTGCATTGAAATTGAAATATAATTTATTTGAAATATTTTGTGCAGTTCATAAGTGGCTCTCTGTAGTTCAAAAATGTTCAAATGTGTGTGATCAAACTGCAGAGGTCATCGGTCCGTAGACTTACACACTACTTAAAGTAATTCAAACTAACTTACACTAAGGACAACACACACACCCATGCCCAAGGGAGGATTAGAATCTCCGGCGGGAGGGGCCTCACAGTGACATTGCGCCTCTAACCACGCGGCCATTCCGCGGGGCCCTCTGTAGTTCATTTGTACTTTTTGACATTAAGAATTGATCATCTGAAACTAGCATCGTTCTTACATAATCCTATTGCTTAAACTCGTATATGTGAAATCGTACTTTCATTTTCTGTTGAACAATTTGTCTGTGCATATACTAAAGAGCTGTGGCGAAAGGCAGCAAACCCAAAGTTAATATTCTCTGTTCCTTTCTAATTAACACCAGTTATTTAGATACTTGTTTATCCTGACTATTCCGACTTTCCGGTATAAGACGTAGTGTTATAATCTTCTTCTTAATATCTCCGAAAATAATTATTTATTTCCTTTGTAACATCTATGATGAGGATGTCCATTTGTTAATTGTATATCATCTTATTTGTTGTAGTACGAACTTATTGTCTGTACAACAACGCTTCTGAAGCGCATTATCAGTGCTCTCTTCACACTATCACACTAGTTAGGGTATAATGATATTTCTAAATCGCTCGGTATTTTGTCATTAAATCACTGTTGCAATTTCAAAGTGACCTATTTCCTGCAGCCAGAACTGGAGCCAGGAAAGAAGTACTTGTACGCTACATCGATACAAACTAACAACTAACTCCGAACAGGCCTCCATAGACCCAACGGTGTCATCCATAGCTTACAGGTATCACTATATGCAGATATGCAGGAGCATGTGCTCAGTACGTCACTCTTCCTGCCGCTATGGGTTTTCGTGTCCAGAGCGGCTACTTCTCAGTGAAGTACCTTCTCATTTGGCCTCACTTGCCAACACCATCCAGCAGACCCGGACGGTCACCCACGCAAGTGATAGCTTAGCTCGACCGCACATCGTTGATGTGATGGGAACGAGTGTTACCTCTGCGGCGAGATTGTTGGCCACATCGACACCATAGCAAAAAATCAGAGTGAACCCAATAAAGATAAAGTGATCAGTCTCGATGTAATTGGTTTTAACCACATAGGTGTTTCAGTCTGTACGTTTCATGCCAATTTGACACTGATGCATATACAGAATCAGTGAATGAAAGAGGGCCTTACCTAGGTGTGAGCGATTACTCAAGTGTCGAACCACACCACAGTATGAAGGCAGTTTTCTCCATATGACCATAGCGAACCGCACTGTTTCACTCACGATTTTCACTCGATAATTCAGCACTGAATCTTACCGCTTCGAAACTTCGATGCTGTCGACTGGTGCCTGGCATGGTAATAAGCAAGCCCGCTATTTCATTTCCACAGAAACCTAAAAAAAAAAAAAAAAAAACAATTTTTCAGTTGCCATTTAAACGACGATAACTTCCACTGACAAACAAAATATTTTGTTTCCAGGCAAAAAAACCTGCATAAAAAATTTAAGTATATAGGTTGTCTACCGTAGATTTGCAGACTGAGATACCGAGATCTGCAAAATCAAAGTGATTAGAGGCGTCATTCGTTGCAACATTCAAATTTAACTCATCCGCACTGACGGGAATCTGAACTACATCTAACATGTCAAGGAAATTTCTTATATCCCGTGGTAATGCCTCTTCCATCGCCCGAAATGTGATATACTTCTCTTGTCCAGCTACGTGCCTCGAAGGAAGTGCAGTATTTATATACATACATTCCACACAGTCATCGTATGGTGAGTAGCGGAGGGTACTCCGTATTACTAGTAGTCGCTTTATTTCCTGTTAAACTAGGAAATGGAGCTAGGGAGAAACGAATACCTTTATGTCTCCGTACGAGTCCAAATTTGTCGTACCTTATCTTCGTGGTCCTTATGTTAAATGTACGTTGGCGGCAGCAGAATCGTTTTGCAGTTTGTTTTCATTTTCGTTTCTTTAAATTGTCTCAGAAGTGTTCTGTGAAAACAGCATCTTCTTTTCAGGGTTTCACACTTGAACTCAGGAACTACTTCCGTAACACCCGCGTGTTCGTCGAACCTACCGACAGCAAATCTTGCAGGCCGCCTGTGAATGTCTTCCTTTAATCCGACCTCGTGGAAATACCAAACACTTGAGCTTGACTCAAGAATGGGTGCCCTTACAAATGAATCTCAGTCTCTTAAAACTCTCCCAGTGAAATAAAATCGATCATTTGCCTTCACTACTGCCATCCTTAAGTGCTTCTCCGATTTCATATCGCTTGCAAAGCTACGCCGAAATATTTAATCCAAGTGTATGTCTCAAGCACTACACGACAAATGCTGTACCGAACATAACGGGTCTGCTTTACCTACTCATCTGCATTAATTTACATTTTTCTACATTTAGAGCAGCCCGCAGTTTGTCAGACCTGCCATAAATTTTGCATCCTCCTACATTCACCCAAAGACGAGTCCATCCCATTCACCACATCATCTTCAGTAAACACATGAATATTGCTGATCATTCCGTTTGTCAGATCATTTATTTGTGTATGTATAACAAGAGTGGTCCTCTCACACTTCTCTGGTGCACTCCTGATGACACTCTTTTCTATAATAAAAACTCGCTGTCGAGAACAAGGTGCTGGACTCCATTATTTATGAAGTCTTCAAGCCACTCATATATCTAGGATCCTATTCCATATGTTCGTACCTTCTTAACAGTTTGTAATGGAGTACCGTGTCCATGGTTCACAGCATACCGTGTGAGAAATGGGCAATATAGAGTTTCACACGGGCGATGCTATCTAAATACACATTGATTTGTGAACAGAAGCTCTTTCCTCTCCGTAAAATATATTGTATTCGAACTGGGAATATATTCCTTTGTGTCGAGACTGCGCTGTTGCTGATGAATAAGTTCTTTCTGAAATTCAATGGCACTTTAACTTGATGTAATTCGCTCACAATTAATTTCCAATGTATACCATCCATTGTGATCGTATTTCCTAAAGAAGCAAATCTGACAATCAATTCAAACCTCTCTTCACTAGTTATTCGTATTGTAGGACCACATTCTTCCTCAGTACTGCGTACTATCAGTTTACTCTTTCTCTTGTTTCTTCTCACATCATACTAGCTACAGGAAATTCTTTCCGTTGTACTGACGACTTTCTCAAAATAATGTTTCGTTCCCTTGACCCAACCATTGTCAGGGGTAACATATTACGACTTTAATCTCTCAATTCATTTGATCCTCATTTGAGTTGTTTAATGAACTTAACAGTTAACTTCGTGATTGCAAGAAGTGAATATAAGAGGAATATAAGCACATGCTTGTCTCACGCCGTTATTATTTTTGGTTCTGGTTCCTTATAAACTGAAACTTAGTTCTTACGGAACCTGATCGTCACATGCATGTCGCTGTGTTTCAGTCCTGCTTCTGTCACAAGTCTGAACATTTCTTGCCACAGAACATCTGTAATTTCCATGACCTATAAAGGCAACATAAATTGGTAAATTTTTCTGTAATTCCGTTTCAAATACTAGTGTCAATGCCAGAATGACCTGTCTTGTACTTAGGGCAAGGTTTGCCTTCAAAATGGTCGAAAATTCGATTTTTGTTATGTTCTTGACAGGTATATGTGTCTAGAACGTTGGGACGAAAGGTCTTTATAATCCGTAGATTGCAAAAGCTTCTACAGCCCATTGTTCGAAGCAGTGTCACAGCCGCAATGGGACCCTCTAAGCCGGAGACGCCTGGCTCAGGCAGAAAAATTGTCGTGCCGTGACGCGCTTTCACAAAATAACTACATTGCAGTATGCATGCGAACATATTTACCGAAAAAACTGACGAACAACGTGTGCTGGCTCCCGAACGTAGCATATCCAGCTCATCAGGGATCGGCTTTTCTCGCCGAGGGTATTGCTCTCCAGGAACTATTCTAGATAGAGGAGGCGTTGATATACGGTACTAGTATGGCAGGCTAAACGTAATTAACGAAAACACTTTTTTGGTCAAATTTTGAATAAAATTCGTCAAAACGTAAATTTGGATTAGCCATTTTAAGTTCTGAAAATCTGACTTTAGATTTGTGTTCATCAACATCAAAAATATCTAACAATATGTAGTTTCTATGAAACATTAAACAAATGTTTCTCGAGAAACGATTTTTCGAAACTTCGTGTAGCCTAAAATAAAAATGGCTCAACATTTTAACTTCTACTTCTGGCAACTCAAAAGTAAACACTATTCTTGGGAGCGTATACCTGTATACATTAAATTTGCTAACATTAACTATTTTATGAAGCTATAACGTATGAAACAACCCCCAAAAATCGAACTCAAAGTTCGAGTTAGCACGATACCGTTAAATTTAAGGTCATTTCATTGTGGTTAGATATAAGATACCATACATTTAGTGTATTATCGTTTGATGCGATCCACTTTTGGTTTCTAATATCTCCTGAGGGGAAACATTGAGCGCAGTCTGTGTATTTCAGACTTGGAGGCCCTTGATCAAACCATAATTACGTGCGCAAATTTCTTTTTTGTATTGAAAGTATGATCTGAAGTTCAGAGTATTCTTTCTCTCTTTTCTGTGGGCCTTTATTCCGCAGGGACGCAGGGTCGGCCTTGTTATTATGAGCCAGCCGGTGTGGCCGAGTGGTTCTAGGTGCTTCAGTCGGGAACCACGCGACCGCTAAGGTCGTAGGTTCGAATCCTGCCTTGAGCATGGATTTTTGTGATGTCCTTTGGTTGGTTAGGTTTAAGTAGTTCTAAGATCTGGGGGACTGATGACCTCAGATTTTAGTCCGGTAGTGCTCAAAGCCATTTGATTTGTTATTATGAATTTGGCAATGTTAGTGGCAGAGGATGGCCGGATGCCCTTCCTGCCACCACACCGAACCCTCCAGGACGGAATATGTGCACCCCAGCTGCCTGTGTCTAGTGTAAGCTATGAAATAGTGCGAACGTTTTCAAATGTCTGTGAGTCGTGTAACTGAGGTGAAACGTGGGGACCAGCCCGGTATTCACCTAGCGGGATGTGTAAAACCGCCTAAAAACCACATCCAGGCTGGCCCGCATACCGGTCCTCGTCGTTAATCCACCGGGCGCGCGTCTAGCCGAGTCCAGGAAGCAGCGCACTAGCGCTCTCGGCTACCGTTGCGGGTCAAACTGAAGTTCAGAATATTATCAGTCACAATTACCAAAGAGATCCTTTGTATGTCTTTTCACTGTCTCAACAAAATAATTCCAAACTTTCTCTATTTTTTGCTCATTTGAAAGAGAACCTGACCTTAATCCCTGTCTGGACCGAAAGAAATCTTCATTTAGCATTTGCTGCACATTCTTTTATACTCTGCTCAGATTGACCGCCAGTAGTTGCCGCCTTCCGGATGTAGACTGGTAAGTCCTCTGTGCTATAGCAGTTTTGCAGCACCCTCCCGCCCAGCACGCCGTGCGCCGCTCTGTTGCAGCTCGTGCGTGAGCCGCTGCCCACCGCGCAGCTTCCCCAGCCAGGGCGGCGTGTGCTGGCCGTGCCACGAGTCCTGCGAGACGTGCGCCGGGCCCGGCCAGGACAGCTGCCTCACCTGCGCGCCCGCCCACCTGCGCCTCACCGACATCGCCGTCTGCCTCCAGCAGTGCCCCGACGGCTACCTGGAGAGTGAGTAGCCGCGCCGGCACGCGTCTCGCCCAGTTCACCGTTGAGGACCGTACTGAAGGTCAGAAGGGACAGGTTCCCGCCAAGGGCGCGGGCGCAAGAGGGAGCCAAAACTATAGTAGAAAAGAAAAAAAAGGCAAAATGACAGAAAGAGTAAATGTGATTGTATGCTTTCCCGGCGTATACAGCCGGTGAAGAGTTCTCGGACTTGCCTGCGAATGTGCATGTACGTGAGCGTCAGTGAAAAAGACCAATAAAAAGGTTTTAGCATGTGGACGTAATGTGCTGTACCATTCTCTTCTGTACCTAAGGTCCATCACCGTTCCCTCTGGATCCCTACGTAATTCGTCGCTCTTCGATACACACGATCGAACAGCGGAGGAGTGGTACTCGAGCGTCAACTTAAGGTTACAATATCTACGGATGTAATTAACATTTTCAATGCAACAAACGGCACTGCTTACGTATTTGTTTATATGTTCAGATGTGCTAACAAAGCTAACGGGGTTCCATTTTTAAAAAAGTAGGTTTGTGTTAAAATACGTACTTCTGTGCATTTGTTTATGGTTTGTATTAACCAATTACACTAGCACCTCTCCTCACGTTCTGTCTGTGAAATCGATTCGTCAGTATTTGATGTGCTTTACGAAATATATGCAGCGGTAGCGTTAGGCGAATCACCTTGTATTCTGTCCAGTGGAAGAAGCGTACTGCACAGCCCGCTACTATAAAGACACAGTCTTCGTACAGTTACGTTTCTATTTGATTTATCTAAGCAGCATCACAAACAAACCACTACTTGCGTACTGACGTCTATAAAAAACATTGTTTATATTAAATACAGTGCGGGTGGTTCCCACAGCTGCCGCCTACACATGTTCTACCACAATTTATAGATTAAACGAACACCATTGAAAGTTAGCGATACTAGGGGCGAAAAAGTCTTTATACGAGATCAATACAACGTTGTTACCAGCTATCACTGAATTTTTTCTGTGTAAATGTCACCCCAGTCGTGAAAAGATAGCAAGACTTGATATCACTAACAAAAGTTATTAGAGATGCATCAGCACAAGTACAGATGTTTTGAATGAACACTTCAATACTTGCACGACTATACGCTTAGTTAACGGAGGTGTCCGAAATGCCGTCCTCGCATCTGGATGCAGGCCTCTGTCCGTCACCGCAATGAGTTTCGAATACTTTCAAACACAGCGAGATCATTTCGAAATTTTTTACAAGCTTAGATAAGTCTCGTTTCCAGTTCTTCAACCGTGATAGCCGAAGTGGTCCATACTACACCGTTAAGGTGGGTCCAAACAGAAGTCCATTAGTTATTGGAGGGTACAGTAGAGGTCCTCCTCGCCCAATTCCTTTTTTGGCCGTATCTGCGAATTAAATGTCGTTTCACCATAGCAAAATGTCGCTATTCCATCACCGTGTTGCACATCCTCTCACGCTCCGCTAAGGATACCCACGAGAAATCCTTCGAGATAATGCTCCATAAACCGAAGGTAATTCTGTGCATTATGTTTGTTTGGTGCCTTAAAAAAGATGGTCCTCTAGTGCACCTAACGAAACATTCAATGAGAAACGTCGCTCAGGTAAAAACTCATGCACAGGTTGTGTGTTGGAGCCTAGATGAATTCAAACGCGAGAATTTCGACAAACGCACTATCACGAGTGCACTTTGCTTCTTCTGGAAATAAAATGTTGTCATGCGTAGGGTTTTTGATAGTAATTCTAAAAAAGCTATAGATCGTAAGAAGTAGTCACTAGATCATAATGGAACTCCTTCGTTTTCATATACCGTTTCTGTCATGGTTCATCATCAGATGAAATGCACAAAGCAATATGCCTGCAGTGCTGTGACAATGAAGCCTTTCGACGAGACTCAACTGAAACGCACTATGAAAATAAAGGAGTTCTATTAAGATCTAGTTACTACCTTTGCGACGCACCAGATTTTTCAGAATAATAATAAAAGAATTAAAAAATAGCTGCGCGCTTCACTCACAACTTTGAGTCGTACTTACAAAACCAAGGATTGCCTACGGCTCGTTGTTGCATCCACTGCCAAGATGGCAGTCTAGGGCCAAAGTCCGCCTCACTATGACAATGAACTGGTTGAAGGTAGTATGGGTACCTTGCAGTAAAAAAGATGCATTAGTCTCCAAGCACTACGTTGCCTGATTCGAGCAACGTCCCTGTCGAGATTCCCGGAGAGCAATCGACAGTTTCCAGCACTTCAAGCACAATTCGTGCAGGGCTATGCACTCCGGCAGCATGTGCAGAGCTCCCAGTTTCTCAGAGGCGTTGACGCAGCCTTGTTAACTTTCGACTGTAATGGTGCCATCGGGCAGCGTACGCTTCTTGGTGCAGACGTGCAGCCTCCCGTCCATTGCCAATAACCCTGCCAGAAATGAAATGCATATCCGCATACTCCTCATTACTGTAACGTTCCATGTTACCACCAACAGTCGCACAAAACATATGACGCTCCGCAAACGGCTGACGTGAGTTGTCCTTTGTCGGTGTACCCTGCTGTCCTATCCAGTCTTTTGATAACTCCACCTCGAAATTGTAAACAAAAACCACACTACGGACCAGCATGTGGTGTTTACACAGAATCACGTCACTGGTGGCTGGTAACCACAATGTCGCAATTATCTCACAACAGGCTTGTTGCCGAACCTTTGTTTACTAAAACTGTTTTTGCTTTCAACATAGCGTATTTTCAACTGTATGCATTTACGTCATTAATGATGATACATTCTATTCCACATGCTCATTTTCAACATTAGAACTTCGATGCGCACTCGATTTTCGTCTGTAACTTAGTCATTGACGTACTCAGGCATCCACCAAGAAACTGTTAACTATACACCAACAGCCGCTTCCGGGAGAGGTTTTACAGTGCTTAAACACTGGAATATGATCGCATTCGCGACGGTCGGATTTCATGTCAGATCATTTATGTTCAAGTTGAGATTGCTCCTAATCTGTTTAGGTTATTGCTAGAAAGCTTCCTATGTGAAGGAAGTCAGCGATATTCACCCACATTCTTGTTCTACTCGAGATCGTATCGTCTTCATTTCTGAACTACAATTGTTGAATTTTCGTGCCGGTGATTAGAAAGGAAGCTACTGTGTTACGAGTGAAGACGGTGTATTTGCAGATATGGAGGAGGGCACGTGCGAGCCGTGCTCGGGCAATTGCGCGACGTGCGTGGAGCGCGCCGACCGGTGCGCCTCATGCGAGCACCACCTGCTGCTGTACAGCGGCCGCTGCCACGCCGCCTGCCCGCCCGGCACCTTCGAGACTGACGGAAACACGTGAGTACCTTGCTGCCCTGACTCGAAACTGCTGGCTGCCACTCTGTTTCCTGTAAAGCACTCCTTGCTCTTTTGCTTCCCCGCAATGCAAGGAACATTGTGTAGTCATCATTCTTCCTCCATACGATGGCATCTGTCAGCAGGACAACGCAATGTGACACACAGCCCGTAGTGTACGTGCGTAATTACAAGCTCACCGGAATCGGTTTACCATACTCCTCTGGCTACAAAACCACCGAATTTAAATCCAATCGAGAAGTCGTGGCACTACTTCAGTCGAGAAATCTAAGTGGGCCACAGCAATGGAGTCGGCATGGCTCCACATACGTGTAGATACCTTCCTGAAACTCACTGACTCTCAAGCCTCGCACAGAGTTTCGCGCTGTAAAAGGCGATTGTGCTGGCTTTCCACAGATGTCACGTCTATGTGCCTGCCCAATGTAGATTTCTTCAAGTTTCTGGCACATTCTCTATTGAAATGCATACCATACCTAAAACCTGATGAGTTGAAAGTAATAAGATAGTATTTCGTCAACAGTGAACAAATGTAGTTGATTAATAATGAAGGTGTGTGTTGTCGTATGTGTACGTAACTGTATGTTGAATAAACAAATGGAGGATTCAAAAGCCCGCTGACTGGTGAAACGGCTATTAAAGGGTACGAATGCCAAAGGTGGGCAAGGTGTGAATTTGTTTAAATACAAGGTATCAGAAGATCCCTATGACTTAGTTTAGAAAGTCGAATCCTTGCTATATGCCAATGCCTTCGAAAATACTTTGTTCAAATGAACAAATTAAAGACAGTTAAATTATTACAGACATAACTCACATTAACATTAACAATGTAAAGTTCATCAACTTCTGTTAATGTGTTACAAGATCCGTTGATGACAGCACAACTCGGTCGAGACCTGTAATTAATGTAAAACTTTATAAGCGATTTTGGCGTATATGTTATTTCAGAACAATATAACAATTCAGATCTCCCCCAGCAGCCGGCGCAATGCCGAAGATGTATAAATGATTCATTGTTGATTATAACGAAAATTATGGCTCTCGTATTAAATACCTCGATGTTAATAGTCTCTGTAGCAGGGGAATGGTGCACTACCTACCACTCTCAGACACTGCATGGCTTCCTGTGGACAGTTCTGATGTAACGAGCGGCCTTGATGATCCAGAGATGCGCTATATTTTAGAAGGAGACCATGAATATGCAGCAAACATTCATAAAATTTATCCAATATACCATCTCGCCCAGAGGAATTCAACAAGGCTAAACTTCCAAAGTAGCTGATTTCTACAGTTTTTGTCCAAAATTTACTACAGAATTTAAAAATAGCGCCTGAAAAATAATATTACTCTAAGCAAGACTGACGTCATGTTACTATTTTCCAGGCTCTCTGGATGAAACGGCGTATTGATATAATGCAAAAGAATTATTTCGAAAATACTTTTTTATTAAGTTAATGTATAACAGTGTTTCTGCAGAAATTATTAAGAGTGTGCGGAAAATGAGTGATGTGATCGCAGTAGCACGCTAGGACGATAGATGGAATGTGCTACTCTGATCGGAAGACTGAATTTCAGATTTTAGGAAAATATGGTTCCTACTGAATTATGTGAATGTAATATTGTTTCTGACAAAACGTAGTTGTAGGAATGTCTGTTTTAGACGTTTGTGTGTTGCTTGTTGCGGTCATTCACGACTGGTTCTCAACTATCAGTTTTTCGCCTTGATAGCACAGCACACGTCAGTCAAGCTGCTCTGGAATTCGTGGAAACCCCTACCTAAAGTGTTTGCACAAATTTAGGGCCCCATAAATCTGGGAACTGTCCTGGAACTAACATCGCGCAATCTCTGAGCGGCCGCAGGACGGCGCGATAACTGTTGGCAACATGAGGGAAGTTCGGCCAAGTGCCGAGTGGCGGTGGGGAATACGGCTGACCGAGCAACCGCTGGCAGAGCCGCAGAAGGCCTTGCTTTGCCAGCGGGCAGCGAAAGCCAACCCACCCGCAGCAAACTTGGGGCGCAAGTGTGGCGCCGCAAGCAGACCAGTCCAGTCTTGGTAGTCTGGAAAATCTTCGGTGTTCATCTTATGAATACCAGTTCCACAATATCGTGTCATTTTTCGTTCTAATACTGGCTCTCCTTTCGAAACCATACCTGTGCATTCATACAGAATATTGATCCCAGATTGATTCTTTAATAACACTAATCTCGACGGTTCAGTTCAGAGACTGGAGAATCTTATGCGAAGCCCTGTAAAAAGTGGTGTTGGGGAGGACGTTAGCTGAATGTAGTGCAACTGAAAATTGAACTAGAGCATCAACTAAAGCTCCTATTGGTTTCTAAATAATTTGAGGAAAGATTCCCGCACACTGTTCACGACCGTCGAACGCATCGCATTCAACTAGTTACAACAGACATTAAACAAATGTGACAGATTTGGCTAAAGGTAATCAAGACAAAAAATTGTAATTTGTTTCGTACTGATCTTAGTGCTATTGTTTGATATGATGTGTGTCATGTCCACATAAATTTGTAATATTATTTGGTTTTTGGGTAAATATGGGCAGGAATTGCTTGTATAAATGGTGTAGTTATTGTGCCCGAGTGCATTAGCGTTGAGCTGCAGTGTATCGAAAAAATGGTTCAAATGGCTCTGAACACTATGGGACTTAACATCTATGGTCATCAGTCCCCTAGAACTTAGAACTACTTAAACCTAACTAGCCTAAGGACATCACACAACATCCAGCCATCACGAGGCAGAGAAAATCCCTGACCCCGCCGGGAATCGAACCCGGGAACCCGGGCGTGTGAAGCGAGAACGCTATCGCACGACCACGAGATGCGGACGCAGTGTATCTAACCTGTAGCAGTTGGCTCTCATGGTCCCACAGTAGCTGTGAAACACGACGACACTGCCAGAATCCTCACTTTCATTCAACGCCATTTGCAGCTACCTAAAGGCTTCACGTTGTCCTGTAAGGAATCTTTTTATCGAACAAATCCACAACACTAATTAAGAAAAACATGGAAGTAGCTAAACAGGATTCGACATCCATGTATGGAGAAACACATTCGAATCATTAGCTAGCTCTCTCTATTGGAAAAGTAATTTTCCATGTAAGGACAAACGCTTTCGAATGTATTCCACGCTTTGTCTATTGGAAAAGCAATTTAGTTGATGAGGGATGATAAATATCTGCGAAATGACCCTCACTTGCCGGTCGGGGTAGCTGAGCGGCTCTAGGCGCTACCGTCTGGAACCGTGCGACCTTAGAAGTTAAGTCCTATAGTGCTCAGAGCCATTTGAACCATTTGACCATTACTTCAAAACAGAAACTCGGTTCCAGAGGACTCATTAGTTGCTCCTTCAACCCCATGCAGGCTGTCACAGATTCCTCCAAATTCTCCACTCCATGAAATTATTTACATGTAATTATTCCAGCTTATTAGAAACAGGACAAGAATGTAAGCATTTTCGTTGACCTTTTGCTGCTCCCGTTTATACTGCTTCAGTAATGTGCTGATTTCGGCCAGGACACTTCCATATCTCTGCAATGGCCTTATGTGCAAATGACTCGACATTGAGTCGAACTCTTACACCCAGACCAGTGCCCATTTACAGGGATGAGGGAAAGGCTAGCTCATTATCTGCAGGTTTGTGACAACATCTTACAATGTGCGATGTCTCCGTTCGGTTCAATTTATTTTCTCGCAATTAGGATTTATCAATAACCTTACTAAACATGTGTGGCAATCGGACTCGTAAATTATGGGAGACAGTCGCTTGCAATAGATGCTCACCTAAATGATGGCTGATCAATCTCTTTCGTCTGTGATAATCTGTAATCTACCACACAAGTTATGTTAAATGATAGTAAACAGGTGTTAAAAGTAAATTGTTGTAGAGGAAACATAGTAATTTTTAAGTTAACTATGTCTGAGGTGAAGATCTTATTGGATATTGGTTCACCATGAGGCACTCAAATTCGCAAGAATGCCTAATACTAATGTTGGATACCTATATTTACACGTACGTAATTACTTTAAGTAAGAAGGCGCTTTTCATCAAAAATTAACATAATAAACTTTTAATGAGAAACCTGACAAAGCAGTGAAGGTACTTATCTCCCTGGTGGTAGAATATTTAACGTTAATATTACAAGATATATTTCAGACAAGGTATGAAAAACTATCTACACCCGACAGTAGCTAACACAAGCTCAGATTTCGTCACACATCTTTGGTTTCGATTTAAAAGTATACACGCCACCGAGTTTCTGAAGGTAAAGAAGTAAAAGATTGAATTTACGTTATGATATCTTCTTCTCAACAGTAACAGCGACACGTAGTATCCATTACTAAAATTGCGAGGTTCATGATTGATATATGAAATCTCAGTATAGGTGCGCGAGCGATTTTGTATTCAAAAAACTACCAGATTTTATCATTACAAAAACATCAGGTTTAAAACAATGAAGCTATAAGGATACTGATTTTTAAATACATAAGTAAACACACAAGATAACAATTTGCTACATAAATAACCAGTATATTATTACTCAAATTGCAGTTCCAGTTGTATCATGGCTTTTACACGTTTTGATAATATGGCTTCCCTGCTCTAATTCTACTTCAGGCTGTAGCACAGACAAAATACGACTGTAACATGCCGCAGCACAGACGAAATAAAACGTGGCATTTCACGTTATAACGGGCTATGTCCAAGCCTCTTTAACAAACTCTGCAGAAACGTGAAGTGGAAGCTTACTGCTTGTGGCTATGAATGATACAGGACCTCAGTTGTATGAGTAGCCAGCAGTATGTCTCTTGCAGCCTGCAGAGCCCCACGATCCACAATACAACTGACTTCTTACTCCGCAAAAGATCAGAGAAAACCTCTTCTTCCATAACGCACAATTTGGCAGCACTTTTTATAAAATAGTAACATCATTCAGCAGTCGTACGAGGCTAATTTTACCAGTGCTGGATCTTCACCACACAAACAGCTTACACTTTCACTGTCCTCAAACTACTACTAACTACTTGGAAAGTCTTTGTTCGAGAGATATCTCCTCTCAAAATGACGGGATGCAGCGATACGTCGACCGAGAGCATCCCACACGTGATTTGCATCTTGCAGTTCTCCAGGCGAATACACCATCTCTGTTCAGTCATATGTAGACTGTGTGTCTGGAGACAACTGTTCCAGTGACTGCGGTAATTTCCCAAAAATGGCTCTGAGCACTATGGGACTTAACATCTGAGGTCATCAGTCCCCTAGAACTTATAACTACATAAACCTAATGAACCTGAGGACATCACACACATCCATGCCGGAGGCAGGATTCGAACCTGCGACCGTAGCGGTCGCCCAGTTCCAGACTGAAGCGCCTACAACCGCTCGGGCACATTGGCCGGCGGTAAGGTCTCGAGCAAGGCTACCTGCGGTACTCCGTGGCCGTCTGCGTGCACTAATGGTGAGATATCAGTCTTATTATGGTGTTTTACACTGTGGACGTCTCGTACTCTAGTGCCTGGACACTTTTCCTTTCTGCTGGAATCGTTGCCATAATCATGAGATCACACTTTGTGGCACACGGAGGGTTCGTGCTACGATCTGCTGAGTTTTACCAGCCTCCAGTCGCCCTAGTATTCTACCCCTCATAACGGCATCAATATGTATTCTTTGAGCCATTTTAAACACACCATAACCATCAGAACGTCTGAAAACATCTGCACCCTTACTCGCTGCACCGTACTCTGGCATGCACCAAAACACCCCTGCGTATGTGGACTACTGCCTGCGCCACCGTGCGACAACCGCAGGTCAAATGCACCGCATAGTCGTAACCCGATGTAATTTAAACCCGCAAACCGCCCACCAGAGCGTTGTTTCACTATGTGTCATCATTATCCTTAATTTCAGTATCAATGTTCTAGTCCACTACATATGGCCACCACAAGTAAGGATGACCTTATTTGGCACCAACCATATACTAAACGTTTGGTACCAGCGCATACCATCGGTGAACCAGTTCTTCATTCCTTGCGTCATTAAACGTCATCTTTCACTATTGGTTGGAAACTATTCAAGTGCCGGACTAGGGAACTAGCGTTCCATTCGTAGGCTGCCAATAACATGAGCAACACAAGCGGCTGCATTTGGATTTGTCTCGTGATTGGAAAGCCTGGACTGCGGAAGAACGGCAGCCCACTGTTTCAGATATTAACCACAATTACGCTTTACCTCGCATACTCAATGTCGACAGGTTCGGTAGCAAATGGAGGCAATGTTGTTACTCCTGATATCATTTTGTAGGAAGCTATTGGGTATGTCCATAAGTGACAGCTGTTAGTGATTACTGAAACTCTGACGGCACAACGGAATGTCACAGACATCCTGCATCCTCATGCTTTACCTTTCAGGCATACAGGATAATGGACGTCCATACAATGCAGGTATCTCTATGAACCGTCTGCGTGATGATAAGGTAGTCCCAAGGTCAGGAAGATCTCCTTATCTGTCTCGATGAAGTACATGTGTGTGGCCAGCTCGAAAGTCATACCCTTACTAGTGCCATTTTTCAGGAGCAGTTACAGCAGTTGTTGACCACCTTGCCACAGCAGAAGAAATAGCTGCTTTATGGTACGCTTTACTTTATCAGTGAATGTATTTAAGCCAGGAGAGGCGCAGTGCCCTACTAATGAAAGGACTCACACTGCTAAGATTTTTGCAAATTTAAGTCGGTCTTGTAATCACCGAGCAACACAAAATACCTTCTCAACGTATGAGGTGTCATTTCATTTCCTTCTCCTCTTCCGAGTGATTTTCATTTTTTGCTAAGCAATGTGTCATGCTAGAGGCTTTACGGTTTCTTACTGCTGCATAGCTTCGTAATGACCAATGGGCGAAATGTACTAATCCATAAATTACGAAATAGTTCATTATCCTTATTAGTTGTATGGCATTCCACATTACTTTAAAAATACGAAATAAATTATTTACACAATTTACTAACTTATTTATGTAATTATATCATTATCCATATACTTAATTACATCCGCTGTACCACCCATGAAGACCGACGTGTTTCCACGGTAGGAATTTTGAGGGCAGTGTTCAAAAATATGTCTGACAGACGGTCTTGAAAAGTCGCAAGTGCAGTCGAAAGTCATAGCCCTTTTCCCATCTGTATAGTTCGTAACCGCATCTCCCATCGTCAGTCTGGATCTTGTTGAGGGGTGCCTATTGTTTGATGTTAGCTTGGAGAAAGCTGTGGCGCTTGCGTGGAGTGTTGTTGTGTCACTCTTGCGTTTAATATTCCTGGAACCTGAAGTTATTGTCCTCTAAATACCTAGCTGCTCTCAGTGGTAGACGTCTGGAGCGGAATCTCTTGATTCATTTAGTAGGAATGTCTACGATGATTGGCAACTCCTGGTAGTTGCAAATTTCGTATATTCCATCAGGCGAATACTTTTCCTACTCAGGTAACGTGGTGGAATGCGGCTCAGAGCAGGTGTCCAGAATATTGGAGTGGACGCAGATACACCAGTAACGATCAGCATTGTTTGATAAAATACTATTTGTAGAAGCAGTCTTCATCATGTTTAAGTTATTTATTTCCTTCGGGGATTGGTTTCGATTTCTTGTTGCATCGCCATCACACAATTTTACCCTTTGAAAAAGAGTAACATACTTTCTCAGAAGTCAAAGAACTTGAAATCAATGTTAAGAATAAAGTAATGTAAAAGTATGGCTTATATACTGTTGTTAGTAGCAGGGGATGGTGGCATCGAGAGCTCTCTGGATAGGCGTAAAGACACTGCTGAATAAGGACCATTTACTAGTAGTTTAGAAGCGATAGGTCCGCTCCAGCTTCGACACATCGCTACGAATAGCCCTTTGTAGTGAGACATAAATACATTTCTTTTTCCATCTTCTTTCCTCCGCTCTACGTTGATCTCCCAATCCCCTCTAAATCATTTTCCTCCTCCCGCTCTCTGAGTATCTCGCCTTCCCCCTCTTTTGTCGATTTCTTGATTACCCCGGCTCCTCCTCGAACCTTTGTCTATCCTTTTCCATTCCTTCTCACTGTCAATCTAATCTTGTTCCATTTCTTTGTCCCTCTTCTCCTCCTCCTCCCCTTGTTCACTTGCTTCTCCCTCTTAAGTGCGTACTCGTTCTCCCTCTCCAGACATCTCCTCCTGCCCAATTTGTCTTTCTGTCACCCAGTTATCACCCCCACTCCAATATCGGGCTGTCAGTCCTTATCCCCACGATATTTCCCTTCCGATAGTAAGTAAAAATGGGATGAAGTCGATCCTGGGCTTTAGGAGGTGCTTTTTACCTACAGATTTGCTAGAGTACAGTAGTATTTTAACCCCTGGGTCTAACACTCTGCTCCTCCAGGGGGAAGGCGTGATGGTCACCGGCAGGAATCGGCCCGGTGGATGAGTGTCGAGGTCCCGTGTGCCACCCAGCCTGTGGATGGTTTTTAAGGCTATTTTCCATATGTCTTGGTGAATGTGGACTGATTCCCCTTATTCCGCTTCAGGTACACTATGTCGGTGATTTATGCGCAAACACTGTCTCCACGAACGCGTCCACCATAATTACCCAATATCGCTAACATTCAGGGTTACGCTAGTCTGGTATGAGACGTTCTCGGGGGCAGGGGGTAGACTCAACGGGTAGCCGGGCCGCACAATAACCCTGGGTTCCGTGTGAGGCAGCGGTGGTGTGAGTAAACTGCTGGAGTCCGTTTTGGGGTTGTGAACAACTGAGGGCTACGTTGGGAACGAAGCAGCTCTGTCGTTTCTGGGTCCCCGGTTCAGTACGCAATACACACACACACACACACACACACACACATATATATATATATATATATATATATATATATATATATATATATATATATGCAGATGGCCACGGAGTACCGCAGGTAGCCTTGCTCGAGATCTTACCGCCGGCCAATGTGGCCGAGCGGTTCTAGGCGCTTCAGTCTGGAACCGCACGACCGCTACGGTCGCAGGTTCGAATTCTGCTTCGGGTACGGATATGTGTGATATCCTTAGTTAGGTATAAGTAGTTATAAATTCATGGGGACTGATGACCTTAAAAGTTAAGTCCCATAGTGCTCAGAGCCATTTTTGACTATCCCAAAATCATACGATTTTCATGTTAGGTGCATTGTGCTGCGACCTACTTCCAGATACTCCATATCAAGGACCTCAGTAGACATTAGACATAGTGAGAGTGCAGAATGGGGGGCTCTGCGGAACTCACGGACAGCGAACGTGGTGAATTGATTGGGTATCACTTGTGCCATACGTCAGTACGCGAGATTTTATACTAGTAATCACCTCCAGGGCCACTGTTTCAGATGTGACAGTAATGTGGAAACGTGAAAGGCCGACCTCTTCTGTTGACTGACAGAGACAGCCGACAATTGGAGAGGGTCGTAACGTGTAATAGGCACACATCTATCCAGACCATCACACCGGTATTCCAAACTGCATCAGGATGCATTGCAAGTACTGTGATGGATCAGGATGCATTGCAAGTACTGTGACAGTTATGTAAGAGGTGAGAAAACTTGTTTTTCATGGTCGAGCGGCTTTCTAAAAATGCGAGACATCACGCAGGTAAAAGCCAAACGACACCTCGCTTGGTGTAAGGAGCGCAAACATTGGACGACTGAACAGTGGAAAAACGTTGTGTGGAGTGACGAATGACGGATAAAATTTAGCGATCCGGTGGCAGTGTGTGGGTATGGCGAATGCCCTGTGAACGTCATCTTCCACTGTGTGTAGTGCCAACAGTAAAATTCCGAGGTGGTGATGTTACGTTGTGGTCGTGTTTTTCACGGAGGGGGTTTTCACCTCTTGTTCTATTGCGTGGCACTATCACAGCACAGGTCTACATTGATGTTTTAAGCAGCTTCTTTCTTGCCAGAGTTGAAGAGCAATGCGGGGATGGCGATTGCATCTTTCAGCACGATCGAGCACCTATTCATAGTGCACGGCCTGTGGTGGATTGGTTGCACGACAGTGACATCCCTGTAATGGACTGGGCTGCACAGAGTCCTGAGCTGAATCCTATAGAACTTCTTTAAGAGGTTTTGGAATGCCGACTTCGAGCCAGGCCTCACAGACCTACGTCGATATCTCTCCTCACTGCAGCATTGCGTGAAGAATGGGCTGCGAATACAATGATTAAAACGGCTCTGAGCACTATGGAACTTAACTTCTAAGGTCATCAGTCCCTTAGAACTTAGAAGTACTTAAACCTAACTAACTTAAGGACATCACACACATCCATGCCCGAGGCAGGATTCGAACCTGCGACCGTAGCGGTCGCGCGGTTCCAGTCTGTATCACCTAGAACCACTCGGCCTCCCCGGTCGGCTAATGGGCTGCCATTCTCCAAGAAACCTTCCAGCACCTGCCTGAACGTATCCTTGAAAGAGTGAAAGCTGTCCTGAAGTCTAAGGGTGGGCCAACACGATACTGAATTCCAGCATTACCGACGGAGGGCGCCACGTACTTGTAAGTCATTTTCAGCCAGGTGTTTGGATACTTTTGATCGCATAATGTACGTCAATTGTGAGGTGTGTTACTGTGCACATATTGTCGAATGTGGAACGTTACTCTTCACAAGAGTTGGCAGACATGTATTTAATCTTCGGCGGTAACATGTAGTCCCGGAAAACCAGTAATAATCTATTACTATGAGCTTTGCTGTTGTTACGTGGTGTGTGCTGCAGTTCCCTACGTGAAGCAGGCCAAGTGTCATCTGCTTCAATGTGACCTACAAGATTGACACCCAGTGTATATCCATTTTTCTAATACACATGGATTAACTTTCCGTGTAGCCAACGTAGTAGCGGTGGTGACGTGGTCCGTGTCGGCAGGTGCTCGCCTTGCCACGCGACGTGCGAGTCGTGCCGCGGCGGCGCGGGCGCGGCGCAGTGCGTGACGTGCCGGCGCGGACTGCTGTTCTCCGGCGGCAAGTGCCGCGAGGCGTGTCCGGCGGGTCAGCGGCCCGACGCCCGCCGCCGCGAGTGCGCCGCCTGTCCGCCGGGTTGCCTACACTGCAGCGCCACCGCCTGCCTGGCCTGCGCGCCCGGCTGGACACTGCACGCCGCCGCCTGTCTCCCGCGCGGCAACACGCACTGCGACTCCGGTGAGTAACCGAACATCCACATTCCTCAGCGGGGTGCAGTGTGCGCTCTTTCACATCCAGTATGAGCCAGGGTAAAAACTGCTGTTTTGAAGAGCGCGCCGTAGCGCGTAGTGTGAAGCAGTCGACCTCCGTTTCTGGCGGTTGCACCGCTGTGGCAATCGCAGCTTTGATGTCTCCCTCTGGGGGGAAAGGGGAAAGGTTGCCTGTTCACGTGCATTTAAGGGGTGCAATGAGCTCGCCAGTCGGTCAGTCTGGGCAGTTGCCAGTCAGTGTCTGTCTGTCGTCCCGAGTGCTAGCATGTGCTAGGCCGCCAGTCCGCTCGAATTTGTTCAGGCAATGGTCACTGGCGATTGGATCGATCGGTTCGTCGGTCGCGCAATGGGACACATGATGACTTGTCCGTCTAAGCGTCGGCGTATGTGAGGACACTCCAGTGGGCTGCGGTGTAAAGCGAGGGGTAGTGGCTTCGCGGCCGACACGATAATAACAAGAGCGAACCTACGACATCGGTCTGGCCGGTGCCAGCGGCGACGCCGTGAGACGGGAGATCGACACGCCTTCCTGCGTCCGTTGAAGCGGCTGGCAGAGAACGGTTCGGGAGAGAGTTTTGTGGGTGCTACGCCAGGTCTTCGCCAGAAATCGCAGTTTATTAGAAGTTAAGTGATTGCTAATATGTTGTTTCATTTACTTGTTAAATTCTATTTGTTTTCTTCGTCGGTCTCTCGTCTCCAGCTTGCTCGTCTGTCTCTCGTCCGGATTTGTTAGGCAGTTAGTGTCTGTCTGTCGGTCTGCCGTACGTTAATAGCTGCCTCTGTCATGTTTGTCGGATTCGGTGTTAACGAATTTATAGCTTGAAGTGTAACAGCCGAATTCCTGAAATATGTTTTCATCTTGATTATCGTCTTGAGAGGCGGTATATGTGTAAAGTAGAGTATGGTAAGGAAAACGTTTCTGAAGAAGAGAAATTTGTTAACATCGAGTATTGATTTAAGTGTCAGGAAGCCGTTTCTGAAAGTATTTATTCAGAGTGTAGCCATATATGGAAGTGAAACATGGACGACAAATAGTTTAGACAAGAAAAGAATAGAAGCTTTCGAAATATGGTGCTACATAAGAATGCTGAAGATTAGATGGGTAGATCACTTAACTAATATGGAGGTATTGAATAGAATTCTGGAGAAGAGGAGTTTGTGGCACAACTTAACCAAAAGAAGGGATCGATTTGTTGGACATGTTCTGAGGCATCAAGGGGACACTAATTTAATACTGGTGAGCAGCGTGTAGGGTAAAAATCGCAGAGGGAGACCAAGAGATGAATACGCTAAGCAGATTCAGAAGGATGTAGGTTGCAGTAGTTACTGGGAGATGAAGAAGCTGGCACAGGATAGAGTAGCATGGAGAGGTGCATGCAACCAGTCCCAGGGCTGAAGACCACAACAACAACAACAGAGGATGTTTGTATATTTTATGTAAGACTGCATTTCGTGGGGTTTTATTTAAATGGTTATTTTATTATATAAAGTTGCCACCCTTCCAACGTAAGAGCTTTATTTTATAAAGTCAAGTTGCACCTTCGGTGGTAAGTTAATTTCTTTAATGTTAGTGTTTTGTACCATTTCCATCGCTCTCACAGGGTGCATAGTTTATGTGCATGTGTGAGTTGTTAGAATTTTTAGTTTAAAGTAATCTGGTGTGTTGAAGATTGCACCAGTGTAGTCTTTCAGAGGTTGTACTAAGCGGTCGTGACAATGGCCGTGTCAAAGGGCAGTGTCAAGGTTCTCAGCCCGAAAGCTCATACTGTCAATATCTGCTCCTTTCGCCTCTGAATAAAATTGTAACTTCATATTTTGAAGGTGCTTTTTAATAATAATTCTAAATCTGTTTTTTTTTAAAGAGGTCTTGTAGGAATAAAATTTTTAAGTTGTTGAAAGAAATATAATTTGTTTTCATCTTTTACCCACTGGCAACTACTTCCACGATCACATAGTGTGATTAAATTTGTTAATGCCCTTGGTGAATCCTTAGTCAATAAAGTAAATTCTTAAGAAAAGGTTTTGAAAGTAAATTCACGGTTCACAGTACCTTTACGTTTAAATGAAATGTTGAAACGAAAGAGCCTAGAAACGTGAAGGACATTATGATCTCCAGTTCAGACTCCAATGCTAGACGATTAAATTATGTCAAAAGTATCATAGGATAGTTCACTCAATTCATTAGTGGAATGTACCGTGAAATAAACACGTACAATTTTTCCATAATTTTACAAAATGGAATAATTTATTCGGAATTGCGGGATGTTTCTGACATTAGATACGTTAGGTATGAACATATTACGTACTGCTCACGCATACAAATTTGCGTCAGTCTGGGACTCGATTCTGAATTTCTCACTTATCTCGAATGCTCGGCTTAACACAGAGGTCGTCAAGAATGTTACACCTAGGCCCGGACTTGGCACGCGTGCCATAGAGCATAGCCTGGCTGGCACATTTCCCTCACAGCCACGCCACGCTGTCTAAGACTAAGGAGTCCGAAACTGTGAACGCGCTGCATTTAAATGGCAATGCAGTACCGGTTGGTTTTATATTTCGCATTTCACAACGACAAAGCTAAAAATCTAAACAAATATTGTTTATTATTTATTTCTGGCTCGGTGATGACATACAATTTTTAGCCGGTAGAAACTCTTTACTATCATATTCGAGAGAACTACTTTCACCCAAACTTGTTGGTCGAAATATTATAGCGCTTTTGTAAACCTTATTACATTAACATGGAAACTCTACCTTAAGAAAGCACTTTAGACGTCCTGTTCACCTTTAACTTTAAAAGGATTTCTCTTTGAAAGGAAAATTAACTTTCAGGTCAGTTACTTACTTCAGTATATACACAAGGATCCTTTCAACGGTACGGAACACGCTTAAAAAAAAAAAAAAAAAAAAAAAAAAAAAAAAAAAAAAAAAAAAACAGATGTAAGATTTGCAGTGCCCGCAGGACATTTAGGAAACTGATCTCGCAATTTATTAATTTATTCAAGGTCACAATGAATTCTTCAAACCTCCCATTTTTCCTACCGCCAGTGAGCTTGGGGCTCCGATCTGTGTTTGTCACAATGTGGCCCTTCTACATCGCTATTTTATTTTTAATGCATCCCCAGCAAATCAAAAAGAAATTGTTCCTCACCTTTATGTGTCTTTCTGTGTGTAGTGTGTAGTCGAGTCCGCTTAACTTGCCAGGTCAGCAATTGCAATTTTCTTTCCCGCACACCTTTTTCCTTCAGAATCTCAACAACAGCGAGTTTTAAATCCCAGAACGGTTCCTGGCATGTTCCTTGACTTAACCAATGTAGAGTATGCGTAGTGTTTGTTCAGGTTCATGTGAATACTGATGCCACTGACATCGACATCGGAATAATATGTGCGACTTCAGAAATTGTACTACTCTTACCATCACTTCCTTCGTATGCTCTATGACGGCCAATTTAGCACAGAGCTTCTTGATGTGCAGAGCATTGAATAAAATCAGTCGACCGATCTAATTTTTTGCTCTTCCATTGTCAACTAAATCTTTAAATTCTTTTCTGCTCGCTATTGTAATGTCGCTTTATAGGAAATCTACAGTAACCGTTACCTATGCACACTGAGAATTCTCTCTCCTCTCTTTTGTCATTGCCATTCATTTTGAAAGGCCTGTCACGATGCATCATTATACTGCTTGTTTTTGCGCAAACAGCCACTGTACCAGTGAACTTCCTCCATATGACGAAAAAATAACGAAGGATAATTTGTGCTGACGACACCACTATTCTGACAAACTGAAGAGCGTTCTGCTGATCGAAATATGTCACAGAATAATACTGAACGAAACGTTGTGCTCTTCCGGGTTATGATATGTTATATTAACCGGGGACCTAGAAACGACGGAGAGGCTCCGTCCCCGCAGCCGCAGTGGTCCACAACCCCACGACGACTACCTCAGTCCACTTCATCCCTTCGTCGCCCCACACCGAAGCCAGGGTTGTTGTGCGTTTCGGCCCCCAGTGGACCGCCCCCCCCCCCCCCCCCCGGGGAACGTCTCACACCAGACGAGAGTAACCCCTATGTTTGCGTGGTAGAGTAATGGTATTGTACGCGTACGTGGAGTACTTGTTTGCGCAGCAATCACTGACATATTGTAGCTGAGGCGGAATAAGGGGAACCAGCCCTCATTTGCCGAGGCAGATAGAAAACCGCCTCAAAAGCATCCACAGACTGGCCGGCGCACCGGACCTCGACACAATTCCGCCTGCCGGATTCGTGCTGGGAATCGGCGCTCCTTGCCGCCCGGAAACCCATGCGTTAGACCGCACGGCCAACCGGGCGAGCGCTCTTCCGGGTACTCCCCAGAAATGCCGACCAAAGCAGAGACAGTCCGGGCCTTGGCCTGCCAGTGGCCCGTACATCTTGCACAAGAAGACGCGCTGTGGCCACTTCTACCTCAACCACTTCGGCCATTCGAGCACGCTTGCAGGACTGAGCCAAACTTCCGTGTGTCATACTGTCTATGGCACCATCGGTGCTTTACTTGAATTCCAGCCAGAGGGCTTCAAGAAGAAATATTTTTATGTAACACCTTTAGATACTGTCTTCATACCTTATGCAACTAATGTCAGAAAGATTCCTGAATTGCTAATAAATTTCATAAATTTGGTACAGCTGCAAGATCGTGACTAATGACTGTTTCTTGAGACATTGTTAAAATCAGGTGTTGCAAGACTTAACAGGCTAAATGATAACGTAGTACAAACACTGAATACGTTTCTTCCCCTGGAACACTGTGGCGGAAATGTCAGTTACGCGACGAACGACGGAGTCGTAGACTGTATCCCATATGAAGTTTCTCACATCCGGGAGGACGACGTTTCAATTTCGCCTCCGGCCATCCTGATTTAGGTTTTCCGTGATTTCCCTAAATCACTCCAGGCAAATGCCAGGATAGTTCCTTTGAAAAGGCATGGCCGACTTCCTTCTCCGTCCTTTCCTGATGCGATGAGACCGATGACGTCGCAGTTTGGTCACTTCCCATAAACAACGAAACCCAAATGAAGTTTGGGTTGGTGCTGGAAGCATTCGTGAATCGCCAAAGTGGTTAAGGCAACCGATCGTGACTAATGGGACGTGACGTTGGGAGTTCAGATTCTTTAAAATTTCCATGTGTCACCAACAGGTAATACCTTCATACCGCACATAACGCCGCCAACGTGAGAAATATTTCATAAATTCATTACAGCTACAAAATCGGCAACAGTGCCAGTATCTTAAGTCATTACTACAGAAAATACAAGCAAAACGTCCAATTGGGAAAACTGGAAAACAGCAATAAAGGCCACCAACGGAAACAATTTTCTTTATGACGTGTACAGTTTAAACACTGCATTAGATATACTCTCTTTGTGGAGTGAAACGTATCAGAACCGTTTCAAAAATAATCTCCCAAAAAAAAGACCTGTCTCAAACAGATTAATTATGATACAGAATGGATCTCTCTCTCATCAGTGACCTAAAGCACACATAAGAAACAATTATAACATGTATTACAATGAAATAAGCAGCTACACTGTTTTCACTCTAAGAAGGAAGAGGGTCATTTTTCTGGGTAATGTGATCTAAAAACTAATCAACGGAACTAAAACAGATCGTAAATCACGGCTCCATTGATTGAAGTTCTTCTCTTAAGCATGACTTCAGTAGCAAATTTCTACCAATACTTGGACAAAATTTCTGCAATTAAAAGATTAAAATAGCTTGCTCATAACAAAACGCAGAATGATCGGGGAACCATCTGACCACACAGTATACCGCGCACAATAAAGAACACAACGCTCTCGAACATCGTGAGACTATGAAACAAGATTAGTCGTTGGCGTGCACCAATACCAAAGTAGAGAAATGTTTGGGTATCAGCTAGTAAAGATAACCATTTATTTGTTTGTTGCATTGAAAATCCACAAGGTGTACGGCAAAATCCAGACAAATCACCGCATGACATGAGCCACGTTCGATGCGCCTGCTGACCTTTAGGTAAAACAGGTAGCAAATTCGACAGCTCATACACAACTTGTGATCTGGACGGAGAATCTATTGGGCCAGCAGACATAACAGTTTCTTGTCAGTGCTCAGCTTAAACTCCAAAGATAAACCCAAATCCACTTCTCCTGTACTGACCGTGTGAGAATCTAAATGTTGCCACGGAACTTCCGACCAATGTCACACTGTGCCAACAGTATGGTATGAGCTCCAAGTGCGAACAGCTCCACAGCTGTTCAACAAAACAGATAAGCTGTTGCGTTCGGTGGAGATAACAAGACCATGAGCCGAACAGCATAAAGCGCTTTAAAGCCTTGTCTCAAGACCAAGCTGCCATACAGCGTGACACACAGGCTGGCGTTGCCAAGAAACGCGACCTCAGTATATTTGAATATCGACAGCAAACGGCTCAGTTACTGTTGTTGTAGTCTTCAGTCTGAAGACTGTTTATTTAACTGCTTAAATAGCACAGTTTACTCATCTTTTAATGTTATTACACCTTATGACTGTAACGAAATCAACTGGAAGAATGATAATGCTACTTCATCTTCAGTTCTTTAAATCTCGATACAAGAATATGAACAGCGCCTACCTCTCTTCATCCACATTCATTCACAATCAGTGCTGAAAAAACTATCAAAATCGCAGGACCTTGTTACCTACTTGTGGATACTTCTGCTACACCAGCCGCGAAAAAATAAGGAGCGATGAGGAAACGAACTACGGTTTCAATGTGGGGTTTGAAGAAATTTTACTAAATTGCTCTTACTCCCAGTGATAAGTGATAAGGGAAATTCTATACTGAAAGGCTCTTTAATCTATATGTTTTCACCTTCCTGTTCAAGAAAGCACTTCGTAAAGTAATCACTGAGTTCGGTTAAATTATCCACAAACAGAAACTTCATTTCTGCACTCAGCTGAAACTCAGTAGCATCTAAAACCGTGTACCGATCAGGGGAAAAGTTTCATAAGACTTTACCATCCAGCTTTTTTCCTTTTACATCAGAAACTACTCTCTGAAGGATGGAAGTTTATCTTCCGCTGTGGTGTAGTTTCTTGCTCTTTGCTGCGCGGTAAGAAAGTTTTTAAGATGAAAGAAGAACCTTTATCGGGAATGAAGCTTGTCCATTGGAAGTTCTGATTTGTTCTGTCAATTAAATAAACGTGTGAGAAAATGTTCCAATTGCTTGTTTACGAAGTTGTCATGATTTGATTCAAGATGTCGTTTCGTTTTATTAGAAATCATGCTTTTAGTAGCTAGCATTTTGAAAGAAATGAATCTCTGTAGTCATTCCTCACGTCCAATAGTAGAAAAGTTAAAACAGAAATTCAAGTAACTGTTCTGTGATCGTAGTGTCTCCCGGCGTAGACAGTGTTCAGATGTTTAAATTCTCTTGCCCGGCGCACACTTGCTTCATTGTACGCCTGAAAATATCGGTATGTGCTGCTGTAGAAATGCCAGCGACATCATCCGGCTACATTCCCGTAAGTTATTCGAATACCTAATTATTGGCAGACACCCTGTATTTTTGTCTATTTCTGTATTTAGAGCTGAATGTCACATTTGAAATATTACGTCATGTAACAAATAACCATCAAATGTAATTGTACTCTACAATAATAATTTTTAATATAATCATTATTGATAAAAACAAATGACACATGTAGAAAGATTCTACTACAATCACGACGCTCCCATAGTAACACTACGTACTTTCTTGCTATCATTACTGGCATACACGTTGTTCTTTTACTCAGTAAGCACATTAATCACATAATTATTTTTATGAAATCCTTCTACTATAAGGCCACGACGATTGTGGTAATCATTAAGCACTGCTTCAAAACCATCACATTTGTTACCAACCTACAGTACCGTTACTAAACTGGCCATTCCTTAATGCCTACCAATCGATCTCTTCATTTAGTCAAATTGTGCCATAAGTTTCTTTTTCCCCAGTTCATTTCTATCTACCAAATACTTAACAAATTAATACTAGACGTTAAAAAATTCCCATGTTTCAAAAGTGGTGTTATTGCTGTTGCCAGTCATTGGTTATTTAACTGCCGCCTCTTATAAAATTAGAATGTCAACGGCGAGCCTTAATGTGTGAATTTATTGTGTGTGGTGTTGTTGTGGTTTTGTGTTTAACGTCCTGTCGACAACGAGTTCATTAGAGACGGAGCGCAAGCTCGGGTTAGGGAAGGATTGGGAAGGAAATCGGCCGTGCCCTTTCAAAGGAACCATCCCGGCATTTGCCTGAAACGATTTAGGGAAATCACGGAAAACCAAAATCAGGATGGCTGGAGATGGGATTGAACCGTCGTCCTCCCGAATGCGAGTTCAGTGTGCTAACCACTGCGGCACCTCGCTCGGTGTGTGTATTTATTCTCCCTGAGATCTAATTCACTCCCCAAAAATTTTGCTTGTACAAGATGAATAACATGACAAGCTCAAATCTCACTCCCTTATCATCGTATGCTCCCCTTGCATGTTTATCGTCTCTTCAAACTGTAGTCTGGTTACTTCACCAGTTGCAAATAATTCCATTACATTCATGTTTATCGTCTGTTCTAACAGTAGTCTGGTTCCTGTACCACTCGCAAATAATTTCATCCCTGCTAGGATCGCAATTCCGAAGGGTTCAGTGGTGTAGACAATACTGTCAGGACTTTTGCTAAATTTACAAGTGCTGTGAATATAGGTTTTCCTCCCTTCAAGCTTTTTTCTTATGTCAGTGGTAGGTTGATGGGTGTCTCTCGTTCTCCGCGAACGAAAGTGATCTCACGCGTGGTAGGCTTCTACATGTTTTCTAGCCTTCTGCGCGTAACTGATGTCAATATTTTGGAACCATGATTTATTCATTTCATGGTTCGGTAGTATCAACACCTGTCAGCACCCGCCTTTCTTAAGAACAGTAATCATCATAAATGTCTTGACGTCTTAGGATTTCCAGCTGTGTCATATATCTTTCACACTGAAGGCTACGTCCTCATACGAAGGCCAGTGATGTAGTCTTGCTTCTCACCACCAAAAAATCCAATTTGACACCCTAAAACATTTTAACAGTGTTACATATACCATTAACTGTGACCCTTTTGTCGCAGTGAAAGATGATCTGGATGAGAAATTATTTGTAGAGGTCTGCATTTCGGCTGTCCAGCAACTATTGTACCTCGCAAACCACCTCGTAGCCATTCTGGAAAAGTTAACTGCAAATGGTTTCCTCAACTGCGGAAAGAGAAAGACGTCACTTGGAATATTTTCGGGATGATACAAGTGGTCAGACCAAGTTTAACACCTCAAAGAAGCCGTAGGTGGAACCACGCAACTGCTACGGTAACAGGTTCGAATCCTGCCTCGGGCATGGATGTGTGTGATGTCCTTAGGTTGGTTAGGTTTAAGTAGTTCTAAGTTATAGGGGACTGATGACCTCAGATGTTAAGTCCCATAGTGCCCAGAGCCATTTGAACCATTTTGAACCAAGCCGAAATTTGACTGTGTCTTTCGCCAAATGAGATCGCTGTCACGGCTCAAAAACTGTCACTTCGATAGTTTCCCGGGACTCTTACTTTTGGTAGTCTCCCATAATATCGTCAGGAGATTTTGTTACTACGATCCTGTATTTTAGGAGCGTTGGACGTTCGGGAACACCGTGCACCAGTTGACCCAAGCAAACGCCGTAGGAATCCACAGCTTTGCTGGTTCAACGACGGAAGGGACTTCAGCGGAGGTTCGTGCACCAGTTGACCCAAGTAAACGCCGTAGGAATCCACAGCTTTGCTGGTTCAACGACGGAAGGGACTTCAGCGGAGGAGCAATAACGCATGCTCAAAGCACTGCAGAAGGGAGAGTAGCCGCAGACTAGCGTGTCCGAGGTTATTCAATATAATCACAGCTGACCACATGTGCTGAAAACGGACGCCAAAGGAAGTGCGAGCTGTTCCCTGTATGAATGGGCACGTGAGACTGGTGCGTCCGTCATCAGTCAACGTCTACAGACCGTGTATGGTGAGAAGGCAATTTCTTGCCATTTGGTTCGTCGCTGGTGTTGCATGTTTAGAGAAATAAGGCAGATTGTTGACGAAGAAGGTCGAAGTAGGCGTCCCTCCATTTATGCACGAATGACAACAATATTGATAGAATATGGGACATGGTGTGAGCGGACAGGCACAAGACGGTGTCATACATCATTGTCTGTGCCCAGGCCCAGCACATGCTCCATGACATGTTAGGTAACCGATAAGTATCTGTATGAAGGGTGCCGAGAAATCTGACCTCAGATCCCTAGAATGGAAGAATAGAAACGAACCTCAGTCACTTGACTACCTGTTGAGAATCATCACCGGTGAGGATACATGTGTCCTACACTTTATTCCAGAATCCAAGGCCGTCCCGATGACGAGGAAGCATTCTACCTCGTAAACGAGGAAAAAATTCACAAAGTGTCGTCCTCAGCTCGAAAAGTTATGGCCACGGTGTTCTGGGACGTTAGTGGCGTGAGTGCCCTTGATTTCTTCCAGCACGACACCAAGAATCCATCAATGCGGCCCCATACTGCGACACCTTCACTAAATCCACGTCACACGTTCGACGAATGACACGAAGGCTCAGAGAAGGTGTTGTGCTCTTGGACCACAACGCAAATCAGTACAGAGCAAGTCTCACACAGGATCATATTCATCGCTTAGGATGAGGGTGACTGGATCACCCAGGTGATGTGTGAGGTGTCCCGATCTTAACCTATCAGATTTCACCAGTTCCCTACACTCCCGGATGTCGCTTTCAAACCAGTGCTGATGTGGAGCAGGTGTCTTCAAACTAAATGCACGCAACGACAAATAGCTCAATTTCTTCTGTGACTATGTTGAGAAATAGTGGAAGATGTATAGTTCATGATGCCATTGTGTACTTGTTTTTAGCAATAAATTTCACGCCAAAAGAACTCCTTCGTAGGTTAGTACTCCAGCGTAGCATTTCACGCCAAAAGAACTCCCTCGTAGGTTAGTACTCCAGCGTAGCAGTACCAATAAACATTCAGCATCACTTTGCCCATTGCTGGTTGCGGCTTTACGATTTTCGGCGATGGCGTATCCTCATGTCTTTTCTCCCATATCTCGAGTCACAGTGACTTACTCAGCACACGTCGATTATCATGAGGCGGCTAATGAAGTGATTTAGAGGACGCTGATGACACATTTAAATTTTAAAATCCGTTCATTGACTGGCGGTAAGGCTTATCTACGCATTTTATTGTAAATTACACCGTAATATTGCACACACTTCCGTGTTACACTGACGTTTTTTAACACTTCCCCCAAGAGATACCGGGAGCTAAGTATAAATAAAAGGCATCTTGAAATGTTTCAAGATGAACATCATATCTGATGCACGTCTTAATTAGACTTATCTGAGTTACAACTCCTGGTTCTCCTACTGAACTAATCCCTTGTCCTTAGTTTTCCCCGAGTAAGTTGACTCCATTTTCGTCAGACACATCCGCAAAAAGCTCACTCTCACTATCGACTGGTCAGTCCGTATCCTGAGCTATAAATGTAATCCACATCCAATAATTATTGCGAATGAAGATGAAGTTCTTTCTTTCCTTCCCTACAACTACTCGTATTCATACACGAACATGTATATTTTGAAAATGAAACCGTTAAAACAAAACGAAATATATTACTACTGTTCTTCATAAAAGATTCTTCCTCTAACTGGTAATCAGTAATCAGAGTCTTAACCAGGTTCAGTACATACAAAGCCACAAACACCTCGTTCTCCCCGTTACTCTATGCGAATATCGGCTTATTGCTTCACAGACGATTAACTCTAAGCTTAAACGCGCTTTCTACCAGTAATGCAACAGACATTGATTCTACCATTTTTTAACCATAATGCCGTCCTCACATGCGCCGTGAACGCAAACGAGGACGGCGTCGTTGACGGCATGGTATCCAAAAAGCTCAAGCAAATTATGACACTATACTTACTCGCCTATATGATATGCCCTCTGCACTGGCTGTTAACAGTTACATAATATGCGCTAAACACATCAATTTTTCGCATAAAGTAGTGATGTTGTTCTCATCAGTGATTGTTGAAGATCTACGTAGAAAATTAGGGAGAAAAAACATTTTGGTATCGTGGGCGAATAGCAGCAGAATTATACTTCGAATCAAGAACTTTAAAAGAATTTGACTGACTACTGAATAAAATGTACAGGACAATATATGGGACTAATAAACAATGATTCGAGCTTTATAAACTTTCATTTACTGGCAAAATCCTACGATAAGGCACAGAAGTAACTAATTTCAGCTAAACTGCTCCTCATCATAATGAGAAGCAACAGTGTTCTTAACTGTTACAGACAGAATTCTGCATCGGAGTATTACTGCAAAAATTTCGTCATGGGCGTGGTATTCAATAAGTCAACGCTAGAGAGGAATTGTAGTTATAGCAACGTTTAGAAATCGCACTTGGATCTTATGCATTCTTCAATCTGTTCATTATCAGTTAGTAAATGTTGACTGCGAGATTCAACAATTTTTCCTTCTCACAAGTTTCTCTTCACTCGAACCACATTTACCACAAATAATAATGTGAACTCAATAAAATTTGTGAACCACCATTAAAAACCAACATTACCAAGCCTCTTATCACTATACTCGTATTTTATTGACCTTTCGAATGATATAAGTGCATCTCTCTACGAAGCAAAACCACACTGGCTTCTATCAACGTCGGCACAAGAGATACGAATTTTACTGGTACAACAAATTTTCGCACCCCTCTGTGTACCATCATTTACAGAAAATCTCGTTTCGGTATCTTGATCATTGTACAAAATAAAAGGAGTGCCAGGTGAGAAAAATCATAGTTCGCTTATGGTAAAAGCGGCCCTGTTGTCCAGATCTATGGAAGAACTGATGTGTGTGAGCAAAAATGTGGAGATGGCAGAGAGCAAAATTGGCCTACTTCTGAAAGAATCGAATGCGAAGCATCCGGTGACGGGGATATTCATGAATGTTCAAGGAAGTTACTCCAGTCCTTGATGTTCCGAACCCAATATTACAAAGGGCTCGTAATTTTAAATACCTGTGGATAACATTCAAAGAGGACGCATCATGTGAGACAGAGATCAGTCCGAGGATTCAAGCCGCAAGCCGACCGTACCTCAGTTTCAGGACAGGTATTTCAATAGCGCAGTCTTTCAAGGAATTTCCAACTCCAGCTGTACAAAACACTAATGTAACGAGTGAGGATGTGTGGATGCGAAGTTTGGAGTGTCCTCGACAAAGACTTCTCTTTTTCGAGCAGAAAGTCTTGAGAAAAACCTACTATCTGGAACAATATGAGACCATTATGAGCTGGTTCAAATGGTTCAAATGGCTCTGAGCACTATGGGACTTAACATCTGAGGTCATCAGTCCCCTAAAACTTAAAACTATTTAAACCTTACTAACCTAAGAACATCACACACATCCATGCCCGAGGCAGGATTCGAACCTGCTACGGTAGCCGTCGCGTGGATACAGATTGAAGCGCCTAGTACCGCTCAGCGACTGCGGCCAGCCATTATGAGCTGGAGGTCATCGACAACGTTTCGAATATTGTTTACCAGGGAAACGAACGGCTCCTATTGGTTGGTCATTTCCCTCAAATGGAGGAGCTTACATGACCTTCAGAATCCACGTATGTTACTTCCCACGGAACACGACCATTAGGTAGAACAAAGAGAGGATGGGAAGAAGGAATCCTTTAGGATTCGCTGCAGATTGGCGTATAGCGTGATTGGTGGCAGAAAGCAGGAAATAGAATCAAGCGGAAGCAGAGATTTGTAGCCGGAAACAACGTTCTGCGTCTGACAGTGTAAATTACCTATAACAATTGTGATATATCGTTTATTTTTCTTTCCCAGTTGTATTTTTTTTCATTGCAGCTCCATCAGCATCCCACCGTGTCTGTGTCAAACCACACATCACGGTACAGGTGTTCTCTCGCGACAAATATGTCGACTATATTGTAAAGTAGTTAAGTTACGAAGTAAATGAGTGCAATTATTAGGGAATTCCTCCTGTATACCATGAAGATTATGTAGATTGAAAATAAAAAGCTAAACTCCGTCCGACGGGGTCTTGAAAGGCCCAATGGAACCAATCGACTGCCGTGTCATCGTCAATAAATAGGCGTCAGTATATGCAGATATGATCAGGCATGTAGTCAGCTGACCATTCTCCAGACCGTTGTACTTTCCGTGGTCGGAGTCACTATTTCTCGATCAAGTATCAACTCAATTTACTTTTGAATACATGATGGGAGTAGCAGTGATCAATGAGTTACAAATATTTATAATTTTTCTTTTCTTTCTGCTGGAGAATCACTTTCACTAGTGATTCTCCAGCAGAAAGAGGTTCCTACTCAATGGTCTGAGGATTACAGTAGTGGTCGAAACCGGTCATCTTAATAAATAAATCGTGATCAAGACTGAATAGTAAATATCACCTCAATTTGCCTGACACTGGCTGAACGGTCTCCACTTGCCAACAGCTCTCGACAGACCCGGATGGTCACCAGCCCAAGTGACAGCTAAGCCACTAGAGCCCGTCTGACGTGAACCGTGTTACTTTTGTGACATGTAGATCGAAAATAGCTCTTATTAAAAAAATTAGTTGTTGAAATTTTTGAGTTGGCTATACAAATTCGGTGAACAATATCTGTAAGACCTATTTCTAACTGCCTCTTGAAATTATTATAAAAAGTACTTTAATAAATCAAATTATACAAGCCAGTACCGTAAATATTTAGTGGTCATCTCTGAACATTAGCAATGTGTTAGCAGATACGATGTGGTGGAATCGTTGTTTCATGTAAGAATGAGCGATGGAAGCAATATTTCTCACTTCCGGCCCTGCCTAAAAATGAACAACGTCGCGGGGACGAGAGATGTTGTCCCCTCGTTTATCACACCGCAACCCTCGACGCTCGGCACTTTTTAAGCCGGCTTGGCGTCTAAATCAGCGTCAGCAGGAACCCGCCGCGAGATGACGAGGCAGAACGGCGGGGACAAAAATGCTCACTTCATTCCGCCCCCCAGGGCCCTCTGAATTATGAAGCCAAATCCGTTTGCCTAAACTCGTCTCGAGCGGCGAGAGTTTGCGCGGATCGATAGCGGGCGGCTGCGTCACTGCGCGGCGCCCGGATGTCGACTGTGAGCCGATTGTTAGCCGCGGGACGGGACGGGTTATTAATGGCCCCGGCAGACTGCTTCTTCCCCGGCGGACCGGCCTGCATCCACTGTGCCGCGAAGGACCGCCCGCCGCCGCTTGACAGGTCCCCCTCTCCGCGACCGCAAACTCAGTCTGGCGGCGAGGGCGGCTCGTTAGCATTCGTAGCTGAAGCGGCTAGTGTGTCTTCCAGGAGCTGTCTAACGGCAAATAGGATATAAATGATATTGACAATGAATGTTACTACTGCATCACATCACCTATTTTCTGAAATTTGTGCTGACAGTGGTATCAGTTAACTACGGAATCACCTTTTGTCGGGGTTACTTTCACATAACCTACTAAAATGCAGCAGGGTCACATTCTCGGCTGCCATCCGTTGTAAAGAGAGTTGATATGTTGCGTCCGTGTAATTTATTTCAGTATTCTTACGCCATGAGAAACTCAGTTTTCACTCTGCAATGCGCTGCTTTACACATATGCAGAGCTGATTTGGAACTGGATTATCTCTGCTGTCAAGTCGGTTTTTAGCAATACATACTGCTTTGATTACTCGAACTAGTGCACCTCTACAGGGATATTGGTAAATGTGGCCACGTACAATCACTTTTCCAGAAATGTGAAGGAAAGTGCCTCACTCATTCTCCGCGAAATTAGAAAACAAAAATAAGCACTGAGGGTTACGTATACGTGAGTGTTCAGAAAAGTAATACCCCGGAGGACCCGCCCGATTGGCCGTGCGGTCAAACACACAGCTTTCCGGGCGGGAAGGAGCGCCTCGTCCCCGTCACGAAACCGCCCGGCGGATTTGTGTCGAGGTCTGGTGAACCAGCCAGTCTGTGGATGCTTTTTAGGCGTTTTTCCATCTGCCTAGGCGAATGCGGGCTGGTTTCCCTTATTACGCCTCAGTTACACTATGTCGGCGATTGCTGCGCAAACAAGTTCTCCACGTACGCGTACACCACTATTACTCTACCACGCAAACATAGGGGTTACACTGGTCTGATATGAGACGTTCCCCGGGGGGGGGGGGGGGGGTCCTCCACCGGGGGCCGAACCGCACAACAACCCTGGCTTCGGTGTGGGGCGGCGGAGGGGTGAAGTGGACTGCCGTAGTCGTCGTGGGGTTGTGGACCACTGCGGCTGCGGCGGGGACGTAGCCTCTCCTTCGTTTCTAGGTCCCCGGATAACATACAATACAATACAACACCTCTCAACTCTTTTTCTGTTTACAGTACCAGTTAAGGTATTACATGCCTGTTACTCAGTTGACTGTACCAGTTCCCTGACACAAGTTGCAACACTGCACTATGGGGCTCCGAGTTGTAGTGTGTAACATGGTAGTGTACAACGTGACTTCAGAATAAGTCGGCATTAAACCTATTATGTTTGACATAAAACCTGGCCGGCTGCCTACTGCCGTGTAGTCTACGTATGCGCCGATCGTGACATGAGAAAAATGGAGCGGCTACCTTGTAACGATTTCTCTGGGTATCTAAACAATCTGACTACACTGTTGTCTGTGGAAGTCTCTGGAGTAAGTCTTGTCTAATGTGAGAAGTCTTACGTCATTTTGCTGAACGTGTTACAGAGAGGAGCTCTTCATTTGAATACAACGTCTAGCAATCAGGACTGCTTATTGCCTAAATTCTTGTAGCGCCTTTTGTGTGAATGTTGAAGTCCTTAGTGTAATGGAAGTGTAGCTACAGTGTATATCTCTTTCTGGGACACCAGTAATAACGGTTCCGTCCACTAACATTTTTGAGAAAGATTTCTCAGCAGACTGTCTGGCTTTAGACGCCGCATGTTTCAGGCCTCTCCGAGACCCACTTTCTGGCAGCCGTCAGTGGATGCAGCGGTGGAGCTGCATTTCCTCCCTGTAACGAAAGCGCCAGTCACCGCTCATCACGTTGGAGAGTGTAAAGTTCTTTACTGTCGTTGAGTATCCACAAAAATTTATATGATTTGCATTTCACACTCTATAGCAATGGAGACATACGACCTGTTTTTGTGTATCTTGTATTACACAAACACGCATGACGTGAATAATTTATCTTATAGTTTGGGATTCACGAGTTACGCAGACCGAAAATTAGCTTTATCTCTTGCTTGTATTTGTACAGCTTGGTATACTAATATGGAAACTGCCAGTAATGAAGTGCTTGTTTCTGTGTGACATTCGACTGCAAATGCAATCCAAAAGCCTTCAGATAACCTGGATCCAGTATTTCGTGGGTGCAGGCATCGGTGTCTCTTTTACGAGTACCAAGCAACAGCACACACAAAAGTGCCGTAAAAATTCGAAGGAACGATCAGCTTCATGTTCTTAGATACTTATTATTTGGGGACCAAACAAGGAGGGAGCATCAGAAAAGGAATGAATAAGCTAGTTATTATGCATTATATGTAGAGATCTCAAAGTGACAAACATATGAAGGCGCAGATTTGCACATTGTCCCCATTGACAGCTTAGGATCAGTTTTAATGGACATAATTTTCTGTTTCAACTCTGAGTATCCTCGAATGAATTAATTACTATGTCTCATCGAATAATTAGTTGACTGCGTTCCTTCTTAATTATATCCCCATCAAGAGGCTTCTTCATTCTCTTGGTAGTCGTGCAATTCTATTTGTATGTGGCACAACGCGGTACGGTGGCTTTCGAGGTGCAAAGCGTTTGGCATATTACCGTTTTATGACGTGTGCGGGAAAGTAGGTTTCCAAACACTTTTTATTCGCTTGAAATAAGTTTTCATGTAAAACTGAAAGAAAGAGTATATTATTCGTTTGTATTTTGGAGACACTATGGTCGTGATGAAAATTTAAATAACTCATCATTTGACATACCGTATTCCCAATGACCGGAAAAAAGTATTTAGTAGCTTTGCTACTACAGCGCAGAAATTGCGTAACATTCTTCCACATCGGAAAGGTTCAAAAATCAGGAATTCTGGAAACTAGACGACACTGTTGACTGTTACTACCAGTGTATCAGAATTTGAAAGGCACTGTAGCTGTACTAGCAATACACTCAGCATTCACACGAAAGGCGCTATAAAAATTCTGTCAACGGATGGTTCCGACTGCGAGACATTTTTCGTTCTAAGACGTGCTATTTACTGCTAGACCACGGGCTGGGAAGTAGCGTGACACCTCTAACAGAAGACTTTTTCCAGGAATTGCAGTAGCGTACAGTATTGCCAGATTGTGCAGTTAGTGGAACTTAAAGTATTATCAGTGTGGCCATGTCGCGATCGGCATCTGCTTATAGACTGCAGGGGCCCGCCAACATTCTGGTTTTATGACAAAGTATGTGCTCTGAGCAGTGACAGTATTAGTGATTTCGAACAAAAAGCTTAATATTGGCATTAACCCCATTCAGAAAGTTTTTCGAGATAGAACACATTTAATATCATTTTCTTAAGTTTTTCTTGAGTAACTACGAAATCGCATCTTCCACCGAAAACTTGGTGCAGTACAAGATTAAACCACATTAAATTTCCTGCAAGAACGTCCTATTATTTTTTCACTAAGACTAACAGTTCATGCAAAATAAGTCAAATCACCGAAAATCTCACGCAATGCACATACGCTGTTGTTTACGTAGCTTTTGTAGGCCTAATAGAGGTAGTTTCCGGACTTGATAGACCACAAGCGTTCTATTTGAAACTGTTCGTTTCTACTTCCTCTACAGTAATGTGCTACATTCTAAACAACGACAATGTTGGAGTAATAGTGAAAATAAATAGCAATGCACGTTGAATGGGTATAGCTCCGGAACCATTTCGAAAAGAGTAGTTGAAGTTTTTTGTTGCCATCAAAGTATGTACTTTTCCTCTCACCCACCCTGTTCATTGATGGTGTAGCCGAGCGGTTCTAGGCGCTTACGTCCGGAACCACGCTGCTGCTACGGTCGTAGGTTCGAATCCTTCCTCGGGCATGGATGTGTGTGATGTCCTTATGATAGTTAGGTTTCATTAGTTCTACGTCTAGGGGACTGATGATCTCAGACGTTAAGTCCCATAGTGCTCAGAGCCTTTTTTGTATGTTAATGAATGAGAGACAGCGTACTGTAATCCACGTTCTAAAAACTGAAAGAGTTCGTCCACACAAGGAGAACTTTTCCCTTCAGCATGACAATGCCACACAAGAGCGCTGCCGCTTCTACAACAATCCGACGTCTTGGGTTCATTGTCAATGACTAAATGAAAGACACAAACATTTGCTGAAAGTCAGAATCATGTTTCCGATGGGGACGGAGGCGAACGGGAGTTCATGGCACTCTTGAGCAACGCCAATACGATCCAAAATCTTGCTCGGATGCAGACTTGAGTGCGTCGTAGTATACTATTGATAACTTCGTTAAGCACGGCTCAAATTGTCCCAAAATAACGATTCTGCATAAGGCGTGCAGAGTACGAGGTCGTTGTTGACGTCCAAATACAACTAGTTTCAGTCGATCCCGTACATGTTCGACTGGACTCATGTCCTAGGAACAGACAGGCCTGTCGATTTTGTCAATCCTAGTAACCTGAAGCAACGTGTTTTCGAGAACAGCAAGCTGAGCACGTGACTTAACATCCGTCAAGACAGTCACGTAAATGTTGGCGATATGGCATCGCTATTGGTTGCAGAATCTCGTCCCTGACCCGTAAAGAAAAACCACGAATGTTTCACGATAGACCCAGAATATCATCCCATCACCATCTTGTCGAACATGCGTGACACAATGTTGAAATATTCGATATTACTGTATTGTCTCCAAACACGTTCACAGCGATTCGCAGGAAAGAACCAGATCCGTGAACACGTCAGACGCCAATACTGGAGCGCCTACTCTGCATGATTTGTGGCCCACGGGTAACGGAGTCCAAGATGTGGCGTACGGCGTCGTGCTCCCCAAGGTCGTTTGGAATACATCATCCAATCTTCTCCTAATAGTTTGATGAAAAACGTGACGTCCTGTAGACTTTTCGAACGCAGAATTCAGTTGTGGGGCACTCGGCTCACGGTTTCTTCGTAGACATCGATCACATGTGCACCAGACGAGGTACGACGGTCTGAGCAGTGCAAGTCCTCAACAGTAACTGTCAATTGGATCCGGTTGCACGTCCGCACCTCATCACTTTGATTCTGATGTGCACCTCGAGTAAGTTGCCTGCTTGACAATCCTTCTGCCCGTACTTTTATGATGCTTATTCGATCATTGGTGGCAATAGTTCTTCTTTGCATGATGGGTGTTCACTCTACTGTTCAGCAGGCGCCTAGAATTCCTTCCTACTTAGGCCTTAGATTCAAGCGAAATGTAGCAATCCATTCAAGTGCGGCGTTCTACTCATAGGTATTAACCTGCAACGTGGGCGGTGACATTCCCATCGGTACAGGAACAGTCGCCATAGCATGAAATATGAACGACAATCGTAGTGCTGAAAGACAGCGTGCTCAGTGTGCGGACGACCTCGCTCTCTGTTGTTTGAAAATCAAATACAGCACACTGTTTGTCATTCATCGGCATACTTGCACGCTACTAATCACAGCCCTCAAGCATTAGCATTGCGTCAGTGAACTGAGAAAGTTGGCCGACTAATACGCATCACATGTAATTCTCAACTGGTATTGACAACATAATAAAAATGAAGAGGAATTACTTTCAATCCGCCTTCGGATGTACCCCGCAAGCTATGGCACAGTACGCGGTAGAGAAGGCTTTCTATTGAATTTGTCTCAAATATCACTCTAGGGAAACTGTTCTGCTGCATCCATTCATGTCACAACCTAACGTAAATAAATTCAAAACAATTTCTTTAACAGTTCGCTCTCACTAAATTATTGTTCTGATATTAGAACAGCATTAACAAGATCATAGTAGCGTTTCACTAATGGCTATGATTTCTGTGATATCGAGCAGATGACTTTTGTACATAAGGGTCCACATTTTCTATGATGTCTAACAACGAATATATCTCGCCTCCTGAATTCCCTTGGTTTCCAAAACTATTGGATTCAATTATATCTTCTGTTCCTTGCCAATTTTTGTTTTTTTTTATTTTCACACATCTAAATCAGCGTCGTTCAAAGGTTTTGACACATGACACAGCTTTGCACTGCTACTTCACCACTTTTTCTGTTTTTGAGTGAGCATTGACTGTACTTAGAAACCAGATAGTCAAAATTCTCACTGGTCGTTCTGCAGATATATTCGAATTTTCCAGATTGTTCAGAGGCTGTTTGGCACTAATGACAGTAGTAAAGCATTTCAACAGAATTCTATGACATACATCAAAAGTATATTGAAAATAAGTTAAGTTTATAAGAGGACTTTAAGAAAAGAAAAGTACCTTAAGCTTATCAGAACTGTAATTATTTTAAAAGATTATTAATACAGCACTGTGTCACGCATTAAAAAAAATTACTGCATTTGGAAGTAGCCAGTCAAAAATGTTCGCACTAATTAATACTGACGTTTATCTGTTTTGATTACGTGACACTATTCACCATCCTCTCTATTTCACCTTACTTCTTCATATACAGCAGCGGGTGAGTAGTAAAAACGCAATAGCAATAATTACGAGTTCAGAATCAGCTTCCTTTCGGTGGAGTTACTACATGGTGAATATTGGTTGTTACCAGCGTGTCTTCGCTCACAGAAGTGTGCGGTCGCCTGATTAAAAGCCATTTAACGAGTATTCCTCGCTGAGCATCTCGCCTACTCTTTGTTCGGTGAGCACTCACTATATGTTCGCCGAATACTGCATATCTTTACATTGGTTACTTGTGTGCGTCCACGTGACAATTCGATGCATCCTTCAGTCCATTGTGGCACCGTGTGGACTTCATTGCTCTGTATGCTTCAGACATATTGTAAATATAATATGAAGGACGAAATAACAAACTGCGTGCTTAGAAGCAAGTGATTCAATTGTGCTACTTGTAACTACTGCCTTTAAGATAGTATTCGGTTTAGTTGCGAAACCTAAACATCATTCTCACCACGCTGTTATCTCAGATTATATGGAAGTCATGACGTGCCATTTGGGGTTGCCTGTTCCGCAAAAACTGAGAATTTGTAATTGTAATGATAAACCTTACATCATTAAAACTATGATTCGAACATAAAGTCCCCGCATGTACAGAACTCCTGGCACGTAAACAACTGGCAGCCTGTAGTTATAATGATAAGGCTGGCATGTTTCATAATGTGATTGGATATAAAGACCTTCACTTATCGAACAGGCTACTGATGTCTTGGTACATGAACTACATTGTCACTAATATCAAACCCTAGTGAAACACGGTAATATATCACCTAATATACCACCTTAAGGTTCCCTTCTTATCAAAGAACTAGGAATCATAGCCCGATGCAACTACAATCAGTAGCCTTATAAAATTAAAAGGTGCTACTATGACTCTGCGACACCCAGTTTCCTGCTACGTCCTAGCTACCACAATGGTAAATACAGCAGAAACTTCATGGTGACAATGACATACCTTTGATTAACTCATGGGAGATTACGTTAGCATTTCTACTGCCTCAACATGATCCCTTCTCCTTCGTGCTGATGCAGCAGTGAACAACGCGTTATCCACACTTTCATTTACTTTGGCAGAAGAAATCGAGAAACAACTGTAATACTGCAGCGTGCAATGTTTCCGGCAATGCCTTTGCTTCCAGAAAACTTAAAAAGAGTATAGAATTCTAAACTTTCTGTATGATGATAAGCTGGTAGTGAAGGCACACAACTACAAGCTCCTTAGCGCAAAATTTTTATTGCGAAAGGCCACCTAAGAGCGTAAAAAAAGGTTTATAGCGTAATGTAGCTTATGAATGAATGTGCATCGTGTTACCAACACTCCATTTTTATTAATGCATTTATTCTAATTTTCTTAGACTATGAACTTAGTTTTACATAAAATGACTGTACTCGTAACTGTTAAATGTTTTTTTACAGGTACTTGTACCACATATCACATTTAAACTCCTTTATTCTGTTACACAATTAAATTGGCCGTGTTGGTAATGAAAAAAGCCATAAACAAGAAATAATCAAAAATAGAAATAGAATCACAGCTGTGATATTCCCGTTTCTGAACCCTACTGCCCATGTCAATTTGTCTACTATGAGGTGGCAAATTTGGCTGTTCAACATTTGTAAGGTGACTTTCCGCATTACCACCACCTGTGTAAATAAAGTTTGTTTGGAATCGTATTTATAAAAAGTACTCATATGGACAGGCAGCTGTGTAACCCTATGACTGAATGTCTCTTTGAGTTACTATGGATGGGAAGGTTGCTTCATCCAGTTAACCTGACTTACTGCATCCTCAGAGTAAACAGTGTGTGAGGTTTGAGAAGACCACTGTGCAAAACTCCAAGACACGCAGGCGATAGACGCATATGGCAGGACAGACCATCCCTCTAAGCTTTTAACTCATATAACAAGTGTAAATGTGGGCACCGTCTGTTAGGCAGCGAACATGAACACGTGCATGCGATTTACTGAAGCCACTATCACACATTGCCCTGGAAGGCGCAACAGCAGCACACTCTGAAAGTCTGTTCATTAGGTAGCCTATCTGCAAGCGCGAACTAATTCGGTGCGAGAAAATGAAGCTGATGATTTTACGCCATTGCTTTACATGCTTTTCCCTTAGGTCAAGTGTTCCACAGCGCATCATACGCATCAATGATTGGAGAGGAGATCTGATGACTGATCCCTGTAACTTTCTGTATGACTTGTAGTTTTACTGCAGTTGTATTCTGTAAACACGAATATGCTTCTGAGTACATGGAAGTCAATTACATGGCAGAAAATTTGTTTCGACAATCCACATCCGATTTACGTAACAGCTTCATAAACACACTTTGCTCCTTAGGTAGGAACTGGATGTAAATAGGAAATATCATCAACATCCATTAAAGGCGATAGAAAAGTTTTCTTTCGAAGCCCACACTAGTCTCCTATCTAAAGCTGTCATTTTATGAAACCCACAACGTTATACCTGACCTTCATAAATCAACGGCAATCTCGCTACGCGCAAACTGTTACTCCTTCAGAGAAAATGTACTTTTTGTAGAAAATGTAATGTTGTTAAATTTTATATTGGGATACGTTAATGCTGGAGGCCACAGTTTTTGAGTTATTCGACAAAAACGCATAAACGTTACCTTCAAACGTACCTCCACTCCCAACACTCATCCCTCAAAAGTCAGGATTTCTAGTGTGCTGATCGTGGCACTCACTCCTACCAATGTATAAAATTATCCGACTACACGAACTATTCCCCAGCTTCGACCTTTTTTTGGTCTATTGATTGACCTATTACGCCACCAGCATAGCCAGCTCTTTTGACAACACTATTAATTTAAATGTGTCCCCCCATGATAGTGGAAGGAAAACGTCTGTTGTGAGCGCCACTAATGATGTTGACAATTTGAACCAAACCTAATCCTTACAAGCACAATAGTTTGACAGTCTGAATGTCAGACGTTTTCATCTATGTAATTGTTTCTTTATGCTGTCACGAAACAGTGGTCACGAAACTATTCGGTAACATTCAGATAATCGTTGGTTTAACAGTTCGTAAGAGCTTGACTAAGCTGGTGGCATAATGAGATCAGTCAGCAAAAACAAAAAGAGAATGAATGTGGGAAACAATGCGTGCACTAGCAAATATTTCACAACATATTAAAATCCAGACCGGTGGAGACTGAGTCTGGGGGAAGCGGTACGTTTGAAAGTCACTTTTGTACATTTTCTATGAATTATACGGAAAGTGTGGACTCGAGCGGAAACGTATCCCAATACAAAATTTCAATACATCAAACTTCCAACGAAAAGGTCCTGTTCATTCTTCCTGTAGGACTGATGGTTCGTGAATAGCGAGCGGGTTTATATGATGATCTCGTGCTTAGTTTATAAAGGCCACGCAAAATATTGCGGGTTGTATAAAGCGACAGTGGTGATGGCAATTAGATCGCCCTGTATACGCGCATCAGAGTAGCGCTGGGTATCATACACGCTACAGTAATGCCCTCAACCGGACTCTTTGATCGACTTTTATAGTGGTAGCTTCAGCCGTGCTAGTCATGTCATACGACATACCCACACAGGATTCGTACTAAGGAAAAATACCATTGGATAAATATGACCCAGGCACCATGTATTGAGAAATGTCAAGTAATAGCAGAAGTGGCTAATTTGCTTTCTATTACCGAACAATTCGAATTATTTATATGAACATTAAGAAGCAGCCCTCTACTACCGTTAACTTCTGAACTAAGTTTCTCTGATTGGTCCAACTTTCCTCCATGTAACAATAATAGTTACTTGTGTTTCACGTGACACACTAATCACTATAGTACCATAAGAGTCGAGGAAAGGAAGTTTTAACTATATGTATAAAAATGTAGCTCTATAAAGCATTAGTATGTTAAGGAACTTGGAGTTGGCATAAAATGGAGATACAAGATACAGAGAATGTTTGTATTAAACAAAGCATTATGTGGAATCAAAACGTGGGATGCTGGAGCTGTAGTAGATGGACAAGGTGCAAAATTTAAGACTACTAAAAGGAATAGTCTCAGGAAGGCTATTAAACAGAAACATTGCCCAAAGGTAGTACAATTTGGTGTGATATCCACTACGGTATTGGGGACTAGTTATATTCATGCCCTAAAGAGCAAAAAGAGTAACGGTAGTGAAATGCTAGAGTTTACAAACGCGCGTGTAAAGGATGTAGTAAATCATAAGACAAGCCCAGCTTAATGACTGATGTACGATAACATCATACCAGGTGCACGATTAATGTTTAAAAAGTTTTCATTGTCGGAGTGCAGAACAGATAATTTTAAAAGTATAGTTATAGACAGCTGTAAAAGGAAGGCCTAAAGTAAGCATGGCCTCGTTACTCATTAATTTCTGGGGTACAGGTATCAGAATAGAGGCCGTAAAAGTGAATCTAAACAAGGAGGAAAATACTTATCATTTTCTACTGGCGAACTGTTATTCCAGGTTAGTTTCTGAGGTGACGTGCACTTGAAAACCTTGGTGCTTGACTACATTTTGTTGACGGGCTCGCAAACTGATTCTTCATTACTTGCTGTTTTTATGTGTCACTAATAGCGTAGATGAGAAGAGTTGTTTGTTGTGTGTATCGTAACACACAAAGAAGTAACCGAACAAGTTTTGCATAAGCATATCTTGAAATAAAAAAACGGTGGACAAGTTTCATTCACTATTTCAGATTGTTCAGGAAAGCGCTCATTTTATCTCTCTGTTTTTCCTTAAATGCTGGGTGTACACAACATTACGGCAGGTGAGGGAACTAAAGTGAAAGTTTTTTTAAACTGTAGCCAAGATTATTATGGTAGAAATATATGTCCAGCGGAATCGTGAATTGAGAGTTACTAAAAATTATTTACGAATAAATTATAGTAGCTTGACATCCGGCGTAGGCGGTGTGTTAACAAGCGTCGATCACAGATGTCGGTAGCCGTGGTGGACAGACGGATGGAACGTTGTGCGAATATCGCTACACGGCTTAAGCTGCGTGCTCATTAATCATGTTTTATCGATGCGTCCAGATGAATGGGAATCCCATTTGAAGCGCTACACGCACGAAATCAGGTTTAACAGTGCACAAAAACCTCGTCTTCCCTCTCTGTCTCTATTATACTTTTTGTCCTTTTTTGGAGGGGTGGGAGTGGCTCCCCTACATTTCCATGTGTGCCATTTTTGATTTTAGCAGAAAAAGGCGTGAATAAAGGATTGCTAAAGAGCTTTGCTCACAGATCGTAGCACACTATTAACAGTAGAATTACCTTTGAGCTTTACTCATTCGGGAAAGATAAGGAAAAGGAGAAAGAGTAGCTAGTCATTAGTGAGAATATTGGCAAGAGATCTAACCTCAATCTTTGAAAGACTTAAAATACAAGTAGGAATAATTTGTGCCTTAAAGGAGGTGTAAAATTACAGTAAACCTAATCTAGTAATTGAACAAACTGAAACCATAAAAACAAAAAAAAAGTTCAATGTGAGCTCCATAAATAATATTATAGTATTCGGTTACAGACTAGAACTATGCCAATAGCCATAGAGGTTGGAAACACAGAGGATAACGGAAATCTACTTGTACGATTATATGACACAAATAAAACCTAGGTAAAAGTTCTGATTTGAGCTCTGGTCTTTGTCTGTAGCGTGTGGGACAGGCATTACCCATTGCCTGACCACATATCAGCAAGTACGGGAGGAAAAGAGTGACTTGAAGTGGAGCAGGAGTACTCGCGTGGCACGGAACCTATCACAATTTAGACGGAGCGCTACTTGGGATCTCCGACTGCTGTCTAGAGCATATCCACTGACCGCTGAGAGCACCGTAACAGCACGCACGAGCGCTTGCGGCCGGGATGCTCAACGCGGCTGTGTATGCCGTGATGAGCACGATATGGCTCTGAGATCTGCAGTTATTTTCATCACAGGCCGTGTTCATCCTCAGCAATAAGTTCTCTAGAGGGAGTGCACTTTGAATTTCCTTTATTGTTTAAATTCATACGACTAGCTACCATTACAAAGAAGCAGGTTTCAGAAGGTTTCTTTTTGTGTGATATTTTTCGACAAGACGCACAACAAACAGTCCCACATCACACAGTTTCCAGTATTAACGCGATTCCTTTATTATTCGTGCTGCGTTGTTTTACTGACGATTCAACGGTGTTTATAGAGAGCCATTTTCAAAGCCGCAATGGTTTTTCCTCGTTTTATCGACGACTTGTAACTGCTTTCTTTTCTGGATGGTATACTTCTCTAATCTCACTAACGAGCCTGAGTTTAAATGATGTGATGGAAGAATCCTTATCGATATGAGACTGAAGCGGAACCGGTGGGTTGCTTCATTGCCTAAACTATCCCTTGAGACATATTTATTCAATACCCCAACTACTGAACTTTAAAATGGGACAAGACATATGTGTTATTTGATAAATTGCACCTTGTCTCACACTTCCTAGTCCTTTCAGTTTTCCTTGTGTGTATATCTTTATGGGAATGGATGAAATGAGCTATAGAGATGTACGTTGGTCCTAAGATAGTAGGAAGCAGCAGTAGGCTTTTCACAGAAGGAAGTACCATGATTCAGAGTAGGGATGGCTGTAAAGACCCGAAAAAATCAGATCGGAGAAGTGTAGAGGTAGCAGACTGGTCCATCAGCCAGTGAGTGCAAAGGATTTGAAACAAGGGAGGTTAAGTCCGGCCTGGAGCATGGTCGGGGGAGGGGGGGGGGCGATGTTGGGGACGCGCGGAGCTCCTCGGTGAATACGGTAACAAGCAGCAAAGTTGGTAGATATTGGTATAAAATATTTGGGAATATGAAAACTTAATAAGTTTTTGTTTCGGGAGTTTCCTTGCGTGATCTATTGTCCAGCGCATATTGGCGCGTTTTGTTCAGGTAGCACCATCACTGTATCCTGTAAACATGTTATGTGGTGAAAAACGTAAAGAGAGTGGTCAATATCATGATTCATAGGATTTTGTAATAATTTCCATGTAATTATTTGCTTGATTCAAATGCTTTTAATGTTGTTTTCGTGCCACCTGGTTGTTAGAAGAAGATGAGCGCGGTAGTTACTGTAATACTTTAAAATTTTACAAAAGGGTTCTGCGTCTCTGTAAATAATCTTGCTCATTCCTTAGGTTTTGCATGCCAGATAGTTCGGGCGCCTATGATAATGAGAGTAATTTTATACAACTGTGAACTAGAATAGGAGAGCAATCAGGTATTTTAATATATATTATGAACGTAGTTGTAAACGAAAACAATCCATTGTTCAATGTATAAATGTCCGTTATATGTGATTTGAAACTGCTTTTGACCCTTTATTTCATCTTTCGGTAATGAAAAGTAAAATTCAGATCTGAGATGAAATAACACGCGGTTACGGCCTTCAGCCTACACTCGTTGGTTTTGTGTGCATCGATAGCGTTAACTATTGCGCATATTTGCTTTTTATTATTATATTAATTCAAATGGTTCAGATGGCTCTGAGCACTATGGGCCTTAACATCTGAGGTCATCAGTCCCCTAGAGCTTAGAACTACTTAAACCTAAGTAACCTAATGACAGCACACACATCCATCCCCGAGGTAGGATTCGAACCTGCGACCGTAGCGGTCACGCGGTTCCATACTGTAGCACCTAGAACCGCTCGGCTACTTCGGCCGGCTCTTATATTAATTAACGTCGGGCCTAATTATAAAAAATTTTGCAGAAAGCAACGGGTTTGGCACACTCAACCTCAGCGTGTACCAATATGAAGGTCATAAGTTGAAACGGTGACAAATAAAGTGAATGTAGAATGTCAATTAAAGGCGCAGGAGCCGCGCGGGATTGGCCGAGCGGTCTCAGGCGCTGCAGTCATGGACTATGCGGCTGGTCCCGGCGGAGGTTCGAGTCGTCCCTCGGGCATGGGTGTGTTTATCCCTAGGATAATTTAGGTTAAGTAGTGTGTGAGCTTAGGGACTGTTGACCATAGCAGTCAAGTTCCATAAGATTTCAAACACATTTGAACATTTTTGAAAGGAACAAGATAAGTTGCTGTATCTCACAGTTATTAAAAAAAATTGACAGGCATAATGATGAGGGGAAGGTAACCGAGCACTTGTGATATTGACCCACTCTCTTTAATCATTTTATCACAAAAAATTTATACGATGCACTGATGGTGCCACGTGAACAAAACGTGCCAAAAATGAGCTGTACAATAGATAACGCAAGGATATTCCCGATTCTCAAGTTTATTGAGCAATTTAGAATACTCCTCCACCTATCCTACCATACTCCCAAATACTTTACACCAATATCTACCATCGTTGCTGCTTCTTACCGTATTCACCGCGGAACTCCATGACGTTCGTGTCCGCTCTTCCACGCGTCTCAAACGTCATTCCCCACCAGTTTGGCTCCTGGCTGGACTTAACGTCCCTTGTTTCAAATCCTTTGAACTCACTGGCTGATGGACCAGTCTGCGACCTCTACACTCCACCGATCTGGTCTTTTTCGGGTTTTTACAGCCATCCCTACTCTGAACGTTGCTACTTTCTTCTATGGAAAGCCTACTGCAGTTTTCTAGAATCTCTGGACCAACCTACATCTTCCCATAACTCATTTCATTCATTCTCATGCACAGATACACACAATGAGAACTGAAAGCACTAGGAAATCTGATACAATGTGCAATTTATCAAACAAAACATCCATGTTGTCCCATTTCTAAGTTCAATAGTTGGGGTATTGAATACATACGTCTCAAGAGAAGTGAACCTCTGGTTCCGCTCCAAGGTTTGGTAGAATCATGGGAATTTACCCGCATATATCTGAGGAGTGAGACACAAGCTCACTGTACCAGTGAAGAACTTTGCGAACCGTGCGCGCAAAGACTCGTTGTAATCCACCACACATTCTGATTTCAATTTTTCGTTACACGTTTGGTGATCCATTATCGAAGCTGATTTCGTTTCAGCTGTTCGCCATTTCAACAACACACCTGCAGGAGTACGGAAGAATATGGAAGTTCCAGAGACACAACACATTATTTTCTTAATTCGGTGAAGGAAAACCATTCGCATTTAAAACAGCTTCCAGTCATCTCAGAATTGGTGAATAGAGGACCGGTACGGTTCAGAAGGATTCTTATACCGTCCTTCCAGTAAAATAAAGGCAAACTCAGGTAACTCTGAGGGAGGCGAATTGCAATCATGCACCATTCTCTCCAAAATAGAACACAAACACTCAACAAAATTGAGATCCGGTGACTGTGGTGGTCAGGAACGATTCGAAATTTCATCCTCGTGATGACAAAACCAGTTCAAGTCCTTGGGAGCTATGTGGGTAGCCACCAGTAGTTTTGGAACGCCCCACCACCACTGGAGAATAAACATTGACATGACCACCCAAAAGTGTCATCTAATCCTTCGCATTAATAAAAACCTGCAGAGTACCCGTGGGTCACATGGAATACCACGATATGTCTATCCAAATCATCAGCAAACAGTATGAAACAAGACTCACCCGACCGAATGACTACCTGTCGCTGCTACTTAGCCCAAGTTGTTGGCTTCGGTACCATGTTTGGCTGTGACAGACATTTTCGTCACTGATGCGAAAATTTAGCAATTCCAGCTCAGCCTGCCATTACTATATTATGAAATTCTCTTCGTGTTGTTTTGCTTTTGACAGCGTTCGCCAGTACGACACTCAGTTCTGCAATGACTTTTGCAGCTTTCGTCAAGTTATTTTTCGCCACAATCTCTTTCAATTATTATCTGTCTCGGTTGCTCAACACAAGTTTCGTTCTCCGATTTAGTGGATGATGCTTCTCCACTTCCCCTTTATGCGATATAAATCTACGATATAGCGAATACTTAAGCATCGAAATCTGAGGCTTAGGTTACCTTGGTTACGGAAGCACTCACCATACGAACACTAAAATATGCCCACGTTCGAAGTCACTTAGTTACGAAACAACGCATTCACAGCTAAACAGTGAAACTCCATCTCTTCTCTTTGAAGTTTGGCTTTATTTTTTGACGATGTTTTCTCTCTATATGAACTCTACCTGTTGCATTAGTTCCTCATTCAGGAAACTAGTGGAAGAGACATGGACGTGATGTTCCAAACGTCCACATATAGCATGTATCCTCCCCTCAAATAAAGTCCTAAAAATTCCCAAGTAGTCCTCAATGACTAATAAATCACTTTTTGCACCAGTATAACTAAAATATCAAGTATTAACCACGTTCCACAATAGCACAAACAAATATTTTTATACGAAAACTGCGTCTGGTAGATTGAGAACACTGTTTGAAAGCTAAGCAACCCTTGACCAATGGAATACTTCCAGAACCCAAACATTGCGGAACGATGTGATGTTCTGAACTCCCCTCTCAGGTATTAAGCTACTTATATTATTTTGCCACGTCGTATCATTTTTATCTGTTATAGGTAACACACAAAATTTTGTTCCTGGAAACATTCAAATTTCGTAGTAAGAACAAATATGTGTCGCAAGGCATTAGTTAAAAAAAAAGAGTTTTGAGGAGACGATCATTTGAGCATTATTCAGAATACTTCAGTATTTTAGCTCCAGTCATGAAGAGACTTACTGCAGGAAATAATAGATTTATGTTACAACCTTCAATGCCTTCAAACGACATAGCTCATAAGTAGTAGTACTCTGAACAGTGTAGTAGCTTCTAGCCTTAAGTACAACAATTGAGACTGTTTCCTCTCTAAACAATGCTTCAAATCTTGTAGCGCTATAAGATTTTTCGATTTTGCGAGAGCAACGCCTTGTTGTTCTGTGCCAAAATCGTGAACACTGGCTTTCAGCTCCGTCCTGTAATACTGAAATTATTGCATGAACTTGATTTACTTCACGCCGTATCCATTATCGCTGGGAGTCGTACAACAGGAAGGCTAGGTTACGCAACGAATAAGACGAAGTTCCAGCTACTCAGATGTAGGAGGTTGTAAGTCTAGAGGGACAGAGTCAGTCTGATACGTCGAAAGAGAAATCTCCCTACCACGCTCTGTGAGAATATGTGTCAGTCTCGCTCAGAATAGTGTTCATCCTAGCTCTTAAAGGTAAAGTGGGCACATGCATAACCAAAGTAGCCCACGTGTTTGGTGCTCCAAGAGGCACCGTACACAAAATTTATACCGCATACAGCGAAAGCGCAAAAATATCATATTCTAAGTTACTACTTCGACGTAAGTGCGTGTTGAGAGATCGTGACTGCCGAAGAGGACAGTGACGTCAGTAAAAAGACGACATTTGCGAGAGTTAGTGCAGAGCTGAATGTCTCACTCGCTAACCTGTCAGTACCAGACCTACACGTAGGGTGCTACATAATCTATGACTGCCAGGGCGAGTTGGAATTTCAAAACCTCACATGTTGTTGTCGTCTTCAGTCCTTAGACTGGTTTGATGCAGCTCTCCATGCTACTCTATCCTGTGCAAGCTTCTTCATCTCCCAGTACCTACTGCAACCTACATCCTTTTGAATCTCCTTAGTGCATTCATCTTTTGGTCTTCGTCTACGATTTTTACCCTCCACGCTGCCATCCAATGCTAAATTTGTGATCCCTTGATGCCTCAGAACATGTCCGACCAACCGGGCCCTTCTTCTTGTCAAGTTGTGCCACAAACTCCTCTTCTCCTCAATTCTCTTCAATACCTCCTCATTAGTTATGTGATCTACCCATCTAATCTTCAGCATTCTTCTGTAGCACCACATTTCGAAAGCTTCTATTCTCTTCTTGTCTAAACTATTTATCGTCCATGTTTCACTTCCATACATGGCAACACTCCATACAAATACTTTCCTGACACTTAAATCTATACACGATGTTAAAAGATTTCTCTTCTTCAGAAAACCTTTCCTTGCCATTGTCAGTCTACATTTTATATCCTCTCTCCTTCGAACATCATCAGTTATTTTGCTCCCCAAATAGCAAAACTCCTTTATTACGTTAAATGTCTCGATTCCTAATCTAATTCCCTCAGCCTCGCCCGACTTAATTCGACTACATTCCGTGTTCCTCGTTTTGCTTTTGTTCATGTTCATCTTATATCCTCCTTTCAAGACACTGTCCATCCCGTTAATTGCTCTTCCAAGTCCTTTGCTGTATCAGAATTACAATGTCATCAGCGAACCTCAAGGTTTTTATTTCTTCTCTATGGACTTTAATACCTACTCCGAATTTTTCTTTTGTTTCGTTTACTGCTTGCTCAATATACAGATTGGTCTAGCGGTTAAGGCGCTCAGTCTGGAACCGCGCGACTGCTGCGGTGGCAGGTTCGAATCCTGCCTCGGGCACGGATGTGTGTGATGTCCTTAGGTTAGTTAGGTTTAAGTAGTTCTTTTTAAGTTCTAGGGGACTGATGCCCACAGATGTTAAGTCCCATAGTGCTCAGAGCCATTTGAACCATTTGAATAACATCGGGGATAGGCTACAACCCTGCCTCACTCCCTTCCCAACCACTGCTTCTCTTTCATGCCGCTCGACTCTTATAACTGCCACCTGGTTTCTGAACAAATTGGAAGTAGCCTTTCTCTGACTGTATTTTACCCCTGCGACCTTCAGAATTTGAAGGAGCATATTCCAGTCAACATTGTCAAAAGGTTTCTCTAAGTCTACAAATGCTACAAACGTAGGTTTGTCTTTCCTTAATCTTTCTTCTAAGATAAGTCGTAGGGTTAGTATTGCCTCACGTGTTCCAATATTTCTAAGGAACCCAAGCTGATCTTCGCCGAGGTCAGCTTCTGCCAGTTTTTCCATTCGTCTGCAAAGAATTCGTTTAGTCTTTTGCAGCTGTGACTTATTAAACTGATAGTTTGGTAATTTTCACATCTGTCAACACCTGCTTTCTTTGGGATTGGAATTATTATATTTTTCTTGAAGTCTGAGTGTATTTCGCCTGTGTCATACATCTTGCCCACCAGATGGTAGAGTTTTGTCAGGATTGGCTCTTCCAAGGCCGCCAGTAGTTCTAAAGGAATGTTGTCTACTCCCAGGGCCTTGTTTCGACTCAGGTCTTTCAGTGCTCTGTCAAACTCTTCACACAGATATCGTATCTCCCATTTCATCTTCATCTACATCCTCTTCCATTTCCATAATATTGTCCTCAAGTACATGGCCCTTGTATAGACCCTCTATATACTCCTTCTACCTTTCTGCTTTCTCTTCTTTGCTTACAACTGGGTTTCCATCCAAGCTCTTGATTTCATACAAATGGTTCTCTTTTCTCCAAAGGTCTCTTAAATTTTCCTGTAGGCAGTATCTATCTTCCCCTAGTGAGATAAGCCTCTACATCCTTACATGTGTCCTCTAGAAATCCCTGCTTAACCCGTTTGCACTTCCTGTCGATTTCAATTTCGAGACGTTTGTATTCCCTTTTGCCTGCTTCATTTACTGCGTTTTTATATTTTCTCCTTTCATCAATTAAATTCAATATCTCTTCTGTTACCCAAGGATTTCTACTAGCCCTCGTCTTTTTACCTACTTGATCCTCTGCTGCCTTTACTACTTCATCCCTCAGAGCTACCCATTCTTGTTCTACTGTATATCTTTCCCCCATTCCTGTCCTTTTAGAACATGACAATGCAAGGCCACACACTGCCTGTACAACAGGTGCAACAATCAGAGACCTGCATTTTGAGTGTCTTCCTTATCCAAAATACTCAAAAAATGGTCCAAATGGCTTTGAGTACTATGAGGCTTATCATCTGTGGTGATCAGTCCCCTAGAACTTAGAACTACATAAACCTAACTAACCTAAGGACATCACACACATCCATGCCGGAGGCAGGATTAGAACCTGCGAACGTAGTGGTCAGGCGGTTCCAGACTGAAGCGCCTAGAACCGCACGGCCACACTGTCCGGCCCAAATTACCTACCAGACCTTGCCCCAAGTGATTCCCCTATAATGGACCAGTTAAAGACGCAACGGGAGGCAAGAAGTTCCGTTCTGATGAACAGGTAGGTACGCCACACGGTGCATGAGTGGTTGCACGGACTACCAAAAGAATTTTTTTCTAAAGGAATTTATGCGCTTTGTAAGCGCTGCAGGACTTGCATTGAGCGTTGGGGAGATTATGTTGAAAAGTGATACAGCTTTGTGCCACTTCTGCACAATAAATAATATTTTTAAAATATATTAAAGCTTTTCATTTGACTCACCTTCGTGCAGACCGCGTGAGATGACGCTTCATCCAGTCCCAAACATGCTCAATGGGGGACAGGTCCGGAGATCTTGCTGGCCAGGATAGTTGACTTACATCTTCTAGAGCACGTTGGGTGGCACGGGATACATGCGGACGTGCATTGTCCTGTTGGAACAGCAAGTTCCCTTGCCGGTCTAGGAATGGTAGAACGATGGGTTCGATGACGGTTTGGATGTACCGTGCACTATTCAGTGTCCCCTCGACGATCACCAGAGGTGTACGGCCAGTGTAGGAGATCGCTCCCCACACCATGATACCGGGTGTTGGCCCTGTGTGCCTCGGTCGTATGCAGTCCTGATTGTGGCGCTCACCTGCACGGCGCCAAACACGCATACGACCATCATTGGCACCAAGGCAGAAGCGACTCTCATCGCTGAAGACGACACGTCTCCATTCGTCCCTCCATTCACGCCTGTCGCGACACCACTGGAGGCGGGCTGTACGATGTTGGGGCGTGAGCGGAAGACGGCCTAACGGTGTGCGGGACCGTAGCCCAGCTTCATGGAGACGGTTGCGAATGGTCCTCGCCGATACCCCAGGACCAACAGTGTCCCTAATTTGCTGGGAAGTGGCGGTGCGGTCCCCTACGGCACTGCGTAGGATCCTACGGTCTTGGCGTGCATCCGTGCATCCGTGCGTCGCTGCGGTCCGGTCCTAGGTCGACGGGCACGTGCACTTTCCGCCGACCACTGGCGACAACATCGATGTACTGTGGAGACCTCACGCCCCACGTGTTGAGCAATTCGGCGGTACGTCCACCCGCCCTCCCGCATGCCCACTATACGCCCTCGCTCAAAATCCATCAACTGCACATACGGTTCACGTCCACGTTGTCGCGGCATGCTACCAGTGTTAAAGACTGCGATGGAGCTCCGTATGCCACGGCAAACTGGCTCACACTGACGGCGGCGGTGCACAAATGCTGCGCAGCTAGCGCCGTTAGACGGCCAACACCGCGGTTCTTGGTGTGTCCGCTGTGCCGTGCGTGTGAACATTGCTTGTACAGCCCTCTCACAGTGTCCGGAGCAAGTATGGTGGCCCTGACACACCGGTGTCAATGTGTTCTTTTTTCCATTTCCAGGAGTGTATATATTTCCCTTGTTAGTAGGTGCTGCGCAAGGTCACGCACAGACAACAAATTTGTGACGGCCAGTAGGCAGGCTGTGCCTGTTGAGTGATTGAGTGCTGGTGGCGCAGGGGAGTACGACGCTGGCGGCGGCCGGTGCCGGCCGTGCCACTCGACGTGCGAGGCGTGCGACGGCGCCACCGAGTCGGCGTGCGTGCGCTGCGCGTCGCCGCTGCTGCTGCAGGGCCGGCGCTGCGCGTCCGCGTGCGACGCGGGCTGGTTCCCCGAGCCGCGCGCCGCCGCCTGCCTGCGCTGCCCGCACGTCTGCACGCGCTGCCAGTCGCCGCTGAACTGCACCGCCTGCGCGCCCGGCCTGCTGCTGCAGAGCGGACAGTGCCGGCCAGTCTGCGCGCCCGGGTGAGTACCGCGCCTCTGCATCAAGGAGACCAGCGGGGAAGAGTAAGAACTAGACACTCCATCCTTTGAAATGAATACGTCCAGAGTGCCAAGGCAAGAGAGAATCTTTAGTGAGCGGTAATGTTAATGTACCAGTTTGACAAAAATTAATTTAGGACATTAGGTGCCAGTGGACATAGCTTTATATGAACAGCGGAAGGTGAAAATTTGTCCTGGACTGGGATTCGAAACCAGGTCTCTTGCTTACTAATCTGACCAGTACGCCTTCCACACAGTGTTTGCCATAACCACACAGAACACCCAGTCACACATTCTATCAGACTTAAATTTTCAACTTATACCACGCACAACTAGACCAAGTGCTTCTTATGGCATCTAGTCAATTTCCCTAAGATTTCGAGCTTGATCCGAAGCTCTACTCAAGGGATCATTGGTCGCTAGCATCTTAATTACAATCTATACGTGGTGTCTGTTCTTTCACACCGTAAGGCAAAGACAGGCAATGATCCTTTCATTGCCGATGTATACCAAGCTCGAACTCTTCGAACTCTTACTGGAATCCGCGAGAGTTTGGTTCTGATAGCAGACGTGACAGTATCTTGCGTTCATTGCAGCGATATCTGTGTTTAGATGCCATAGTCGCTAGCGCATCGGTCTAGTAAGCAGGAGACGCTACTTCCAACCTCGGTTCGGCAGATATTTTCAACTTGCCCCATCGGTATAAATCAGTACTCATTGGCAGCTAACATCTGTAATTCCTCTGAGTCTTGAATCATAGCAGCTGAACGATCAAAATGTTATTTGTTCATTCTGTCATGTCCACAAGAACGGAGACCCCTTATATACTAGCTTAGTGTAAGGTCGTCTATAACATCAAGAATTATATCTGTATGACATAGATCCACTACATATTTATTTTTCTGCAGAAAAGTCGTCCTCTCTCTTGACCCTCTAAAATCTAATTTGCTAATCTGCAAATACTATGAACGAGGGAGGACTTTCTCTTTAATGATGTGACACCTTCAGTCACCTGTTTTTATTTTGTCTTCTACTATAACAAGTTTAACAGCTACAATAACTTTTATGATAATCTTGTATCACAAATAAAATAGTGTCATTCCCTGAGCAAGGGGCAGCAACCCCTTTAGCAGTCACAGGGCAATCCTGAATAATGGATCTATGGGTTGTAACATTAGCCAACGTGGCCCTACAGTGGTGTTATTATGAACGGCTAAAAGCCAGGGTGTAGAAATTGTGCAAAGGTAAGAAGTTAAAGTTATAATACCGAGCACAGTTGAAAAAAAGCTGAGATTATTGAGAGTTTCGAAAGAAGTGGAATGTGACTGTAGCCTGGAGACATAAAATAGAGAAAAATCAGATAGACGAAGGTCGAGCCTAGTTAAATTTCTTGGACAATGCACGAAACTTCGAATATAAGTGATGAGAGGAGAAAATATAATGCAGTAATGAAATCAGCCAAAAACCAATAAAGACATATAAAAATGATACTGACGAAAAGTGCAAATACAAAGAAGAGAACGTTGTGGGAGCATGCATAACTAGGGCACAGATTGATGGCGCCTGTAATAAATTTACATAGACCTTTGGAGAAAAGGGTAGTAGATGTACGAAAATCAAGAGTCCAGACGACGATCGAGTACCACGCAAAGAAGGGAACGTTGAGAGAAGGAGGAGATTAACGTCTCATCGACAGCGAAGACATTACAGATGGAGCACGTGCTCAGATCAGGAAAGGATGGAGTAGAATATCGGCCATGCCCATCGGAAGGAAATATCCTGGTATTTGCCTTAAGAGGGTAGGGAAATCATAGGAAACCTCAGTCGGGATGGTCGGACACGGGTTTCAACCACCGTCGTCCCGGATGCGAGTCCAGTGTGCTAACCACTGCACTCTCTCGCACTGCGAGATAGAAGGAATACACAGTGCTATACGAGGGAGTTGAACATGAAGCCAGTGTTATGGACTGGAAGAAGAAGTAAATGTTGAGAAAGGAGAAAAGATACTGTTAAAACAATCTGACAGTGCACTGTAAGGCTGACAGAACACTGGAAGGCCTAAACCGAAAAAAAGTCCTCAGAATTTTTACGATTCTTGAAACAATAAGCCAAGCGAATTACACTGAGAATTCAACTACAATATATTAATAGCAGTTGCAATGGAAACATGTGCTGAGAGGTTTGAAGATTACAACATACTGAATTTAATATGTGATTCGTGCAAAAAACTGACACAAATGATTAGGAGAAGAATGGAGAAACTGGTAGAAAACAACCTTGTAGATCAGGTTTGGTTCTTGAGAATTAGAAAATGTGTGGCGATATGTGCCATAAAACGAATTGTATACACTGTTAACCGGACAGGACCCTTTGAAACTTTGAAAGTTGGGGCCTAAATTACAAGAAACGAAAGGTTATTTCCAGTTTTTATGGATGCAGCCATGCCATAGGAAATTTTGAATGACATGATACGGATGAGGAAGAAGTAAAGAAGAAATTTAGACCGATAATCAAAGTTTAATCGTAGATCTTTATGTACAGCCCTAAGCACTATGGATAGAAACTAGAAATTTACAGAAGGGCATTGTACTGCAGGCGTCATTTAAGAAAGGATTTTTCGATATTTGTTCCCTAAGGGTTTGAAATTGGGGATGAAATGCTTTTCTGAAAATATGTCGCTATTACAACTTTGATATTAGACTACCGAAAATTGTTATTGGGTTTTTCAGTCTGAAGTAATGAGATACATGTTGCAGCACATCTGGAAATTTAAAACTGATGAGTGAGAAACAGTGGGTGCAAGATTTTGAAACAAATCATTACTAAAGAACAAGTAAAGAAATTTTAAAGCGAGATCTATGAAAATTGGTGCTTGGATCCGCAGTTGAAAATTTAAAAAAATCAATTGCATTGCTTTTGGAAATTCAAACCATAAGGGGGTAAAAAGGGGATTAAAATTTTTAAGGAAAAATACAGGTAAATCTTTGAAAATTAGTGTTTCACTTCTCTGTTACATGTAAAGAATATGAGCGTTAGGGGAAGAAAGTTTATGTGGAGATATCACCACAAGAAAGCAAAAGGCTACATCAACAAAAAATTCTTACTTCAATTACCAAAATGGCCTTTTGGTGAGACATACATTCTGAAAAGACCGTAATTTTATGGCCGTGATGTCTGTGAAAAGTTTAGAAGGTATTGAAACTGGTGAATAACCTAAAAGGTCTGTTAAAGGAAACAAGTAGCATCTTCTTCTGGCTCCTATATGGTTACAAAAACTCACTTAAAACAATGGAATCCAAAAGAAGTTCAGTAACACAGTAGAACTGTTACGTTAAATATATACAATTAGTAATTATAAAATAGAAGTAACATGAACAACAGTAGTTCAAAGACGTAAGGTACGACACATCATATCTGTTAAGACAACTATGGACCACAATGGTCTCACTGTAATGGGCTGTAGCAAAGCTACACATCCAATATATAAGTTACTAACCACATTTAGTAAGAATAGGAAATATCATAAATTAGATACAATAGGGATGGTGCAAAGAAAATAGTCAAAGTGTACAAAAAATAAATACTAGCTAGAAGTGGAAATTGTAGTACTCAACAACGATGTAAAACATCTCAGGTGAAATTGTGTGCAACGCGTGTAAGTAGCATCAGAATTAGTTATGTCCCTCATTCAGAGGAAAATAGGAAAAGTTCATCATCATCGTTTTTCAACTACAGTTTACCAGGTGTACTGTACATACGCTAGCCATCTCGTTCTGTCTTCGTAGATCTTCTGTTGTAGGACAGTTCCCCCATTTTTGTCCTTTCTCCTCCCCATCATGTCATATATAAAATTGTGACAAGCTATACCATGAAAACTAAAATGATGCACTTGCGAAGTGGAGTGAAAACACATAAGCAAGAAGCAAGTAACAGTGGCCACTCAGTTACAACAACGTGTCATCGGTAATAAAAGCGCAGACTACATCTCAAGCTAACTAAGAAAAGAAATGCAGGATGAACACTACCAGGACAACATTTGGTTGGTCTTTAGAATGGTGACATGTTGTACACAGATGATCGTTGTGCTTTGGTAATGGAAATATGCACTATGGAAAAAAACCATATTAAGTAGAAACGACTGTGGAAATTAAGCGTAATCTGCATTAAAATAAGCGTGCCATCACGAAAGACAAAGAAAACAGCGAAGGTTTGATATGTGAAGCTGTAAGAAGACCCAAATCCACTCGACAACAAACGTGATTGTAAGTAGTGAGAGGCCTACCTCAGAATTAAGAAGCATCAAGAAAGGATCTATGTAAAGCTTACGTGAACGAGTACGTTCTGGATATATATGACGTTTTAAGATGAGAGTAAGATTATACTCATAATCAGATATAAAGGAGGTATGCAACAAAAAATTCTATGGAAAAAACCACTTCACTATCACATGGGTTACGAAGTGCCATTAAAATATCGATAGATCCACATAATTCAAGTGGGTATACAAGAACTAGGGATAAACCTAAGTCAAGCCACAGTACATAGTAGGAAGTGGTTCAAAATAACCAGGGAATTGGAGGAGTACACAAAGAAAAATTCGCTGTAGGTTATACTAAGGTGGAAAAACTCTCATACCATCTTGATATCGTGCAAATAGGTAAAATTTATACATCAAGCATGTTAACTCCTTTTACTAGAGGATAGAAATGGTATGCCTGAAGTATTTGTGGTATGTGGAGTGGCGTATAAGTCAGTCAGGCTATTCGTAAGGAGTAAGAGATACACATTAGTTTTTCAGTATGGTTGTAAAGGAGGCGGTGGTAAATATAGAGAGGGCATCCCTACTGGAAACAGAAATCAAATGTTAACTTCTCATGTTTGGGATTCACAGTCATATAATATTTCTTAAAAGACATCATAGATACAGTCAACGGCGACTATGATGTCTTTTAAGAATGAAGTCAAAGGTTTGTATAAACCCTAAGAGGTGCAAAGGGGTGAACACTATAGCAAGTATCTCATCAAAAACAAATATTACTGGAGGACTATAAAAGGTACTATTAATAATAAAAAGTTAAAAACGAATAATAATGTTATGAAGCGTCCATCATGTCAAATCTATGTATATAAAGTGTTTCACAGATAGTAATCAAAGAAAAGAGGTAATCTGTGTCAACTCAGTACAAGACAGGGGTATTAAGAAAATAAATATACCATGAGTTGGTATATGTACTGATGTAAACAACAGTGGGTAATGCAACTTGGTTTAAAAGGTGAAAACATTGTGTAGATCCACAAACTGTCGATATTGATTGAAGTACAACATCAGATATATAGCTATTACACATTCCTGTACTGTACTGGGATGAGACACTAACTCAGCAATATGAGAATGTAGACTCAGTCTAGATTTATGTACAGACTATGATTCTAAAATGTAACCTAGGGACATGGAAAAGGTATAGTAACATAAAATACTCACAATGTTTAAAAATCAGACAGTCGTCATATTTTACTGTGGATTACGTCACCATTTAAATGTAATTAAAATTAGAGCAAGGCATCTGACAAGAAATCAAAAGCAATAGGGCGTCGTATTTTGAATAAAATAAGACAGCAAACAGGTATAATTACGATACACTGTTGTTGAAATATTTAAAGTTTTATCATGTATGCACTTAAATTGAAAGAAAAACAATAGCAGCCTGTCATGTTATGGTAAATATGTTGTCAGAACCCCACCATTAAAATTAATATGGATACACTAACCGTGAGGTGTACTTAACGTAACCAAGGAATATCGCGTTAAGGAGATCAGCTTGGATAGCGTTACAGAGTTTGGAATATATAAACAGAAAAACTAAATCCTTCATGTAGAATGCAATCAACGGAACGTAGACTGAACAGTGACGATAAAGGGGAATAATACGGATTCCAACACCTACGAGACTAAGTATATACGGAAGTACGAAGTTGAAACGTAGTGAATTCAAAATATAAGTTTTCATCATGTCAAAACGCAACTGTCCATATTGGAACAATAAAGACACTGCATATTGTTAAGTGAAATATATGGTTACACAGGAGGTATTTCAGACATGTATGAGCATAATGATACACCCATTGTAGTTACTGGATTCCGTAGAAGTCTGCATGAACGGAATATACGAATTAAGCAGAAGTTAAAGCAAATCATAACTGACAGTAGTGAAGTCCAAGTATGCAACAGCAACTCTCAAAAGGCATCTGACAAGAAATCAAAAGCAATAGGGCGTCGTATTTTGAATAACATAAGACAGCAAACAGGTATAATTACGATACACTGTTGTGGAAATATTTAAAGGTTTATCATGTATGGACTTAAATTGAAAGAAAAACAATAGCAGCCTGTCATGTTATTTAAAGGTTTATCATGTATGCACTTAAATTGAAAGAAAAACAATAGCAGCCTGTCATGTTGTGGTAAATATGTTGTCAGAACCCCACCATTAAAATTAATAGGGATACACTAACCGTGAGGTGTACTTAACGTAACCAAGGGTGGTAAAAGATCGAGGGATGGTGTGTAATAAAAGGGAATGACAGCAGTAAAGCAAAGAAGGCAACAATACCCAAAAAAGGTATTTTCGGAAGTCAACACGCGGACGCTAAAATGTTGTATGATACCATCCCATAATTATTTAGTTGTACCTCTTTGATTCAACAATGTTATTGTATTTTCGTAATCATTTTATTGTTTTAAGTATTTTTTATGTTTTCTATAACAATATAGAGATCTGAAGAAAACGCTACTGAGGAATTTAACTAATAGCTTAAATAACGTTTTTAAAAATAACGGTTATTGGTATACATGCCTACAATAATTAAAGTTTAGTGAGTAGAAATAAAAACTTTGAGATCTGCCGATGACAATGTAGTTGTTCAAAATGGTTCACATGGCTCTGAGCACTATGGGACTTAACTTCTCAGGTCATCAGTCCCTTAGAACTTGGAACTACTTAAACCTACCCAACCTAAGGACACCACACACATCCATGACCGAGGTTGGATTCGAAGCTGTGACCTTAGCGGTCACGCGTTTCCAGACTGTAGCCCCTAAAACAGCTCGGACACACCGGGCGGCAATGTAGTTGTGTCTTAAGAAAAGGACTTATTGATCATTTCTGTGGAATGTATAATACAGCGAATAGACGTTCAATATGAACGCCAATTAAACTAAAGCAAAGGAAAAGGTATGCAGTCGAATTGAAAGAAGGGAATGTGAAGGTGCTAGAACACGGAATAAGACACTGAAGTTGATAGGTAACTTTCTCTTTGGGCAGTAAAGTAACAGATGATGGCAAAATTAGAGAGGATGTTAATTACAGCCTGGAAAGAACAAAATATTTAACAACATCGAATATGAATTGAAACGTTGTTAGCCTTGTACGTAAGTGAAATGTGGATGATAAACAGAGCAGACAAGAAGATAACTAGAGTTTTACACATGTAATGCTATAGAAGAAAGCTAAAATTGTAGTAAATATGAGGTACTGAAGTAAACTGAGGACAGTAACAAGAAGAAATCAGTTGATGCAGGTCATGATGCATGGAGGGAGACAAAAGAATGACTGCAGAAAGAATGTTCAAATGGATGCAGGCTGGATTTGAGATGAAATGGCTTGCAAAAAGTGAAAAGTTTTCGAGAGCTGCATAAAATGACAAGAAATAGGAAAGCATCTGCAATTGGTCAACATCTCTCTCCAAAAACGGAAATAAATTGTAGCATCCGAAAAAGCAAAGAAGTCATTTTAGTCGTTGATAATGGAGCTTTAGCTTCAAAACGCGTTGGATAAAATCTGTTAAATAAGATATTGTTACTGAAGAGGCAGTTTTTTCTTTAAACGTTTAGTAGTCTCAGTAAACTAACACTAAAGTATAGTGCATAGATGTATAGATGACAAACCAAAATGTCATCAGGTTATTAACAGCTTATTCCTCCATCTTTGAAATTTAATATAGCTGGTGATGATAATGATGATGATGATTGGTTTGTGTGGCGCTCAACTGCCTATGACATAGCAAGTATTCAGCGTAATAAGGAATCAAAATGTCATTTGACGTTTCCCAGAAATATATGGCACAAGGTGTCTACGCAATAGACACGCAATATCTAGTCACGCTAGTGAAATCACTGTATGACGTTTCTCGTCATGTGTCATGAACAGTAATGAAACTGGAAGATTTCCCCGCGATCTTGGAAGTCAACAACCTTGGAGGGTTACGTTCACTTAATTCACACCTGACAGTTTTGCGTTGTGTTACTACCGTAGGTAGCATGGAATCCATGGTAAAGGTCCCTCATTACGTAATACTGCATGCACGGGTCTGCATATATGGCGTGGTGAATGTTTCAAGCAGCCATTCACTTGGATGACAGCCTGTCCAGGAACGACCATTGCCATGACGCAACAAGCAAACGCGATTGACCCGACCAATCGACACTTTTGCCATGAACTACGTTCCACGACCCCGTGCCATAATTTATAATGTCACTGAGAGGGAACTCGTACCGGTCTACTACTGAGGCCTATGTTTGATGGAGTGCATGAACAGTGTACTCGAAAAACTCATACAGGTATGCCAGCATCAGTATTGTATTCTAACCGCGTATCTGCCACCTATCACTGCCTTTCCTACTCTACAGAGCGCCGTCAACATTCTGTGCTGAGGCGCTTGCTTGTGTTTACACAGGCCTTAAACCGGAGTCTACAGATGCTCATGACAGTGGCACATAAACAGCGACGAGATTCAACTTTTCCGAGATGCTCTTTCCCAGGCGTGGGGACGACGCACCACTCTACAGCTATAAGCTCGAATCTCATTCGGTAAAAACGGAACGCTTATAGGATCAGTGTCTGCCCGACTATTAAAACCCTTTTTCCAAGGAATCGGTAGATGTATCCAGTTCAAATTTATCACATTGTAAAGAGTACGGACTTGATACTCATAAGACACATTCATGAAAACTTATAGGGTACTTTCCTTAGATCTAGAATTATGAAATTTGGCAAAAGCAAGGTTCGACAGTTCAAGTAAAGGTGAGACTCCGAACATTGTTGATCTATAATTATTTTAAAGGGAAAAAATATTGATTTGTCATTTCCTATCCACTGTCTGTCTGCCCTATTGTTATGCCCCCCTTTTTCTCAGAACGAGTAGACGTATCAAGTTCACATTTATATCACATGGTATGGCGTACGGTCCCTAGCTTCTAAGTCAAATTAATCATAAGATACAGCCATTTATGTGATCAATTTTGATATTGGAAAAACTCACTCATCAAAACCTTTAGGGTGCTTCCCGTTGATTTAGAATCACGAAATTTGGTAAGAAGCAAAGTTTCAGAGTACAAATAAAAAGAAGTTTCGAAAAACATGAAATCGTAATAATATCACTTTTTTTCCCCTTACATACCTACACTGCATCCGTAATCTGTCCAAAGTCTCAGGAACTACAGCAGAAATTTTGATGTGATTTCCAGTAATAGGTACAGTGATTGTCTAGGTAATTTACAAATATTTCGCCCCAACTGGCTGAGATACGATGAAATGAAGTCCCTTGAGCCGTGAAAACCATGCCTTTGCCATCCAGCGCTCATAGGCGGAACGCGTCCGCCTACCGCACTGACAGTCCATGAGCGCAACGTGTACAGCATATGTAACGCTTTAGAGCAAAGTAATAGTGGTACGTGACGTAGAACTGCATTCCCATTGTTTGGCATAAGATTTCTGATCAGTCATACGGTATTCATTGAAGTGTTCCACAGAACAATTCGACATTTGCATAACAACTGTAACTCTGTGACAGGCTGTATCGTTTTATTTACCGGAGACATCCGTCGTGTCGCAAAAGGAACGACAAGTTAAGAAGACTTGAGTCGCCAAATGGCGAATTACGTTAATGTAAGTCTAAAATTAAAACTATAATTGAAGAATTACAGTAACAAAAGCGACACTCACACTAAAATTTTAAACTTTAATCTTACAACATTCTCAAAAGTCTTGGAATTCCCAGGATTGAGATCAAATACAAGATTACATATATAGTTACTCCTTGAGTACTGATATCTGTGCCTTACACCTTACACGTAGTGGCCAAGCGCAGCAGCACTACCGCCTTGGAACTCTCGTGATTGAGAAGCACGGTCTGGCGTCAGCCGTTACGGATGGCGCGGAAAGCAAGAGTAGCGGGCATTTGTGGCTGGAGATCACATGACGAAAGACGATATGTGCCCGCGTGCTGTGAGAAGTTCGATAAATCCGTTAATTGCAGTGTTCGTGAACGGGATTGAGAATTCATCAATATGAGAAGCGAGACGTTAGCAAAGGGCGGTATAAGCAATGGTTCCTCAGAAAGATAAAAAAAAAGCTGAAATAAGAGTGAACGTCAGTACGTGTGTTTAGAAACCTGTGGAACGTACACCGTGTTGTATTAGAGGCAATAAAGGTTTCATGTATATGCTGTCGATGCCTCCTTCCGGATCCATTTCACATATATTAGATGTAACTGAGTGTGACAATTTTTAATAGGTACTGTACTGATCTTAATAGGGAATGTATCGGTAGGCACACGGTCCCAGTTTATAGTCTTTACGTGCATCTTCCTTGGGAGCATTAATTTCACTCTAAACCGTGCAGCATAAACCCACGATCGCGGTACTCATATCAACACAGATCGTTATAGAGAAAATCTTGACCTTGATAGATGGAAATAAGTGAGTAGGCATCTTACATAAAATAGGCAAAAACGTCCTGGTTCTCGATTTCCAGTATAGCTGAGCTGTCTGTATACTTGTTTAAATTTCTACAGAACCCTCAGTACACAAGCTCTGTTCGCACTTACGCAGATTTTTTAAAGTAGTTTTTGTTAGTGAATTTTCTCATTTACGGACAGTATCGTCGATATAATGTTGTCTATTCGGCTCTACTCTCCTACTGTGTCACCTGATAGCAGTGCCACCAAGCGACATTCAGTGTCGCGGTGGGCTACGGTCATTTCGTGGCACATCCGTGTATTTTTGTAGATGTTGCGAGCGGTGTCAAAACAGCGTTCACGCGCTAACGGCAGTCCATCTACTGGTGTTACGATTCTGTAGCAACGAATACCACGGCCAATGTGCCGACTGACGTGTGGTTGCAGGTACTACGGGGACCGCGGCGTGTGCGCCAAGTGCTACCTGAGCTGCGCCACGTGCAGCGGCCCGCGCCGGGACCAGTGCGTCACGTGTCCGCGGGGGGTGGCAGCTGGCGGCCGGCGAGTGCCTCCCGGAGTGTCCAGAGGGATTCTTCCAGACGCCCTTCGGCTGCGAGAAGTGTCACCACTACTGCCGCACCTGCAACGGTGAGCCTGCCGTTACTGCTCTTCGTATGCAGCTCTGCAATATAAAACTTTATGGTTTCGATTATTAATTAACTTTTTTATGACTTGTTTATCTTTCTAGTCGGCTCATTTCCCACAATTGTGCTAGGTGGACCGTAAGTCATCATGATTCATCCAAAAATGAGGGGAAAACAAGAGAATATCGATGTACCAGGCAGTACCGACACCATCCTTTGTCAGACCAGCAGCGCAGCAGTCCATACTGCAGCTTACAAGACGGCGCCAGAAGTGAGGTGCAGAGGCGACCAGTTCTTGTAAACGACAGTCTTATCGTGGCTCTAAAAACTAGATTCTTGAATTTTGGTGTTGTTTTGGCGTATGCTTAATCAGATGTAAGAGTTTAAACAGCATTTTAACGGTAATAACTTTAATGTGGACTGCTAGTATGTTCTCTAATCTGCCCTTATGATAGATTTTGCCACTTTTCGACCCTAAGAGAACTTATGAAAGTCTTGTCTCCGAAATTCTGTATGGGGGGGGGGGGGGGGAGAGGTTTCAATATTGACAGACGAATTGTGGGACAATGTCGGTAGTGTGTCGTTATTTCCACACGCCTTAATCATAAGCAACTGTTAATGAAAGCATTATAACTAATTTAAGATGGCGAGGACAATAAAATGAGACTCAGAGAGGGCTAAATGGACTGAAGGTATCCTAAAACGGGCATTAAGTGTACTGGCCCCCGGGAAATAAAGGAGCATGGTGTCAAAGGAGCTGAACATACCATTTTTCCTTTTTGTGATCGATTAAAATCAAATTAAAACAATTAATCTTCGTTGGCGGAAAGATCAGTCTTTTCTCCTAAACGGTAACACTAACTACTCATATCACTACATTATCACAATTATTCTAAGATAGTTGGGTCAAACTGCTCATGACGTTGCCGAAAAACCAGGCCATCAGCACAAGTTCGATGAAATTACGAAAACGGTTGCTGAAGGTTCAATTTGTGCTTCTGGAATGAGATATCTTCAAATAAGCTTGTAATTGCCATAAGCAACAAGAATCAAGGAGTTCTAGGTTTCAATAAATATAAAGTTGATTCTTTTTCTAATTTCGACACCATTTTCGAGAAAAAATACTCTGCATCTATTTTGATATTGGCTAAGGAAGTGTTCAATATTTTTCAGTTTTTGTGGTACAGGTTTGCGTCTAACATTTCTAAGTCACACTGGGTGCCTTGAATTTTTTAATGATGGCGATATTCCTGTCGTGTCCTTAGTAGACCAATTAAAAATATGATTGAGAGTAATTGCTTTACACTTGCGTGCTGAAGCCAGTCTCCACCGACGAAGTGTCGCAGATTATTTAATACTATTTCATCAGAATTTTCGTATCAGCGACCGGTCGTCTCTGGTGGCTCGTTGCAGGCTTATGATGTATTTGTGTTTTATTCCGTTACTTCAGTGTATTAGTCTCTGTGGAGGAAAAAACACGTAATAGGCAGTCAGTAAAGTACAAACAATAAATAGCATTATACAAATGGAAACGTCCTTTGAGATGTTCGGCTTTCCAGAAAATAAAATTAAGGGGGATTACAAATCACATGAAACGTAATTGCCCTGTTAACAATCAGCGGGGCCATCGGCTCTTTCCACCAAAATAGTAAAAAGTGGTGTTTGGGTCCATCTTATAGATGGGAAATGTGAAACAGATGCACGGACGAGCTACCATCAAACATCATAGTAATGGCTCCACTCCAGCGCTCACAAGTATATAATTTTCAAGGGCTATGTTAATAGAGGAAAAAAATGATCTCATTACGTAATGAGAGCAAAGAATTTGTGATCGTCAATAAAATTAATATTTCCTGATAGTCCGTGACGTCAAATACATCGTCATGTCGTCTAGGAGTTATCAGGCACATTTTTTATGGTCTAGCGCAAACATTTGTGATTTAATTTTTGCCTTGTGTACCTAGAGGTAGCATAATGTCACACATTGCTCATAACATTTCCAGTGTCAACGGAAAGCGTTGGTTGGTTTCCCGTTGCAAACCAAATTTTCTATCTCGTTAACTGAGTGGTTAGTATGGCTAACTGCCATGAGCAGGACCCGGGTTCGATCCCCGTTACTCCAAGGGATTTATCCTTGAACTGAAGATTGGAATGGGCTGCGCTACGCTTCATGATGATAACTGAAGACTTCCTCGACCGAGTTGTAGCGGACGTTATCTTCTAATCCGACTAGAGCAGAGAGGACAGGGTACTCTTTCAGATGGCTCTGAGCACTAGGGGACCTAACATCTGAGTTCATAAGTCCCCTAAATCTCAGAACTATTTAAACCTAACTAACCTAAGGACATCACACACATCCATGCCCGAGGCAGGATTCTAACCTGTGACCGTAGCGGTCGCGCAGGTCCAGAGTGAGGCACCTAGAACCGCTCGGCCACTGCGACCGGCCTGCAGGGTACTAGCAGCCCCCCCCCCCCCCACCCCGCCTCTCGATACCGCATTCACATGGTACCACGGGCTAATGAATGACACGGTCGTCTCCTAGGTCCGATTGGTCCGTCTGTGCTCATAATGGTAGTAATAATCTGAAAAGACAGTATAGAGCGGTCCAAAATTAGTCTAGCGCAATGTTCGCTTTATCTATATAAATTAACAGGGACGGTAAAATAAGGAGAATAACCAGTACTACAGCAGCGATTCTTCCACCGTACAGTGGTGCTACTCTGTCGCTGCTACAGCATTGGTTATTTTTTTGTTCTACTGTCCTTTATACAACATACAGATAAAACTAATAACATACATCACTAATTTTGGGGCCCTCCTTCGAATGGGCACGTAAAATTACTCTTAAAAAATTAATTTGTTGTAACAGAATACAAACCAAAGCCATCCGGATATCGCACGAATCGTGTGATGAGCAGTATACGTGTGGGTTTATTCCATCGACACATAAAACCGAAACTGCATATATTTGCCGCGACACCAGAGAAAATTCGCCTGAGACAGCCTATATAATTGTATATTGTATGACATTTCATTACCTTATAACTCGCACTATAGGTGTGATATTTTGACTGATGAGACCAACAAAATATAGCACTCATTGTGTGACTTTGTTCAGTGACATGACTGTAACAAGTTCTTTGCATCTGTACATGTTTCCTCAATGCTGCCTTTGTTTGAAACTTCCTGTTGTGTATGCTATCAATGAGATATGTGACTCATGTATTATGTTGCCTCTAGTACGGTATGCACGGTAATGGTGAAAACATGAAATTGGTTGATCATATGTAAGGTCAATTCCTGTTAACCGATAAAAAAACAAGTTAAATGATAAACAAATCTTAGCAAAACCACATCTTCTGATTTATCGAAGTATGCAAAGGAAAAGTAAGCATCGAGTACTGGTAAGGTGTCTTTCAACCTTGCACATTGTTGGGGAAAGACCGGCCGGCCGCTGTGGCCAAGCGGTTCTAGGAACTTCAGCCTGGAACCTCGCAATCGCTACAGTCGCAGGTTCGACTCCTGCCTCGGGCATGGATGTGTGTGATGTCCTTAGCTTATTTAGGTTTACGTAGTTCTAGGTTCTAGGGGACTGGTGACCATAGATGTTAAGTCCCATAGTTCTCAGGGCAATTTTTGGGGAAAAAACGCGTGAAATAGTTAAACTAAGACTGCATCTGTAAAATGTTAGCGATGAATTTTAACTGTAAAAAGAAAAGTTTACTCACTATATCTTTAATACGAATTACCTGGGAAAATGATTTTTTGAGTTATATTCATCAGAGGATAATTACGGATTTGGGATGAATCTTTCGCATTAGTGAATTCATTGTATGCTATTAGGAAAATACTTAACACACCAAAACTCATTATATAGCTAGGACTCGATTAGGAAACATTCGTTGCACTGTTGAGGTCTAATGTTTCCACCTCAGCTAAATCTTCATCCAGTCCGTCTGACTTACTTTCTCAGCTTAACACATAGTCAAAATACTTCAACACGTTGCACTACAGTAGTCGGTAATCTGCGCCTGTATGCTGCCCAGACTTTTATACGGCATGAAGCTTGGCATTTTCTAAAGTTTGCTCTGCAGCTGCGTATATCAGATTCTTGGCATCCCATGGATGTTTAATGCATCAGCACATTTCTCGAATAACTCAAACGATGGGCACACGATACATTTACTTCGGCATATCGTGGAACGAGATTCAACAATAATTTGTCGTGACATTCTGGTTGTATGGTGCCCTGCAGCTTTCATTTGCATGTTTTGACAAGGAAACGCCTTTTAAGTACATACCAAAGTAATTATTCTACGGCTGCGTCGTTGGTCGCCTTCAAGTGAGCTAGCTTACGAAACTTAGTACTATTTACAGCTATCTCATATTCAGCAACAAGAGAAGGAATCGGTACTCATGTCAGCTTCTAGCAAACTGTACGGAAACTATCCTTCAAAACCTCTTTCGCTACATTCATATTACTCCACCCGTCAATTTGTATGCATGCGCCATGATCGTACATTCAGCTAACGTTGAAGGAGCTAAGGTATCGTGGGAATAGCAACTTGAAGTACGAGGGAGTGCTAAAATGTAGAACCTCCGAGTATTTTAGACGAAAAACCTTTCACCTTTTTGTTTAATAAAACATTATTAACATTATGAATCTTTATTCTTCATATCTACATATTCTTCATGCCAACATAGTCATCATATTTCTCCAAATGAGATACCAGCTTGTTGGTAGTGTAACTGTATAATGTTTGACTTTGTTGATGGAACCACCGCCTCCACTCTCCAAACTAGAAACCAGTCTGTTGATACGGTCATTGAATAATGTTGATGGAGCCGCAAGGTCACCTCTATTCGCGCCTACGCTACGACGACCTACCTCTACACAAACTTGTTTCGAGTGTTAATCTGGCGTACAGGTTCTCTAGATCATTCACTCGTAGAAACCATCTGGCCTCGAGATACCGACAGTTTACTACAGTACCACTCACCAGCTGCTACAATTGATAACCTGTGACCTAGAATCGCAGGGGTATACAGTGGCACACTCATATCTGTCATGAAAAATCATTTCGACTCAATGCCCAGCTCTGTTGTTGTGCCCTGATGTGTCAGCTCAGTGCAAAGACTCGCTTCCTCTCTACCCACAGATCCTGTACTTTTTCCACTGTACTGCACATGCACAAACTGTTACACTTCGTTCTTTGTTACCTTATCTGGTGATGACGTTTTCGTGCCCAACATCGTATTGTTATTTACTTCATATCAAAATTAAGTACTCGACGGTGTTTTGGAAACAGGTGACAATCGAATGGAGCCAGATGGGGACCATATGGAATATTGTCATTGACAGTCAACCAAGGCATCAGATTGTTGCTGATGTCAGAGCGTTCGTGTGAGGTATGGCATTGTCACGCTAAAGGAGAGGGTGCCCAAACTCGATTACAGTACGCGGTTTCTGACGGACCGACATAGTTACCCTACATACCGCCAAATTAGACGCTAGAATTCCAAACCCTGTAGCGGAAAAAAGCTGGAAATTGAAAATTTGTGCGACGTCCTATGGGATCAAACTGCTGCGGTCATCGGTCCCTAGTTTTACACACTACTTAATATAAATTAAACTAACTTACGCTAAGGACAACACACACAGCATTGCTCAAGGCAAGACTCGAACGTCTAACGGGGGGGGAGCCGCGCGAACCGTGGCAAGACGCCAAAGACCATTCAGCTACCCCGCCCGGCAAAGCGTTAGAAAACTGTAGACAGGAAGACTAAAGATGTAGAAGTCAGTAACATTCCTTTTATTTAAAAAGCGTTAAGAGTTTCCATATTAAAAATTCGGAGACATTTCATTTCAGCACGGACTCTTATATATAAATATTTCGTAAGTAACAACACGATGTTGGGCATGAAAACTGCAACACCTGATAGGGTAACAAAGAGCGAAATGTTAAACACTGTGCATGTGCTGTATAGTGGAAAAAGTACAGGATCTGTGGGTAAAGAGGAAGCGAGTCTTTGCGCTGAGCTTACACGTCAATGCGCAACAATAGCGCTGGGCATTGAATTCAAATCATTTTGCATGACAGATATGAGTGCGCCACTCTATACCTCTACGACTCCAGGCCACAGTTTATCAATTGTAGCTGCTGGTGAGCGGTAGTGTACTAACCTCTCGGTATCTCAAGGCCAGATGGTTTCTACGAGTGAAATATCTAAAGAACTTGTCAGCCATATTAGCAGTCGAAACACGTCTGTGTCGAGGTAGGTCATCGAAGCGCAGGCCACAGGAATTTGCTGGATGGTAATGTCACAGAGACCTTGCAGATGTGGCACTACCAGACGCGTTAACTCTTCCAACACGTTACGGATTTTCTCGAAATTACTGGGGTTGCGACATAAAAGTGGACGCAATGGCACCGTATACTATTAGGCCACGATATCGGACCGAATGACAATGACGAATGCAGTCTGGCAACGTATGTTCTCCTCGGAGTTTCGTTATGCTGCTGCACGTAACTTGATGCTGTGCACAGAAACAGGACTTGTCGAGAGTTATACCGTGAGACAACTTACGTTCAGTGTTGTTGAGCGTACCACTGCTGGAACGCCTCTAAATGAAGCCACATCGAGCGAAGCCCCAGAAAGAATCGTGTGTCCTGACATTCTGCCGAACTCCGACCTCACCGTATTGTTCACTTGAATATTTGTCTCAATGCAAACAAGTCTATTTCATGCCTCAAGGTGCCTGATATATGTTTACGACCCAGCACGGTCGAACGATCATTATGCATGTCCACTCGGGCGCTAGTCGCATGGGACCGTCTGCGTCCTGTTCAGTAAGGCAGTCCAGAACCTATAGATTCCTTATGGCAGTCACTGGTTGTCGGGTTTTGCTGTTTCGCTGAACAGCTAGTCACTTCATGTCAGTGTTCTCGTCGCATGCATCCTTCAGAGTTCTGTAAATTTTAATAGCGATGTGAGAGTTCAGAATTCGGTGAACTGTTACTCAGCAGTATTCTAATACCGTACACTAAAGAACTTGTATGTAACTTTGCTGTCACGACATACCTTTGTCGATTTTGCTCACCAATGTACTCTTGCAGTGATAATTTAAGCCGAATTTTGTACAAAGGACCTAAAAGTGTTCGGAAAGGATGGATTAAATGTAGTTGGTGGTGGCTTGTTTCTTGCTGTTAGCAGTTGTTTTTCTTGCAGCGAAAATGAAGAACATAGTTTCTGTGAGCTTTTATGTGTAGAGGCAATACTTTACAGGAGGAATTAATATATTATTGATTTTTTTCGTCGACTCTCCTCATACAATTCTAGTCGGTGTTTACTTCAGCCTGCCATCGATATGCTGGCAAAAATATATGTTCATAGCTGGTGATACGTGTAAAACGTAGTCAGAATATACATTAACTGGTTTCCTACGAAAATAATTTTGAGTAGTTACTTCCGGAGTCCATTTGAAATGTAAATGGTTGGAGAAACATTCTTAATGTCTTAGCAACAAATAATCCTGAGAAAAAAGGGAACGTAATGATGGAACCAGGGATTATTGACCACAGGATTGCTCAGCGAGTCACTACCATAACAATTAAATCCACAAAAATAAACGCAAAATATATATATGTTACGTAGCAAATAATAATTGGCTTGATGCCTTCGTAAGAGACAGTCTCCATTTCTTCCCAGTTAATTACGTAAATGTAGATCAAATGTGGCTAACATTCAAAGCTATAGTATCTACGGCAACTGAGATATATACCGAATAAATTAATTAACGATTGTACTGATGAAACATGGTGCACAAAACAGGCCAGAACACTCTGGAAGAAGCAACGAAAAAAGCAATCCGAAATAAGACAACATTTTCAATATTGGCGATGTTTTACTGAAACTCGAAAGTTATCGCGATCTACAGTGCAAGTTTTAATTATTTCCAGAACGTACCCCTGTCTCGAAATTGGACATAAAATTCAAAGAGATTCTAGCTGTGTGTACAGAACACCTATACAAGACACAGTCATTAACATCACTGCATGATACCAGTGGCAGCATTACCGATAACACCACTACTGAAGCAGTGTCATTCAATAAATTTTCCAATATTCCCTCATCAGAGAAGACGAGGTTAGTATTCCACATTTATAATCAAGAACAACTGCCAACATGAGGCATTAAGGCGCATACCCTCGGAGAAGCGAAGCAGGTTTAAGTACTATTAAGGCAAGTCTTCCAGTCGATACAGAAAAGGAGTAAGGTTCGTTTCAGCGTATGCCCATGCAATAGCCCCACATTTAGCAGTCATATACACACACTTGTTCAGGAAAGGATGTGTAGAATTAGACTGTTGCAACGGTCTTACCGATGTTCAGAAATGAAATAGGAGTAATTCGCTTAATTTACAGGCCATTACAACGTCGATATGCAGTAGGAGTCTGGATTAAATATAGTGTCTGAACATTATGAGTTACGTAGAATGTAACGATCTATTGATACATATTCAGCACAGATTCCAAAATCTTGATTTTGTCAAACACAACTAGCTTTTTATTATTAAATAGTAAAGAGAACAGTTGACTGAAGATCTACGTTGCACACTTCTGGATTATCAGAGAGGTTTTTATACAGTTCCTCGCGAGACACTACTAACCACATTGCATGCGTATGGAGTATCGCTTCAGAAGAAACTGGATTCCTGATATTCTCTCAGGAAGGGAAAACCACGTAGTAATCGACGGAAAATTATCAATGAAAAGAGAAGTGATCCCTGTTACTGTCCCTCTGCAGTTCCTAATCTATATAAGCGATTTAGGAGACAATTTCAGTAACCGTCTTTGATTGTTTCCTGATGATGCTGTTAACTACTGTCTAGTAAAGTCATCACCAGGTCAAAACCGGTTGCTAAATAATTTCGAGATGATATTTGTATGGTGCGAAACGCTGAAATTGTCTCTGAACAGTGAAAAATGTGAGGTAATCCAGAAGAGTACAATATGAAAAGAAAACCGTAAAATTTCGGTTACACAATAAATTACGCAAATATAGAGATTGTAAATTCAAGTAAATATATAGGAAGTACAATAGCTGAAAACTTAAATTAGAACGACCACATAGAACATGTTCTCGGGAGAGTAAACAAATGACAGTGTTTTACTGGCTGAACACTTGGAAAATGCAACAGATGTGATAAAGAGACTGCTCCATTTCGCCTGTTCATCCTTTGTTAAGAGTACTGTGGTGTGGAATAGAATCCTTACCAGATATGATTGAAGGAGAACATCGTAAGAATCTAAAGAAGGGTAGCTGGTGTTGGATTATCACAAAACAGAGAAGAGCTAATATGGCAATCATTAAAACAGACGTGCGTTTCGATGCGGCGAGATCTTTTCATGAGACTCCAATCAATAAGTAACTCCTTTGAATATGAAAATATTTTATTTTTGCCATGCTACATAGGGAGAAATAATCATCGTAATAAAATAGGAGAAATCGTACAAAAAGGTTTAATTCTTTGTTTGTCCCAAGCGTTGTTGGAGAGTGTAATGATAGACAAAATGTCTGAATAGGATTCGAGAAAACTTCTGCTTGGAACATAAGTGTGAGTTCTCGAGTAGTCCTATAGGTAGCGCAGTTTAGGAATTTATCTCTAAGGGATATACAGGGTGAACCACGTGAAACGTGCAGCGCAAATATTGCGGAAATGGAAAGTGATGTTGCTGTGATGTTTTCACATAATGAACACGCAGTCACTGACTAGAATTGTTAACCAATCAAAAGATTGTTTTGATACTTATTGATTGTGCTTTCTGTGAAGACATACACATTTAAAATAAAAAAAAATGGCTATTAACATTAAGAAACTAAAATTAGGGTACATTAGGATGTCAGTGTTAGCATTTCAGCAGAGATGATCGAGCAGGCAGGAGTAATACGTCGGTGCGTATCATTGGGTGTAGTTTGTATGTCGTTGTAGACAGTGTCTTTCACCTTTTCCCACAGTAAAAAGCTAAAGACGTAAAATTTTGTAAATTGGGCCGGCCAATGCATCGATTTGGAAATATTTTGTGAAGACATGCTGCAATACACACAGTATAAATAGGAACAGCATTATCCCTACAATCTTCACACCATGTACATCCTGGCTTTTTCTGCATCGGTAAATCGCATCGTCCACTCACAATCTACCGCTTGGAGCATAACTCACTAACTGAGAAACAACTTGCAGGGCGCTCACCCAATAAACAATCACTCTGTAAGCCAATGCAACAACATCGTTCCTAGCAATTAAGCTGGTTGAATGGCACAAACAAGTGTCACGAGGAAACTTTTCCAAATCCTCTATCTCGTAAATGACGAGCACTAGCATCCTGCAATAAATGACAATGACAGTCTAGTTTCCCCTACTTGTAGTCTGCTAATGTCAATAGGAATTGTTCCATTTGAAAACATGTATTTTGATTAGCAATAAGATCCCATGACTACCAATCAATTCTATGAAAACGTGAATAGCACTTTTCATTGCCGAAGTATTTGCGGTGTAAGTCCTAGGTGAATTACCCTGTATAGCCAAAACTTGTCTAGTCAGTCGATCTACAGAGCTTCAATTAATTATGGCTGCAGGTGTATGTGAAGTGTGCAACGTCCACCAGTTTGACGATACCAGTGTCTCGTACATCTGGTTAAGATATTAGCACCCAGGCAAGTTACGTGACTACTGTATGCCATTACATCGGATTCAGAATATGTGCACATTCCAGTACCTGATCTCACCACAGTGGTACCACTACGTCTGTCTTAGTAACCTAGCTGTACCTACAGCGAAAATAAAATATTCATCTGTCTCATTCCACACTGTTGCTAGATGCCTATGTAACAAATTGGTCTTCTCTGTCAGCTGAATTCAGCGTTCCGATACATTAAAAACGTTACAAGCACTTCGGTTTGTCATCGTTACAGTATTTCCGTCAGAAACTAATATATATGGTCATTTCTCTCCGCCAGTAGAAGAAATTTACTCCTTTAACACCATTTCGACATTTCTTCCGTTTCTCAGTCAAGTAATTTTTTTTCCTGTCTCCATTACTTACGTTTTACCACTTACCGCTTTTCCACTGCTCCAAATGTTTTCTCATGTCTAATGCTGCTGTGCTCTCATTCTGCTTTTCACGAAGAAGTATAAAATGTTTCTATTTCTTGGAAAGAGAGACAACGTTGGTCGTATTTTGTTGTTTTATTAACCGCAAAATCAATTTTCGGTCACTTAGTGACAAAATGCGACCAACGCTGTCTCTCCTTCCATGTATATCCACTTTGTGGCCGTGATGCACAGGACACACCATGGAGTCACAATCAGTAAGTTTCTATTTCTGTTATATCTAACTCAAGTTTTCAGGATTAAACCATTTATATTTATTGCGTGGGATATGATGCAATATGTAGGAAATTTTTTATTGCAAAGGAAGGATATTAGGGGCTCATCGATGACAAAATCGTGAAAGTCTAAACATTCATGGTGGTGTCTGATTGCTCTATATCGTGTCTCCCTACCACTTTCGCGCAACGACGCTCTGAGCGTGTTCTTTACGGAATTGATTAGTTTGAACCTGGATCCTGTTGCTGGTAAGGAGACGCCAGACCACATATGACATGTAGAATTCAGAAGAGTTCAGTGAGACTAGCGATGATATAACCAAATACTAAATGATCTCAGTGTCAGCTCAACTGCAATCCCTGTAAAAGAATCTTACAACTAACTAAATTTAGTGGAAAGGGTTCAAGGCTTTCCTATTTTTAGTTAGCTGGTAAAATAACGTCGAAAACGCAGTTAAGTTTACCGTAGGAAATTTTATTCTACTCACAAAACATCGTTTATAAATTGCACTATTGATAAAAGGAAATGTTTTAATATAGGATGGTAAAAACCAACTACGTTCAACATAAATGTGAACGAAAATTCCCTGAATGGGTATCCAAGTTCTACAATCGATCGAAGGATGACCTATGCCATATCATATCTATAATCTCGGTTTAATTTAAGTTTCACAAAAGAGAAAACTATCAAAATGGTCTACAACTATCAAAATGGTCTACAGTGACCCTCAATTATCTTTAATTACTTATTTAACTTGCCGTAAATTACAGTGGCTGGTGTGGCTTCTCAATAACTATATAAAAGAAAAATCATCACGTTTCAGATCTGTTCTTCAAGTGGCAAATGTGAGCACCATGAGTTTTAGTTAACGATCGACACTAGTATTGCGCAAAAAGGGGGTGTAACAGATGAGACTTCTGCAGTCCTGAATGAAGCCTTATGCGCTCAAAAATGCGGCATCGCGTGCGTTCATTACCTTGTCGGTGTTTAGGCAGCGTAAGGCCAGCGGTGGGCAGCACAGCTACGCTCACCTCACCATCTCGGAAGCAACTCTCAACTCCTAACTTCTCCTTACTGCAATTTACCGAAGTAGATTTAAAAAAGCTATCTGGCTGTGTTTTCATCTGACCAATCAGGGTCTCAATGTTAACCTTAAGCTCCGCCTACAAAGATTCTGTCTATCCAATGAGAAACGTTATACTTTTCGTGGTGGGGCAATGTTTTTAAAGTTTGCAACGTAACAGAGACGCTAAAAAGTCTCACGCTAAAACCTGCAGCTGGTGTGGTCCTTTTAGCGGTATCGTAAGATCTATACTGTTCTTCTGGAGGGCTCTATCTTTTAACATGGGCTTGGGGGTGGTCCTTGACGTACCTGAGACACGAAAAAGTCTCACGCTAAAACGTGCAGGTGGTGAGCCCTAGTGGTTAGCTGGCGACGTGGGTGTCCAGTCCGTCCTTTATCGTAGGGCCTTCTAGCTTAATACGATTCTGCTCTCGGCTTCTGTTCTCGTTTCTCCCCTCGGAACTGCGTCGGTCTCAAGGTGGGAAGGTACGACATGCATTTAGGCATTCTTGTGTTAGTCTGTGGTATTCCATTTGCTCACTCGTTTCTAGTATTACTTTGGTTAATTTAATGTCACGATTTATTCCAAGCTATGTGACATACTACTGGATTTGCTTATCATGTCAGGGTGTTCATGAAAGGTGTTGGATTTGCCTGACACCTTACAAAAGAGTGGCAAGAAACTACAATTGGAACTTGATGGCGAAGAATGTGAGCCCCGCATTCGTGTGAAATGATTTAGAGAAGTGTTGAGAAATCTAAACCTAGTGCTGAGGGAGTGCATGTCAGCCGGCTTCAGCCGAAATTCGAGCCAGGTGACTTACTACTGATCCCTAGCTCAATCCCTTATGTAATTTGGTTCATAATGAACGTAAAGGATTAATTAATTAAGGCTTGCTACATGTAAATGAGGGTTTAATGCCGCTAGTGATGCAAGAACTGATAAATCAACAGTCTGAATAAATAAAAGCAGTAAATAAGTACTTCAAAAAATGAATTGATGCCCTGATAACCCGTAATCGGAAACCTTCTGAAGCTACAGAACTTTTCCACCCACACAAAAAGTCCTTAAAACAGGAATTACAGGAAGCCTATTCCCAGTTTTCTTCGTGAAGCATTGTTTTTTATCTCTCACTTCCTTTGTTTCTTCCTAGATACGGATCATACATATACTTCACTTTTACATAAGTTTATACCTTTAATAAATAGGTACTAACCATAACTACATTAATCTCTTTCCTTGGATTTAACTACCTCATAAAAAGCATTCTCACTAGTTAATTTGTATCATCTACCTAGAATTCAATTTGATATAGCTCGAGACATTTTTACTTCTTTCACTGATAATTACATGAAATACTAAAGAATGCAGATGTTACGGTTCGTCGCAGAAGAACGATCAACTATCCTAAACCACATTTCCTACGTAAGAACAATATTTATCTTTCAGAGTCCTCATCGTAAATACATGAAACCCAGTATGTAAACCTTCCTCTCTCCTACCTACTTTAATGCAACTAATAACAGATAGTAGCTTCTCCTGGGCTGCCTTATATGTCGTTAACCGATTATCGATAAAAAATTTCCTTCGGATACTTATTCTGCATTAGAAAGGACTTCAGCGTTGACAGTATCTGACGTTCCTCAGTTCTAAGCCATTAGCATGACTGATGACATTGTCGATAACTGTCATAAGATACCTATATGTAGTGCGTTGCACCGCAGTGTGGCTAACTACATCGACCTAATTTTACTTCGTTTACCCAAAACTGCAAGCAACGCGTAACACGTACAGTGATACAAAGATGGGGACTTTTAAAATGAGTTAATTTAAACTGTTCAAAAGTGAGAATTTCCGAAAACCAATCAGTGAAACATTTATATAGGTGTAACTACCTGTCTCATACTTCCATGTGGATAGCAAAATTCGCAGTTGCTGGTAATCTACTTCCTAGTGAATTTTCAGCGAAAAGATTTAATTTCACACATTTACAAACACAGACAGTTTCTTAGAAACACGACGTATAACCCCTTAGCAGTCCTTTGCTTCAATGGGGAGAGAAGAGGAAGTGTAGAGTATGTGTCATGATGGAAGACGACAGAATAAGAGTGAAATAAATGTACTAGTATATCTAGTATAGAACGTTTGTTGTTATCAGAAAAATTACGTATGGTGTACATTGCAAGTGGAGGGTGGAATGTTCTTCAAGTATCCAGATGTGTAAATACATCAGTCACAACATTTCTCTTACCGACGAATACCTTATTCTATAGTGCTCGTCTCAATACATCTACTAATCAAATGACAGGGCGGTCAAATAATTAGAAGCAGGAACCACAAAGAGTTGCAAGCCACCTGAAGGGAGCAAAATATTTTGTTTCAAGCTACAATATAAACATTGATCGTTTCCTTTAATCCAGTCATCAGATGAATAGTAAAATTGTTGACCTAATTAGATCAAATTTCAGATACCGTTTTTCACTGTTGAGCAGCAAGGCTACATTTTTTCTTTATTTGAAAGAGGGGCAGAGCACATCATACTATTCATTTACAGACGTTGTAAGCAGTGCATGTTATTTTACACATTCTTCTTTGCGAGCATGTCACCATAGATCAGAATTACACGCGTCATGAATCACATACTGAATTTAATATTTTGAAAATCGCAAGGTTCTGATATTACTTCGTCCGAAATATCGACTTCATGATTATAATGGATGATTATTTGATATATTAAAATAAATTTTAAGGTCTTGATGACGACCACTACTTTCCCTTCGTTGACCGACCACAATCGCTATCCAGAGCCGAGTAATATACATATATAAGCTCCGAAAATCGACGCTTTTAATAAGGTCAGAAAAGTTACAGTCACCGATTGTAACACATTCTACAGTATTTTTTTTTTAAAAAAGCAATTGTGTGTGAGGTCCTCCGTCTTGACTGTACTTGAGCTCTGTCACTGGCCTACTCCATTGTTTTTTATTCTTTCTGGTTATTTCGCCAGCTGGTACAGTAATTTGGAAGACGAATTTAATTCTGAAGTCGCGTAATAGTTCTCACCGTGAAGCAGCGTTGCGTCAATAGCAATATACACAAGTGGAAACTATGCAACAGAATATTAATATAACATAGGTAATATTTACCACCAGACTGGCTACAACAACGAGAAGAGGCGAGTGAGTGGGATGTCTTAAACACTGCATTTGGGGATGATGGGAAGAAATTGTAATTATTGTAAAAGTCACGTATAATAATGGACAGGAAAGGTAGACGCACATATTTTTTTAGATTTATCTTTGTTTGTGGCCTTGTCGCAAAGAGAATTGGTTATGGTGGAAATAAAAATCAGATAAAAATTATAACAAAAGAAATCAGTCTTCGTTGGAAAAAGAGAAATGATGAAGATTGCAGGTATCAGTGTCGCGGCAAATGACCAAATTAAAAAAAAAAAATTAAAATGGTGGCGACAAAGACAGAAAAGGGCATGTTCACCCACCTCCATTTTTGTACTACCCCATTGCGAAGACCGCCACTGTTGTCTGTATCTATTTCGCATAAATAATAACAACGGTCCAGAAGATTTTGTTATTAGGCTTCCATAAATAATGATAACGCGGACATTTCGTTTTGACTTAAACTGATGTTTTTACAAATAATCTTCCATAAATAAGTACAAAGTTTGAAATATACGTCGACATTTTAAGGTTCAAAATATACATCTACATTTTAAGTCCAAGTAGAACAAAACTAAAAACTACTACTAAAGGTATTAATTGAAAAGCATAATTATGCCATTGTCTCTCAGGGTGTATCAGTGATTTTACTTATCTTTGATTGGCCAGTCGATACCTGAAAAATATTTTACATTTTGATTTACCGAGAAATATGAAAATTATCTCCACAACTCATACATTTCGATGTACTGAAACTGCCCAGTACCTTTAAGGGAAAAAATAATAATTCCTCGTTCTGGCCATTTACGAAGATGAGACTGATTCAGCTATGTGTGAGAAATTCTTTATTTAAACTAGAATTTCTTTATATGTTTGTTGTTTTGCCTTACACGTGTTGCTGGTAGGTCACAAGGAGGCTGATTCTGAGAGGTGTATAACTATGTGTTGAACTCTCTTCGGTATTGTTACCAGCGCTGGGAGGTTTGAGTTGACACAGACTGAGTTACTGAATTCCACGGGAATAGCACTTTCGTTGGCATAGAAAAGTAGGGAGACGGTGTGTGTAAATATTTGTGGTTTTCCCCTACTGATATGTAGGTTCTGTAAGGATTACTTTTAGAGCATTCATTATGTTCTATGTTAATACAGATTTGCGAGATGTCTGTCAGTCCATGATAGGGCAGAACCTGGAAGGCCTGAATGGAAAAATTGGGGTGACTAATGATTTACTTTCTTTTCAAAATCGGCAAGTCATTCATTAAATTGTTTGATTTGAAACTGACACCAAGATAATGGATAGATTACTCATTAAGGTTAAGCAAAATTGGATGAAGATAGTACGTTTTCTGCAAAACACCAAACACCCAGACTGATAGTACTTTGGTTACAACTACTTGCAGGGATAGTAAGTAGACAGAGGGTCGGGTTCATGTGATACATTTCGCTGTATCATATTAATGATCACCTGTAAACGTTACATTTTACAAAACGTGAGGATGAAATTTTTAATTACTTATTAATAAATGGTACGGCTGAATGCAAAAGATGACAGATAACGTAGTTGGCATTGTCGGGAATATTGTATGGTAAAATGGCAATGAGGATATCTTGTAATAACTGCTCTCTAGTATACGACACATATGTGGAGGATCAATTGTTTTGGAATTAGTCACAGTAAATAACAGAAAAAATTCATAACAAGGGACGCTTAGTGCTCCAAAGAAAGCCACGACTGTGCTGCCATGACAACGTTCTCTCTCACTGTTTTATCAACTCATTAATAATTTTAAAACACCTTGCTCCTCTCAGTATTTTCCGTATTCCATTTGATATAATGTGGTCTTTGGAAATTTTGCTATTTACTGATTAATTTAATGATGAAAGATATTGATGTGCACATTTATATCGACACATACATCAAAACATACGTTAATTGGTAACAAGAATCATCATGTTAATACACTTTTAGGTACAGACGAGGTGATGCAAAAGATGTAAAATCACTACAATTTGCTCAATGACCCTTATTAAAACTAGGCAGGAACTTCAGACATAGTGATTATTGATCCAAATAATTCAATTATTGGTCCCAGACGTTCTCCCAGTTAAGGTGTAATTTCTGGTGTACCATTATTTCATAATGTACTGTTGACTCAGTATCGATATATTACATCATCATTATTTGCGTAAAGGTAGTTCATGTATCCTATTTCTGTACTTTCCTAGATTGCAGTGTATTGGCAACTGTGGCATTACGTTCTCTCTTTCTGCTATCACATTACGCATTAAGTCAGAAATTGAGGGCTTTTTGAAGAATCTGCATATATAACACTGATAAATTTACAGTCATATGAATTGGCGCTCACTATGCAAAACCCTCATGTTGTTTAAAATTCAGCTGAAGAGAACTGGTAGTGCTTGGAAACCAATAATATAAACATTAATAAAACAATAATAAAGGAGTTCTATGTAAGCCAAATTATACTGACATTTGGGCTTGGGAAAGAAGAAGAGGGATTAAAATGCAGACCGAAAAAAATGAATAAATTTTTTCTGAACGAGAGGAACAGTTTATTTCAAATACAAATTTGTATGTTCTGAACTCATATTGTGACACGATTTGTCTCACGTGTAGCCTTACAAGTAAAGTGAATATGATAAATACTTCCGATATGAAGAAAATTGACGCTTTGGAATCGTAGCGTTACAGAAGAGTGCTAAAGAACTAGCTAGTTCGAGTATCTAATATGGAACAGAATCGTGACGTCGAGAAATGCGCCTTACGAGAAACACTTACTAAAGAAAGGAATAGATCGACAGGATACTTTCCGAATGAGCCAGTTAGGTAGTTTGATCACTGGGGAAAGCAAGAAGCGAAATCCTGTATAGACGCCAAGTTTTTAATTAGTATGCACATTCAGATTGACATAGGCTGAAGTAATTATGCATAGATGTAGGTGCTGACACAGGATATACTACCGTAGAGAGCTGTATCAAACCAGTCTTCTAACTGAAGGCACACCAGTCTACAACAGCACACAACTACAGCTTCTGTTACTAAATGATGTAAATTTTTGTGACACAGATGTCACATTAGAAGGTGACTGTATCTACTTTCATACTGATAAATACGCTACATCGATGTGTACTTATTGTGCAGCAGTAGTTTAAACGACAGCACTTCCTGCCACCATTTTTGTTTTTCGATTTGAGTTACCAGTCTTCCGACTGGTTGATCGGATACAACGAATTCCTCTCCTGCACTAACCAATTCTTGTCAGTGCCTCTTACACCAATACGTCTACGATTATTTGTTGGATACGTTCTAATCCCTGACTTCCCCTAAAGCTTTTCGCATCTAAATCTCTTTCTGTTACCATGGCGGCTTTTTCCAAATGTCTTGAGCAGGTCTTATAGCCCGCATCCTTCTTCTTGTCAGTGTTTTCCATATATTCCTTTCTTCGCCGATTCTTCAGAGAACCTCATTCCTTATCTTACGAGTTCACTTAATTTTCAACATCCTTTTGCCCCCGGCAGCTCAAATCCTTTTTATTCCCTTTCTTTTGGTTCTTCCAATCGATAACTCACTACCATGAAATTTTTGGCTCCAAACCTTCATTGTAAGAAATAACTTCCTCTACTTTTAGCCTATGTTTGATACCAGTAGACGTCTCTGGCTCAGGAAATACATATTTGACAGCGATAGTTTGAACTCATCCTTGCTTCTTCTGTCGTGGGCTATTTTGCTTGCCAGGTAGCTGAATTTTAACTTCGTCTCCTTCAAGATCGCCAGTTTCGATGTTAAGTGTCTCGCTATTCTAATTTCTGCCACTTCTCATTATTTTTGTTTCTTTTAGGTTTATTCTCTATTACTATACGGTGGATATTAGATGGTTCATTTCATTCAATAGATCCTTTAGTTTTTCTTCACTTTCACAAAGGATAGCAATATAATCAACGAATCTTATCGATGATATTCTTTTACCCTGAAGTTTAATTCCACTCTTGGACCTTCTCTTTGTTAGTATTTTTTTGTTTTGTACAATCATTCCTCTCTTTCCTTTGTTGTTGTTTCCTATTTTTCCAGTATTCCCTCATTTTTCCCCTTGATGTCTCTTCATTTCTTTTGTCCAAGTTGCTCCAGATTTTTCATTTCTTCTGATGTGGAAGTATTTCAAATATAGTATTTTATTTTTAAAACGGTTTCTCTCTGCTATTCCTGACTCTTAGATGTTCCTTCTTTCTAGATCTTTCTTTACTTCTATAATCCATGCTATTGTCGATTTCTTCTTCCAGAAATATAGGAGTATTTGTTTTGTTACTCTACTTCCATCCATTTGGTAGAGGTGTCCGATTAAGGTTATACTTCGTTTGGCCATTGCTTAAGATATTTTCTCTATATTTTTGTAGATCTCCTCATTACTTCTTATTTTCCAACAATCTGCTGTTTTTATTGCACCCATTATTTTTTAATAATTCTTATTTACGGTACGTTCAGTCTGTCGTTCTTATAGTTTATTGTTAGGCAGTCAGAGCCATATAAACTTTCTGGTCGTACCACTGTGGTGTAGTGTTTCAGTTTTGTTTTTATAGATACACATTTCTTGTTGTAAATATTTGTGGTCAAACCATATGCTCTTTCCGTTTTCTTAATTCTTACATCTATAGCAGATTTTTCTAGTCCATTCTGTTGTATAGGTTCTCCAAGATATTTAAAATTATTTACTCGATCTATTTTACCTAATTCTGTTTCTATGAATTTTGGCGCACTTTTTATATTTGTCATGAATTTTGTTTTTTCAGGTGAAATTTTGACACCATTTCTGTTTTCTATTTCTTACAGAAAGTTAATCTGAATAACTGCTTCTGTCAGACCTTATTTTTATTTCCGTTACTGTTTCTACGATATATACATTGAACGAAAGCGCGAAGGACAGCATTACTGTCTGAAACCATTTTTATCCGAGCACTTCATTGTTGGTCTTGCAGACTTATTGTTCCCTCTTGGTTCTTCTACATATTGTATATTACCCGCTCCTTGCTATAGCTACTCCAAAATTTCAATATCTTGCACCGTTTCATATTGTAGAATGCTTTTCTAGGTCGGTATATCCTATTAGCGTCACTTAATTTATCTTCGGTCTTATGCACATCAAGCTCAACGTCAAAAGTGCCACTCTGAGGCCATTATCCTCCCCAGAGCTAAACTGGTTGCCTTTTAACATATGCCCGTTTTACTTTTCCATTCTCCTGTATTCTATTCTTGTCAGAACCACGGTTGAATGAGCTGTTAAGCTCATTCTGCTATAGCTTACGCACTTATCTGTCATTGTTGCCTTCGGAATAGTTTGAATGACTATTTCCGAATGTCTTATGGTACGTCGCCAGTGCGATAGATTCTACACACCAACATGAATAGTTGTTTAGCTTGCGCTTCTCCCAGTGACTTTAGAAGTTCAGACTTAATGTTATCCACCTCATCTGGATTATTTGATACAAAGTCTACTATAGATGTTTTAATTTCTGTCTCTTATACTGATTTCCCTATCTCTTCCATATCGACCGCAATTTATACCTCCACCATATAATGGACCAATTCCTCCCTTTCATAGAGGGCTTGAGTGTACTCTCCCCACCAATCCGCTATCTCCTCTGGAGATATTGCAATATTAATGTTATCACCATTAATTTTAATTTCACTACCGTTTTTCTGACTTATCCATATTTAGAGTCAGTCGATCGAGCCAACGACCACTTCTTATTCGGTTTATACACATCTTCCGTGCAGCCATTTGGCCTTGGCTGCTATACGTATCCTGTTTATTTCATTCCTGACAGATTTATATCGTCCTATTCCTGTCTTTCTCTTCTCCGACTTCCGTTGATCGGTTGAAGCGTTTTCTGAAATTACGCAATGTATCTACGTTTGGCTGTCTAAACATCTATGACCTTTTCTTAGAGGCGTCCGCTCCTCTTCAACTAAACTGCCCACTCAGGTATTCCTTATAGCAGTATCCAGATCCTTAGTGAACTTAAAATGCCTGTCATCGTTCCTGAGTACATTAGTATCCCGCTTCCTTCCACGCTGATACTTCTGTACCATTTCCTGAATACTTCAATTTACCCTTCATCTGCACTAAATTGTGATCTGAGACCAAATCTGCTGCTAGGTTCACCCTACAATCCAATGTCTAATTCCGAAACTTCTGCCTGACAATGACGGAATCGTCCCGAGTCATCGGGTCATTTCCAGGAATACCTTATCCTACTGTGATTCTTGGCAATTTCTCCTACTGTGGTTCCTGAAAAGAGAAATGTTAATAATCCGAACCAGTCGTATGTTGTGCTTAATTTTTCTGTAGTATCATTGAAGGCAAAAGACTCAATTGCGAGCTTGGAGACGTTAGTGGCCAAGAAGCATAACCATCTTCTGGGGAATGTTAGATTCAGGTGATGTGTCATTTGACCACCAGAGCGAGCAAGGACCGTGTCTTGTTGACACAATGTGGCCATCCCTATAGCAAAAGAAACCTGTTCCGATATTGTTGGAAAGTGCGTTACAAAACCTGAACTCAAATGGCATATTAGAGTGCTCGGAACCTGTAAATATGTGTGGCATGCTTTATTGAAATGAAAATAAATGTTGTATGGCTTGGGCCTCCCGTCGAGTAGTCCCGACGCTTGGTGCAACTTTTTTTAGTTGACGTCAATTTGTCGGCTTGGCTGTCAGTTAGGATGATATGATGACAAAGACAACACAACACCCAGAGAAAATAACTGACCTAGCGGGTAATGGAAATCAGGCCCTTTCTACATCTACATCTACATGACTACTCTGCAATTCACATTTAAGTGCTTGGCAGAGGGTTCATCGAACCACAATCATACTATCTCTCTACTATTCCACTCCCGAACAGCGACCGGGAAAAACGAACACCTAAACCTTTCTGTTCGAGCTCTGATTTCTCTTATTTTATTTTGATGATCATTCCTACCTATGTAGGTTGGGCTCAACAAAATATTTTCGCATTCGGAAGAGAAAGTTGGTGACTGAAATTTCGTAAAAAGCTCTCGCCGCGACGAAAAACGTCTATGCTGTAATGACTTCCATCCCAACTCGTGTATCATATCTGCCACACTCTCTCCCCTATAACGCGATAATACAAAACGAGCTGCCCTTCTTTGCACCCTCTCGATGTCCTCCGTCAATCCCACCTGGTAATGATCCCACACCGCGCAGCAATATTCTAACAGAGGACGAACGAGTGTAGTGTAAGCTGTCTCTTTAGTGGACTTGTCTTCTAAGTGTCGTGCCAATGAAACGCAACCTTTGGCTCGCCTTCCCGACAATATTATCTATGTGGTCCTTCCAACTGAAGTTGTTCGTAATTTTAACACCCAGGTACTTAGTTGAATTGACAGCCTTGAGAATTGTACTATTTTTCGAGTAATCGAATTCCAACGGATTTCTTTTGGAACTCATGTGGATCATCTCACACTTTTCGTTATTTAGCGTCAACTGCCACCTGACACACCATACAGCAATCTTTTCTAAATCGCTTTGCAGCTGATACTGGTCTTCGGATGACCTTACTAGACGGTAAATTACAGCATCATCTGCGAACAACCTAAGAGAACTGCTCAGATTGTCACCCAGGTCATTTATATAGATCAGGAACAGTAGAGGTCCCAGGACGCTTCCCTGGGGAACACCTGATATCACTTCAGTTTTACTCGATGATTTGCCGTCTATTACTACGAACTGCGACCTTCCTGACAGGAAATCACGAATCCAGTCGCACAACTGAGACGATACCCCATAGCTCCGCAGCTTGATTAGAAGTCGCTTGTGAGGAACGGTGTCAAAAGCTTTCCGGAAATCTAGAAATACGGAATCAACTTGAGATCCCCTGTCGATAGCGGCCATTACTTCGTGCGAATAAAGAGCTAGCTGCGTTGCACAAGAGCGATGTTTTCTGAAGCCATGCTGATTACGTGTCAATAGATCGTTCCCTTCGAGGTGATTCATAATGTTTGAATACAGTATATGCTCCAAAACCCTACTGCAAACCGACGTCAATGATATAGGTCTGTAGTTAAATAGATTACTCCTACTACCCTTCTTGAACACTGGTGCGACCTGCGCAATTTTCCAATCTGTAGGTACAGATCTATCGGTGAGCGAGCGGTTGAATATGAGTGCTAAGTAGGGAGCTATAGTATCAGCGTAATCTGAAAGGAACCTAATCGGTATACAATCTGGACCTGAAGACTTGTCCGTATCAAGCGATTTGAGTTGCTTCGCAACCCCTAAGGTATCTACTTCTAAGAAACTCATGCTAGCAGATGTTCGTGTTTCAAAGTCTGGAATATTCCATTCGTCTTCCCTGGTGAAAGAATTTCGGAAAACTGCGTTCAATAACTCCGCTTTAGCGGCACAGTCGTCGATAACAGTACCATCGGCACTGCGCAGCGAAGGTATTGACTGCGTCTTGCCGCTTGTTTACTTTACATACGACCAGAATTTCTTCGGATTTTCTACCAAATTTCGAGACAATGTTTCGTTGTGGAACCTATTAAAGGCATCTCGCATCGAAGTACGTGCCAAATTTCGCGCGTCTGTAAATTTTAGTCCATCTTCAGGATTTCGCGTTCTTCTGAACTTCGCATGCTTTTTCCGTTGCCTCTGCAACAGCGTTCGGACCTTTTTTGTGTACCACGGGGGATCCGTTCCATCTCTTACCAATTTATGAGATATGAATGTCTCAATTGCTGTTGCTACTATATCTTTGAATTTGAGCCACATCTCGTCTACATTCGCATAGTCAGTTCGGAAGGAATGGAAATTGTCTTTTAGGAATGCTTCTAGTGGCACTTTATCCGCTTTTTTAAATAAAATTATTTTGCGTTTGTTTCTGATGGATTTGGAAGAAATGGTATTGAGCCTAGCTACAATGACCTTGTGATCACTAATCCCTGTATCAGTCATGATGCTCTCTATCAGCTCTGGATTGTTTGTGGCCAAGAGGTCAAGTGTGTTTTCGCAACCATTTACAATTCGCGTGGGTTCGTGGACTAACTGCTCGAAATAATTTTCGGAGAATGCATTTAGGACAATCTCGGAAGACGTTTTCTGCCTACCACCGGTTTTGAACAAGTATTTTTGCCAACATACCGAGGGTAGGTTGAAGTCCCCACCAACTATAACCGTATGAGTGGGGTATTTATTTGTTACGAGACTCAAACTTTCTCTGAACTGTTCCGCAACTGTATCATCGGAGTCTGGGGGTCGGTAGAAGGAGCCAATTATTAACTTAATTCGGCTGTTAAGTATAACCTCCACCCACACCAATTCGCACGGAGTATCTACTTCGACTTCACTACAAGATAAACCACTACTGACAGACACCAACACTCCACCACCAATTCTGCCTAATCTATCTTTCCTGAACACCGTCTGAGACTTCGTAAAAATTTCTGCAGAACTTATTTCAGGCTTTAGCCAGCTTTCTGTACCTATAACGATATCAGCTTCTGTGCTTTCTATTAGCGCTTGAAGCTCAGGGACTTTTCCAGCGCAACTACAACAGTTTACAACTATAATTCCGACTGTTCCTTGATCCAAGCACGTCCTGTAATTGCCAAGCACCCTTTGACATTGCAGCCCATCCCGCACTTTCCCGAGTCCTTCTAACCTAAAAAAACCGCCCAGTCCATGCCACACAGCCTCCGCTACCCGTGTAGCCGCCAGCTGAGTGTAGTGAACTCCTGACCTATTCAGCGGAACCCGAAACCCCACCACCCTATGGCGCAAGTCGAGGAATCTGCAGCCAATACGGTCGCAAAACCGTCTGAGCCTCTGATTCAGACCCTCCACCCGGCTCTGCACCAAAGGTCCGCAGTCGGTTCTGTCAACGATGCTGCAGATGGTGAGCTCTGCCTTCATCTCGTAAGCAAGACCGGCAGCCTTCACCAAATCAGATAGCCGCTGGAATCCAGAGAGAATTTCCTCAGATCCAAAGCGACACACGTCATTAGTGCCGACATGTGCCACCACCTGCAGCTGGCTGCACCCTGTGCTCTTCATGGCATCCGGAAGGACCCTTTCCACATCAGGAATGACTCCTCCCGGAATGCACACGGAGTGCACACTGGATTTCTTCCCCTCCTTAGCCGCCATATCCCTAAGGGGCCCCATTACGCACCTAACATTGGAGCTCCCAACTACCAGTAAGCCCACCCTCTGCGATTGCCCGGACCTTGAAGGCTGAGAATGATCCTCTGAAACAGGGCAGGCGGCTGCATCTGGCTCAGCCAGAGACAGTGCCTGAAACCGGTTTGTCAGACGCACCGGGGAGGCTTTCTGATCAGCCTCCGGGGACGCCTTTCGCTGCCTGCCACGCCTTGGAACGACCTCCCAATCAACCACAGGGGAGGGCTCAGCCCCACTGCGGGCAGCAACCGGGGCAACCACAGCGGCAGACCGATCTGGGGACAGACGGGATGAGGTTGACATCCCCGTGATACCCGAGTCCGGCTCCCCACAGTGGTGCCCATTGGCAACAGCCTCAAGCTGCGCGACCGAAGTCAGCGCCGATTGCAGCTGTGAGCGAAGGGATGCCAAGTCAGCCCTCATCCGAACACAGCAATCGCAGTCCCTGTCCATTCTAATTGATGTTTAACAACAGTTACTGAAACACGAGTCCGTGCCTAGATAACGCAAGCGGAACACACAAAGAATGTATCAACTAACCTGTACAAATGCCTAACGACTGCGCTACAATCTGCTGAATTTACGATTACAGTAACTAAAACTCGAAATTGCACCTCCTATACGAAACTCACACGCAATTTAAATAAGAATCTACGAAGTAAACACTAAAGCGCGATGCTACAACTGTCAAATACTATAATACGCCCGAAATATATGAATTAAACAATGCAAGTACCCAAAAACACGCAAAGAAATTAATTAAACTATCTAACAAATAAGTAAGCCAGGGTTATACGACTTGCTGCAGCAGCTGCTTATCCAACGGCGGCAGGGAGCACACTGACTGGCCAACCGACACTCTCCGTTCACAACAAAAACAGAAGACAGACGACTACGCGAATTTGCACTATTCAGGTACTAAGGCGCGATGCTACAACCCTCAAATACTATAATACGCCCGAAATATATGAATTAAACAATGCAAGTACCCAAAAACACGCAAAGAAATTAATTAAACTATCTAACAAATAAGTAAGCTAGGGTTATACGACTTGCTGCAGCAGCTGCTTATCCAACGGCGGCAGGGAGCACACTCCTTTGCATGCCATATTGCAATGCTGACCACTAACCTTTAATGGTATATAAAAACGGTCAACAAATCTCAAGCATAGTCACTATTGAGTAATTCAACTATGTAAACTCATGCACAGCCACACAATTAGATCTACAAAACCTAATTATTATACTCACTCTTCCAATAGTTTTCCCATGAATCCACAGCGCTATTTCGGATGCGCCAGTGTTAGTAGTATGGTTGATGAGATGGCCTTCATGACGTCACCATTTCCATATGGACAGATTTTCCGTCCATAAGCCTGTTTCTACCGTTATCTTATGTCCAAGTGTGAGAAATTTCTAGAGATGTTTTCCTAGCTAGTATCTGAGCAGATCTGTGTGTACCAGACATGTATTTACCTAACTGAATGTGAAAACCTGCCTAAAAACCACTTTCAGGCTATCGGGCACAAGTGACCCTTATCATTAAGCCAACGAGCGGCCTCGATTTGGGACCAGCACGACTTCCTGTGTCATGGAAACGGGATCTTTAACGTTCTTGATCGTCTGTATGGGTCAGAATCAAAGAAGATGTGATAATCAATACAGTAATCCATAGAAATTGGAGTACCAACATGCGAAATAAAAAAAATTTCCCCTGTGTTAGAGGGTCTCAGGGAAACACGAAAAAGGGCTTCAGTGTCAAAGGGTGCAGGTGCAGCACGGGAACCATCGGTATAACAGTTGTACATTGCCACAGCTGTGTCGGAAAAGTACCTGAAGCCCAATCGCTAATGCAAAGCACTGATGCTCAAGTTGTTACAGTTACTGAAATAAGACTAAAACCGAAGATACGTTCAGCCCAAGTTTTTGCAACGGACCTAACGGTGTTAAAAAGGATATGTTAAACAGAGTAGACTGTGGCGTGTTTGTTGCAGTCAGAAGCAATTAATCTTGTAGCGAAATTGAAGTAGGAGTAGTATGGCTGGAGGTTGTTGTTGGCAAAAGGAGCGAAATAATAATTGGATTCTTTTACCGACTTCCCAACTGAAATGATACAGCTGCTGAAAGTTTTAGAGAAAATTTTAGTTTAGTTTCAAACACGTACACAACTCATAAAATTACAGGTGGTGGTGACTTCTATTTAACATCGATACGTTGGCAAAAATGCTTAAGATTATGCTAAGCGCGTTCTCTGAAAAATATGTCGAGCAGTTAATTCATGAGCCCATTCGAACAGTAAACGATTGTGAAAACACACTTGACCTCTCAGCAATAAATAATCCGGGGCTAACAACGAGCATCAAAACGGTACAGGGATTAGCGAACACAGGGTTGTCCTAGCGAGACTGAATAATGTATAAGAGGAGTTCAAAAAGGAACGAGCTGGAGTCAGGAATGCTCCAACCGGTGACTGGAGGGTAATAAAGTGGCTTCTTTAATGAGGTGTGGAAGTCTTCAGTCCGTCGCTAGAGGGCACACGTGCACGTCACGTAACTATACAAATCTATCAGCAGCATGCAGCAATCGTCCAACGCTGCCAGTCGCATTGCAAACAGTGACTTTTGGGCGTTTCGAAAAGAGCAGTGGCCTGCAGCACGGGACAACAATGAATGCTCAGTATCACCTGCAAAACCTTGACCACCCTTCGCCAGGCGATCAAATCAAAACAACCAGGCAATGTCAGCCGTGGGGTCATTCTGCTCCAAGACAATGCAAAGCCTCATACGGCAACACAGTGGCGACACTCGCGCAGAAATTCAAATGGGAGGTTCTCGGCCACCCTCCATATAGACCATAACTCTCTCTCTCTCTCTGTGATTATGCAATTTATGGTCCCATTAAAAAGGCTCTGAGGGCAAACGATTCATCTCGGACGACGTCGTCCAGCTCTACGTGTGGAAATGGTTAACATAGCAGCCCCGGGAATTTTATGAAACAGCCATTCACCACCTTCTGTCACATGAGGACAAGTGTCTCAACAGCCAGGGTCAATACTTCTAACATACAGGTACTGGTTTCTGTAACTATTCCTCCGGCTCGTTTCTTTTGGAACACCCCTTGTAAATCCCAAACCCTCCAAAAATAAACGAAAAATGTACCTATTCAAAAAAGCAGAAATAAATTGAGTTGACGCCTTTCAAGTAAACAGTTTACGGGTAAGTGTTGACCAGATGAGGCTTAAATTCAAAACATAGTATCGACAGAAATTGATAGATTTATACTAAATAAATTACAAACGACGGATCTGTTCCCCTTAAGTAAACAAAACGAATCAGAATACTGTTGCAGAAACAACGAAGAAAGCTTTCTAAATTCAAACGAACGCAAAATCTTTAAGAATGGCGAGCTTTCACACAAGCGCGGAATTTAGAGCGGACTATAATGTGAGAAACTTACAATAGTTTCCAAAACAAAACCTGGCAGAAAATGGAAAGAGATTCTGATCGTATGGTAGCGGCAAAGAAAATCAATGCCTTCTCTGCGGGATAGCAAGGGAAATACTATCGATGACACTGCTGCTAACGCAGAGTTAATATACACAGCCTTCAGAAATTCCTTCACGAAAGAAGAAGAAATAAATATTGCAGAATTTGAATGAAGAACAACTGCCAACATAAGCAATTTGCAAGTAGATATCCTCGGAGTAACGAAGCAACTTCAATCACTTAATAAATCTAAGTCATCCTCTGCAGACTCTGTACCAATTAGGATCCTTTCAGAGTGTGCTGTTGCAGTAGCTCCATACGTAACAATCATATACAACCGATCACTAGACGAAAGATCCGTACCCAAACACTGGAAAGTTGCACAGATCACACCAATATTCAAGAATGGCAGTGGGAATAATCAATTCAATTACAGACCTATGTCAATTACGTCGGTATGCAGCAGGATTTTGGAATATATATTATGAATTATCTGGAAGAGAACGATCTATTTACAGACAGACAATACGTATTTAGGAAACATCATCCTTTTAAACACAATTAGCTGTTTACTTACACGAAATGTTGAGTGCTATTGACAAGGGATTTCGAATTGATTCCGCAATTCTAGATTTCCAGAAAGCTTTTGACACTGTAACTCTCAAGCGGCTTGTAGTCAAATTGCATGATTATGGAATATCATCTCAGTTATTGACTGGATTTCTGATATCCTCTCAGAGAGGTCACAGTTAATAGTGATTGATGAAAGTCATGGAGTGAAACACAAGTGATTTCTGGAGTTTCCCAATATAGTGTTATAGGGTCTCTGCTGTTCATCATCTAAATAAAAGGTTTAGTAGACAATATGAACAGCCTATTTAGGTGGTTTGCGGATGATATTGTCGTTTATCGTCTAGCAAAGTCAATAGAAGATAAAAAAAATTAGAAAACAATTTAGAAAAGATATCTGTATGGTGCGAAAATTGCCAGTTGATGTGAGGTCATCCACGTGAGTGCTAAAAGGAATACGCTTATTGTTAGTTACACAACAAGTAAGTCAAATCCAAAGACCCTAAATTGAACTACATACCCAGAAATTACACTTGCAAACAACTTAAATTCGAAAGAAGGGATAGAAAATATTGTTGGGAAGGCAGAACACTTATAAGATGCTAGAAGTGTATTAAAGAGACAGCCTACACTACGCTTGGCAATCCCCTTTAGGAGTACGGCTGCGTGTTTTGAGATCTTTAAAAGATTGGATTAACGAAGTACATCGAGAAAGTCCCAAGAAAGGCAGCACGTTTTGTACTATCGAGGAATAGGAGAGAATGTGAAGGACATGATACAAGATTTGTTTCGCACATGAATAAAACAAAGGCATTTTCGTTGAGGCGGAATCTTCTAACGAAATTTCAGTCACCAACTTTCTCCTGCAGATGCGAAAATATTTTGTTGACGCCGACCTACATAGGGAGAAACGATCATCATGAAAAAATAAGGGAAATCACAGCTCGTTCAGAAAGATATTAGTGTTCGTTTCTGCCACACGCTATTCGAAATTGGAGTAATAGAGAATAATTGTGAAGGTGGCTCGTTAAGCCCTCTGCCTGGCATTTAACAGTGATTTGCAGAGCATCCATGATGGTGCAGGTGTAGATGTAACCAGCTGTAGCTCTGTACCCAATAAAACATGGACACACATTATACTGTATATTTTTTGAGCGTATGTCTACAATACAGCTTCCTAAAATATTTTCTGTTTGTCATCAAGTACCCTGTAAGTTTATCGTATCTTAACGTCTGACTTGTCTACATTGTAGTGCGGAGACGAGACGAGAGTTGCAACATACATACTCTGAACCTGGCAATACAGCAAGAAGTGGCTCAGTGTACTTCCATACAAATATTTCAAATGGCCCTGAGCACTATGGGACTTAACATCTGAGGTCATCAGTCCCCTACAACTTAGAACTAATTAAACCTAACTAACCTAAGGACATCACACACATCCATGTCCGAGGCATGATGCGAACCTGCTACCGTAGCGGTCGCGAAGAGCCAGACTGTAGCGCCTGGAACCGCTCGGCCACTCCGGCAAGGGTACTTCCATTCAATTTAACTGTAACTTTGTCCTGATATTTAGTGACAAGTCCATCAATGCTGTAAGTACAGATCATATGTGTAAAAACGCATTAATGATTAGTAGCAACAACATGGACGATAACCCTGGTACCAATCCGTTCATGGACTTGTGATGATAGTCACTATCATAAACACATAAACAACTTAATTAAAGAAATTCTTCAGGCTTTCCCGGCGATGTAATTGCATCTTGGGTTGTCGGGTGCTCCGCCGGCCGCGGTGGTCTAGCGGTTCTAGGCGCGCAGTCCGGAACCGCGCGACTGCTACGGTCACAGGTTCGAATCCTGCCTCGGGCAGGGACGTCTGTGATGTCCTTAGGTTAGTTAGGTTTAAGTAGTTCTAAGTTCTAGGGGACTGATGACCACAGTAGTTGAGTCCCATAGTGCTCAGAGCCATTTGAACCATTTTTTTGTCGGGTGTTCCGGCGGATATCAGAGTCATACATGCACGATATTTCGGTGGCGTAGCTCGTTACCTTCATCAGGTGTGACCTGAGACTACTCCTCGAGCGGTCCAGTATTCATGCCTCTGGCCTTCTCCTTCATTATTAAATGTTTGTGGTCAAAGCAAACGCAATTTATCTATGTTGTTGCAGCAGAGGCAGTAGGAATTTACGCCGTTCATGGCGTCATATCTTAGTTCTCAATTTGTGGCCCAAGAGTAATTTCTTCCGATCTTCACTTACTTCCATAACTCAAATGTCTTTCCTTCTCTTCCACATTACTCTGCAAGGGAAACGGAAACGAGAATGAATTGTAATGACCAACTTGTTGCGACGTGTAGGCCCGGGTCCGCTGCACTGCACTTCGTGCCCGTCGCGCGCCGAGCTGGACGTGGCTGCGGGACTGTGTGTGTCGTGCCTGGACGCGCAGTACTACGAGCCGCTGACGCAGCGCTGCCTGCGCTGCCACGCGACGTGCCGGACGTGCTCGGGCCCCGGCGCCGGCGGCTGCACGTCTTGCGCGTCGCCGCTGCGCTTGCAGCCCGCCACCGGCCGCTGCGTGCCCTGCTGCGCCAGAGAGCCGCGCGCTGACTGCTGCCCCTGCGACAACAGGACAGGTAGCCCACCAGCGACACACAACGTTTGCCCGATCTGAGAGGCAGCCGTTCGGTTGTAATTATTCGCACGGCAAATATAGTTACATAATTAATTTTTTGTTTGTGTGACGGTATACGTCTGATTTCATGATACACAATGAAATCTCTGCACTGCATACCGTAGCGTGGAGGAACCAAGAGTAGAATTACACAGGCCGCAGCCCATTGACAAAGTAGGGTGTCGTGAAGTAACTTTTTTTCCGTTTAATGAGCAATGTATCTGCAACGATCCACTCTGAATTGGTGGAAGCATACAACACCAGTGCCTCATCATATAAGGCAATGCTTAGGTGTAAAGGGCATCCACCTTGGTCAGACAAGTCTGTAGTCTGATAAGTCTCTTGAGTAAGCAATGAATGTTGAATCCCTATTGCTCGGAGATTGTTGTATGACAGTCAAATTAATTGCGGTAAAAGTGAAAAATCGCTCAAGAACCAGATATCAACAACTTAATGACATTCTGAACATTAACGCAGAACCTTAAGAAGGAAGCATAAGGAATGTATATCAATAAAAACTCACACATGAATAGAAAATGTTTGAAATAAAAGACAACATTGCAGGAGGTTGAGAAAGATAAAAAACAGCAATGTTGCAATTAGTTAATGAACTACGATCGAAAATTAATGTAGCAATCGCTAGAAGGAGTCTTAAAATATGGAACGCAGAAGTAGCCAACAATATTACAGATAAACAAAAAATTCATAACACCTGTTTACAAACGTGAACAAATGAAGCCTGAGATATATATATATATATATATATATATATATATATATATATATATATATATATAACAGTAAACAGAAAAGAAATAATACAAAAAATGTGATAAAAAGATACCATGGTATATCCTGCGAAAGGTTTGTTGCCAGTGCTGAAGATGACATTCACAGAAGACGGAATAGAGAGGTCAATCTTATGAAGCATTAGCATGGGACGGAGAAACATGCGGCATAAATTAATGTAATAAAAGAAAGTCAACGGATACACAATTACAGAAATTTATGGTATGTTGGTGTTAGTAATGATGCACTTGAAGACTAGGGTTAGCGTCATTGATTAATAATCAAAATGTCCTGTGTTCGGAACCGCCACTGCTTAAATTTCGCTTAATAATCAGCATTTGCAGTGAAGACTTTTGGCATAAGGTATCACCCTCATTCTGCCAATGGCGACGTCAAATCAGGGAGAGGAGCGGACAGAAGTCCAGGACACTCTCTTGTCATTGATGTGCGAAACTGCCCATGGCGGAGGAAGAATCAGCAATGAGCAATGGTTTGACAATGTAGAAGGCAATGTAAAGTACTGCCTTAAAGACATGTAACATGTATCCACAGGATATGAGTCCTGTAACTGTAACTGTGTCATGATAATCTTTCCATGAGTAAAAGACTCTGGAATAGCACCCCATTCGGATCTATTAGGGGTGGGGGGAGCAGCAAACGAGGGGAGGGGGGGGGGGAGCTACCATGAGGAAAAAGATTAAATAACCAACGAAACTATAACATTCTACGAGTCCAGGAATGGAATGTCAGATGCTCGAACGTTGTAGGGAAGCTAGAAAATCCGAAATGGGAAAAGAGAAGGCTCGATCTAGATATAAGAGGACTCCGTGAAGTGAGTTGGAAGGAAGGCAAGGATTTCTTAACGGACGAGTATAGGGTAACATCAACAGCAGAAGAAAAAGGAATAACGGCAGAAGGACACGTCATGAACAGGAAGGTAGGTCAGAGAGTGTGTTACTGTGAATACTTCAGTGATGGGCTGCTCTTATCAGAATCGAGAGCAAACCAATACCGACAACGATAATTCAGGTACACATGCCAACATCGCAAGCTGCAGACGAAGAGATAGACGACGTCTATGAGGATATTCCGTGGGTAATGTCGCACATAAAGATTACGGGAGAATACGGGTAGGGACAAGGAATTAGAGATGAGACATGGTAATCGAGTTCTGTAACAAATTTGAGGTAGTAATAGCAATTCTCTGTTCAAGAATTACAAGAGACGAAAGTATACTTGGAAAAGGCTGGGTGATACAGGAAGATTTCAGTTAGATTACATGATGGTCAGACAGATATTCAGAAAACAGATACTGGATTGTACCAGGAGGAGATATAGTCTCCGATCGCAATGTAGTAGTGATGAAGAATATTCTGAAGTTTAAGATATTAGTTAAGAAGAATTAATACTTAAGGAAGAGGGATACGGAAGTACAAAGGGATGACGAGGGGCGCTTGAAGTTCTCTAAGGCTACCGATACAGCAATAACATATAGCTCAGTGGGCAGTACAGTCAAATCGCAATGAACATCTTTAAAAAGGGCAAACACGAAAGTACGAAAGAAAAAAACATACGTGCAAAAAATGTAACTGCGAAGAAACCAAGGATAACACAAGAAATAGTTCCGTTGATGGATGGAAGAACAGAGTACAAATAGTTCAGGGAAATTCAGGAACACTGAAATATGGGTCGCTCAGGAATGAAATAAAAGCTAATGGGAAATAGGTGCGTGAAGAATGTGAAGAAACGGAAAAAGAAATTGCTGCCGGAAGGAGTGGCCCAGGATATAGGAAAGTTAAACAGCCCTTAGCGAAATTATAAGCAAGAGTGGTAACATTAAGAATGTGACGGGAAATACACTGTCACATGGAGAGGAGAGAGCAGGTAGATGGAAAGAGTACATTGAAGGACTCTATCCGGGGGAGTTTTGTCTGATGCGATAGAAAAAGAAACAAAAGTCGATTTAAAAGCGATAGGGGTCCAGTATTAGAATCAGAATTTAAGAGAGTTTTGGAGGTCTTGAGACCAACTAACGCAGAAGGGATAGACAACGTTCAATCAAAATTTCTAAAACCATTGGTAACGTCGCAGTCAAACAACTACTCGCCTTGGTTTGTACAATGTATTAATCTGTCGACATACCATCTGACTTTGGAAAGCTAACAACCATTCAATTCAGAAGACTGCAAGAGCTGACAAGTGTGAGAATTATCGCACCACCAGTTTAACAGCTCATGCACCCAAGTTGCTGACAAGGTAAAGATAACAGAGAGGCAATTCTGACTTTTCGGTTGATAATGGCAGAAAGACTAAAAATAAAATAAAGAGACGTCCATATGATCTATCAGCCTGGATAAAGCATTCGACAATGTAAAATGGTGCAATACGTTCGAAATTGTGAGAAAAATAGAGGTAGCTGTAGGGAAAGACAGGTAATATATACAAAATGGCGCAAGAGTCAAGAGGAAATAGTAAGAGTGGACGATCAAGAACGTATTTCACGGATTAGAAATGGTGTAAGTCAGGGATGTAATCTTCCTCCCCTACTGTTCCGTCTGTACTTCAAAGATGCGGTGAGTGAAATATAGGAACGTTTCAACAGTGGCTTTAAAATTCAAAGTGACAGGAGTCGAACCTGGACCATCTGTATGGCAGGCATGCATCCTACCACAGTTACACAGGACGCATCAAATTATTTTCCTAGTGTTAGCTGGGTAAAGAGTCTTGGAAAACTTCAGAGAATTTTTTAGAGATGGGTGAATGTGCTCTCCCAGATTTATCTCTCAGTTCTGCCACTCCCATAAAAGAAATATAACAAACTTCTACCATTCGACTATCCTGTAGTCTCCTTGTTAACCATAAACGACTTGACATGTGTCAGATTCTTCCAACTTATTTTCAAACAAACGTCCCTCAAGTGAAAACTGTCATGTCAAATCAACTGAACAATTTCTTTGTCGATTTTTACAATTATAGCCACTGTAGGAATACTAGACCAGTGGTGTTTTGGGAGTAAATTTCCACTTTCCCAGTGTTTTCGTTTATTGTTAATACTGAGTATTGCCTAAATGTGACTTACGTTCTGTCTCTTCTTCTTCCTCTTTGAGACCTCAAATCACTCAGAAACTCGAGTGAGTGAGACATTAATCGTTTCAATGAAGAATGGACCTCTGCAGTGGATTTTTCTGTTTTCACTGAAAGTTTCACACTGATCTGTACTTCCTTCAAAATAGTACGGAGATTTTTCCGAAGGCTGCAGATACACAGACCGACATAAACAGCTGTGTCAGCAGGTAAATGGGCAGTGTAGCGTTCGAAAATGAGGTCTGCGCTGTTTATCAGTTAAGAAATATATACGATTTCTTTTTAGCCAAACCTCATATTCACAGCAGTACATAATTTTTTTGTCTGTAATCCATTCCTCTCTCTGTCAAACTTCCTCAGTGGAAGGTTTGTGTGAGTACAATGTACGCCCATCACGAGAAGGCAGAATCCCTAATCATATAACGAAAACGTTGGTCTACATTTTCCTTGTTTCCATTTCTTTACTGTCAGATCCAGGAAGAGGACGATTTACTTAATCACAGATATCTGTGTGCTGATATAGGAGAGTGAATGTCAGTTTACACTAAGGTGACAAATGTCATTTGATACTTCCTAGTGCCCTGCAGGAATACTACTACCCCTACAGCCATCCATTATTTCGACAGTGTTGGAAGTCCAGGATTTTGTGAACGCACTGATCTTTCAGTTACGTCCCCTAAATGTTCGACGGAATTGATATAGAGCTATCTGCATAACCAAATCACTATCTCAAATTGTCTAGAATGTTCTTCAAACGAATGGCGAATAGTTGAGGCTTGGTGACATGGGCTATGGACATCCATAAAAGTTTCATCACTGAATGACCTAAAATAATCTCCAAGTATCCCAATATGACCATTATCAGTAAGTGATCGGTTCAGTTGGATCAGAGGACCTAGTCCATTCCTTGTAAACGAAATTTACACCCTTATGGAGCACAGCGGCTTTTGCATGACAGCTGGACAACTTCCGTACTTATCCCACGCACCCTGACTGCAAATTTGTACCGGTCTGGTGATTCGGCTTATTGTGCTCCCATTCATCAACTGCATTCCAGGGAGCTCCGGTTATTAACGTAACAGCATTTCACATTTGCAATGGCTTTTATCGAGACTACTTTAATCTGCGATCTTGCACTTAAATACACTAATGGCAATTAAAATTGCTACGCGAAGAAGAAATGCATATGATAAACGGGTATTCATTGGACAAATATACTAATTAGAACTGACATGTGACTACATTTTCACGCTATCCTGAGAAATCAGTACCCAGAACAACCACCTCTGCTATAATAACGACCTTGATACGCCTGGGCATTGAGTCAAACAGAGCTTGGATGGCGTGTACAGGCACAGCTGCCCATGCAGCTTCAACACGATACCACAGTTCATCAAGAGTAGTGACTGGCGTATTGCAACGAGCCAGTTCCACGGCCCCCATCGACCACACGTTTTCAATTGGTGAGAGATCTGCAGAATTTGCTGGACATTGCAGCAGTCGAACATTTCTGTATCCAAAAAGGCCTGTACAGGACCTGCAACATACGGTCGTGCATTATCCTGCTGAAACGTAGGGTTTCGCAAGGATCGATTGAAGGGTAGAGCACGGGCCGTAACACATCTAAAATGTAACGTCCACTGTTCAAAGTGCCGTCAATACGAACCAGAGGTGACCGAGACGTGTAACCAATGGCACCCCATACCATCACGCCGCGTGATACGCCAGTATGGCGATGACGAATACGCGCTTCCAATGTGCGTTCACCCCAATGTCGCCAAACACGGATGCGACTATCATGATGGTGTAAAGAGAACCTGAATTCACGCGAAAAAATGACGTTTTGCCATTCGTGCACCCAGGTTCATCGTCGAGTACACCATCGAAGGCGCTCGTGTCTCTGATGCAACGTCAAGGGTAACCGCAGCCATGGTCTCCAGGCTGGTAGCCCTTACTGCCGCAAAAGTAGTCGAACTGTTCCTTCAGATCGTTGTTGTCTAGCAAACGTCCTCATCTGTTGACACAGGGATAGAGACGTGGCTGCACGATCCGTCACAGCCAGCGCATAAGATGTCTGTCAACTGCTTGTGATACGAGGCCATTGGGATCCAGCACGGCGTTCCGTATTACCCTACTGAACAAACCGATTCCATACTCTGCTAACATTCATTGGATCTCGACCAACGCGAGCAGCCATGTCGCGATACGATAAACCGCAATCGCGATACGCTACAATCCCACCTTTATCAAAGTCGGAAACGTGACGGTACGCATTTCTCCTCCTTACACAAGGGATCACAACAACGTTTCACTAGGCGACGCCGGTCAACTGTTGTTATGAGAAATCGGTTGAAAACTTCCGTCATGTCAGCACGTTTAGGTGTCGCCACCGGCGCGAACCTTGTGTGAATGCTCTGAAAAGCTAATCATTTGCATATCACATCATTTCCTTCCTGTCCGTTAAATTACGCGTCTGTCGCACGTCATCATCGTGATGTAGCAATTTTAATGGCCAGTAGTGTATGTTGCTTAGGCAGGTCTATTTCGAAATTTCATTAGTCTGCATTAATTAATCATTGGTTATGGAACTTTTTCCGTCAGTGTACTCGCCATTGATTATGTCCCGTTTGAGGACGCAGTCTCCTTGCAGTCGTTAGGCCAGAAAATAATCTCTTTGTTACAACGTATTCCATTGCACGACCTGTACGGTGGTGGTTGTTAGTCACAAGCAGAGTGAGACGCTGGCTTAGCAAGTAGCAGGCAGCGTTGGCCGTAAGCCACGTCGCCGCTGGGTGACACGCCCGCTCTGCGGTTCTGTGGCAGGCGAGTGCCACAGCTGGTCGCTGGCGGGCAAGCGCCGCACCAAGCAGCAACAGCAGCAGCAGCAACAAGGTGGCGGCGAGCTGCCAGCGGGGGGCGGCACGTCGCGCGGGGCTGCCTACCTACCAGGGGTGGACGAAGCGGCGCCCGCCGTCCTCCACGGCCACGAGGGTGGGCCGCTCGTTGTCGTCGCCTTCGCCATATGCGGCTGCATCGCCGCCGTCTGCCTCTTCACCGTAATTTTCACCGTTCTGCAGGTGGGTCTCCCTCTCTCTCTATGTCTTTGCCTCCCCCCCTCTCTCTCTGTCTCTCTCTCCTCTCTCTCTCTCTCTCTCTCTCTCTCTCTCTCTCTCTCTCTCTCTCTCTCATACACACACACACACACACACACACACACACACACACACACACACACACTCACACACACACACACACACACACATTAAAAATGCTGTGATAGGTTTCTTAATAAATTATGAAACCGAATATCTTAGCACATAAGGACATACGTTCGAAATTTTATTTTTCTTTTGACACCATTGCATTCCGATCATTTAAAATTTTTTAGGGTTATAGCGGATGTGAAATTTACCGTCCAAAATATCCGTTCTGTATCAAACTGCTTTGTAACAGGGCTGTGATATATACTCACATTAAAGTAAGCAATGTACGAGGTAAAACTTTACTAAAAGAGCACGGAAACTGCTATAACCCGATTTCCCAGAAACTCCGCTCAGTTGAAGAGGAGATTATCGGTAGGTACTAGATCATTGCTGAAAAACTACTCCAAAGTTATCGACATAATGCCGATTTATTTTAGCCCTCGATGAGAGCAGACAATACGGTGGCACAGTGATTTACGTCAAGGTCTCTAAATTTTGCCCCTATGTTCGAAACTCGATTATTGTCTCTATCTGTTAGATTTTTTCATTTATATACAAATTTCTTTTGAAGGGAACTACACGAAGGTTTCTTATCATGTTACGAGGACGTTATATTAATTTTAAAGTTATAATTGGGTGTCTCAATACCTCTCACATGTTTGTATATATTTGTATGGTGTTTCGAGATGTTACAGCCTTTTTAAACTATTATACACTTATACTTCGTTCTTACCTCAATTTTATTAATTCGTATATATTGTTCTGTTGTTTATTCTTCAGAAACATTTGGTGCATTCCCTTGAATATTATCAACCATAGGAACATTCTAAACATAGAAATTTCGAACACCATAAGCATCGTGCGAAGGCAGGATTGCCACAATGCATTTTTTCTCATGAATCTCGGCTGGAAGTAATATTCGTGACCCTTGCTGAAGAATTAGGAATTACATCGCGGCATCACTGTACCGTTCCGCTGAGTGAGGCCTTAAGGCTGATCTTTCGCTTGAGGGCAGGCAGCCCCTTCGACACCTCTTACTTGGCCTCTGTCAGGGCCATTTGCAGCGTGTTCAGCACACGTGTATAGGTGGCTCCGAGGGATCCTCTGCTGTTTTATTCACTAACATGTCAATGCTGCAGCCCTCTGTTACCATGCCACGTGACAGCGCTATATAGAGGGGGCTGCTGAAAGAACGACACCCACGAACGGTTTTGAACGATCGTCAGTATACCAGAGGAATAATTGCGAGTGAACAACACACCAAAGTGGTCGATCGCTTTCGGCGTGACTGCAGCCCCACGACATCCTTAGATTAGAGTTGAATCGTCCGGGAAGTGTCACCAGTGTTGAACGTTCTCAAGATCGTCGTCCCGTTGCTCTTGGAGCAGAGAACTGTCGTTTTCGTCGCGAAATATGAATAAATCAACTCCTTTTGGGACGGGCTGATTGATACCACCTCCTCAGGGCTTTTCGTGTCGATACTAAGCGTCGGTGTGTCTGAAATTCTTTTCCCGGCTACCCATAAGGAAATAGAGAGATTTTAACCCTGGGTTTCGTAGTGCTTGCCTCCATTGCAGAGCCATCGAATGAACGCACCAAATGTGATTAAGAGGTGTGTGACGACCATTTCATCATGTGACACGTCCAGGAGGCCTTTCGGCTGAATTGTGGTGAAGTCTGGTGCCTATGTGACGCCAGTAACACTCCACACACATCACACGCTGTTCTTTCCCTTTCACAAACATTGCTGTTTGAAGCGCCGTCAAGCCAGAAGGTGAGGTCGCAGGGTGCCACTCTTTTGGACCACTATAAAGGAAGGTTGCGGGAACGTTTCAGCTAAACACGAAAATTATGAGACCCTACAGGATACAATCAAGGTGTTTCGATGAAGTGATGTTTTTTTGGCGTACTACAGTTGCTAATAAAAACTTCTATAAAAGAGCAGACATAAATCTGTATATTGACCTCTAGTGTGACATTTATCGCACGTAAATAAAAGACTGTACAGCTCTACTTGCGTAGAATTTTCATGAGCTTAACCTTACAAAATGTGCTACTGAACCCAGAGTTCTGCAAAATGTTTCATGGATTGTACAATAGTGTTCCCCATTCGTCACAGTTTGTTCTCGGAGTGAACTTGGTATTTCGAAAAACAGGTCTTTTGCTGGCCTCTCTGATTTCTGGTCAAGTTTTTAGTCAATTACTTAAAGTACTTTTCAGAACTGAATATTTACCACTACTTGCCATTTCAAGAAATCTCACTTTTCCTACTGGTCCTTTCGTATAATTTTCAGTCCCTATATGTTCTGACTCCTTAGTCTCCTATTAAGGATATAAAACGGAAAAAATTAAAATTTTACATACTCTATTACGTTCGTTATATTATGAACTTAACGTTTTTCCAAGATGCTATTTCGTCTTTACCTTGTCACAGCCTACACTTCTCTAGATACAACAAAAACTTAATACTACCTGCTTCCAGCCAACAAATAACGTCGAATTTGCTGTCCGATACTGACCAATGACTTCCAGCTCTCGCTTGAAGTGACTGATATGGTTACTAAGTCGCGAAATTTTCATGCCTTTCCCAAACCGACACAAATTCAAAGCAAATGATACAACTGAATATAGGCAAGTACTTAGATGTAATCGTGTAGAACGCTATTGCCTGATGTCCAGTATAGGGAGATCACAGACACTTCGAAAAGCTTAAGAGGGTGCTGTAAGGTTTTTTTTTTTTTTTGTTGAGAAATGATTGATAAGATAAAAATTCTGTGTTATTCCGTTTTCGTGTTAATTAATCTTGTAGTTAGCCAATCAGGCCGTTGTCGCGAAAATTCGCGCGAGTGAGATGGTGTCGCCAAACATGTTCGCGTTTCGTTTCCTTAAACCGAACAGAAAGCCATTACAAAAGTGGGATATGGGTCGGCAATAACGATCGATTCAAAGGCTGAGCAGGTCATGATCTATTATTTACGCTAAGAGAACAACTGACACTAATTGTATCTGGCTGGTCGCTCGAATTTGTGCGTGGAAAGACTTGCTAGGCTAACTTCACTGCTAATGAACTCGGATGAGGGGGGAATGTATCGATTTTTTGCTTAACAATCATTTCTCAGCACAACCCATCCTACAACACTTTTACAAGCTTTTCAGACTGTTTCTGATGCCGTTTTTAGCTGCCTACTTATGGCTTTTATGCAGCCTGTAATACGTTAGAAGATCAAGTTTTATATAGGAACCCATTTCCGGTAACATCACCCAACGACGTCACAGAACGTCAAAATCATAGGCGCCAGTGTAAGTTATACAGGGTGATTACGTGAAGATGTTTCAGACTTTCTAGGATTATGGAGAACGATAAATGTATCAATTTGAGATAAGAGTCCCTGTACCGGAAACGAACATACCGAAAGTTACAGGCGAAAACTATTCTTATATCTCTGACAGTTGAATGGATATACTGGTACTGTTGCCGCTAAATTATGGGGTAAGCAACCTTCAGAGGTGGTAGTATGGACCAAAATTGGGCAAAATGCCCTGTAAACATGGGCTCTAAAATGCATACCTGAGGAGCTATGTGCACTTGTGCATCTTCGCTAATGTGAAATACATCTCCTGTACTGAACAACTCTTCATAGCTCTTAAGATATGCATTTTAGAGGCCATGTCTACCAAACAGTTTTTCTCGCTTTTGTAAATTCTACAACCTTTGAAAATTGCCTACAGTTCTCAGCAACAACAGTATCAGCATATTTATTCCACTGGCAGAGGTGTGAGAAAGGTATTTGCTTACAGCTTTCGACTAGTTCGTTTCCGGTACGGGGATCCTTTCTTCAAACTAATACATTTATCCTTTTCAATCAACATAGAAAGTTTTTAACATCATCACGGAATAACCCTGTATATTCATACATTTACGAACGCTGACGCCTGTAACTTTGATGGTCTGAGGCGTCACTGGATGACGTTTCAGGGCATGGGTTCCTATGTAAAACTTGATCTACTAGAAACTCTCTACAACCTGTAGAAGTGTATAACATGAATATTGAAATACCTCGTGTTTGGTACTGCGATAAATTTTTACTGGAGGTCGCCGTTTACGAGTTATTCAAGAAAAACTCTTTTTAATGTCACTTTAGTACGTTTTCCTTGAATAATTCGAAAACAGAAGCCACTAGCGAAAACGTATTACAGAAAAAAATTTTAGAAGATTAAATGTCCTGCAATTATGTCTTGTTACTTTTTCTGTAGGACAAAGAGATTGCGTGTAGCGCGAGAGAGAATATGCATATCAGCGCGTGGTATTTGATGACGTTACTAGTTGTACATTACACATCGGTAGTGCCAATTGAATCAGAGAAGGACAGAGAATAATCTATGCAACGAATATCTAGGAGGGGTAGATCACTTCGTATGGAACAACTTTTGTTAGAGACAAAATGTCCGTGCTCTTTCAAGCAATGTTAATCAGCAGCTCGTGGTCTACTGGCTAGCGTTGCTGCCTCCGGATCCCGGCCGGGTTGGGGACTTTTTCTGCCCAGGGATTGGGTGTCTGTGTTGTTCTCATCATTTCATCAGCATCATTTGTGGGTGTGGCTAGAGTTGATTGTGAAAAAGTTGGACTATGTAACAATTGGGACTTTGTATGGGCGCTGATGCCTGCGTGGTTGAGCGCACCACAAACCAAATATCATCATCATTACCCGGCGATATTAGCCTCTCTTCAATGCTAGTTATGCCTCCGAGAGGCGACGTTCTTACGCAGTGTATATTTCCTATCATCCAGTCACCTGCCCCTCGCGGTAGGAAGCCAAATGTGAAGCCCCTTATTCGCTTCTAACATATCGTTCTATGCTTGGAGGCATTTTTAATGATTCTGTTGCTGAAAATCACAGTACAAATTTATTGAGGTAGGCAATATGCCGCACACATGGTTAGTAGACTGTGCTAGTTCGATGAAATCTCACCATGCGAGCGATAGCAAATACTAAAAAGGACACCTAGCGTCGCTGCGAAGCGTCAGCGAATATTTCACCTTTAACAAACGTTGTTCACATAGACGTGTCTCTAGCAACAGCTGTTCTCTATACCAAGATGCATCACCAGTAGACTTACGTCGGAAAGACTTTTAAACACGAATATTATGTTTGCTCTAATCGGATTTTGCTAACGAAACTTAGGACGTTCTACCGGGCAGTGAAGGTCCAGTAGAATGGAATGTAACATAAGATAAACTTCAATAGGGTTATGAGAATACTGTAGCATTCTCGCTGACGATAGGCGATAAATCTAATGGTGCCAACAGTACTCGCAGAGTTTTCCTTCACGATAGTACAGTCACAGCGAATGTGTGGTTGTGGAGTGACTAAACGAAACTCTACTCTGAATACCAGGTCCTTTTATCTGTTGGAAGGATAATACCGGTAAGAGAGAAAAAGAAATCAATAATACGCAATTACTACATTGATGTTGAACTAGTCTTACCAGCCACATTATTGAAATACTTATCGACAATATTATCAAAGGGAACAAACTGGAAAGATATATTCTACAGTATTAAACATAGTTTGGTTCTGTTATTACACACGCATAACAAACGAAGAGGGAATGCATAGATAGAGCTAAAATCGTAAGAAACTGTATGGTGTTGATAATGCTGAGGCAACCTAAGACGAAAGTCATCGAGTACCACTTTTTTAATAATGCGAGGAAGTCGATCTGTTAGTTCATGTGTTAACTCTCTCATACGGTCTAGAAGAGTCTATTGAAGCATACGAAATGCACGCATTTACAGAATATGGCAGGAAGAATTGTCAGTACGTAAGATGACAATGGAATAGCGTGTACGCCACATCGGCCTCAGTAAAACCGCTATCGCGACACGACATGTAAAAGATCTGGTTTTCTGCAGCTACAATTACGAGCAAAGAATTGATGACTTCAAACTGGGGCTACAGCGAAACCTGAGTAGATCCATTCGCAACGTAACTGTGTCCCCATCATCAATGTAGCCATAAGTCGTGGCATTCGAACAACGATAAAAGCCTCATGCATCTTGGTGCAAGAGAACACTTACTATGAAACTGTGATCAGTGGCACTGGGCATTCTTCATTAACGAGCGTCGGATTTCTCCGATGCTTATTATCGCCGTCGATGAATGTGGTGACGGCCAGGTAGTAATGAAGGTTTCAGGCAGGCAGTTCCAGCGGTTTGATAGAGAGTTAGGTCAGTTATGTTATGAATCAGTAACGTGTACTTGTTTGGTGCTGCTCTCCATGCCACTTTATCCTCTGTAAGCTTCTCCATATCCGAATATATTGCAGATCCTTTGGTGTCTCAGGAGTGAACTATTATTCTATTCTGTTTTTAGCCAAGTTACTTTAGTGAATTTCTTTTCTCCCCATTGCTGTTCAGCACCTCCTCATTAGTTGAAAGACCTACCCATTTAGTCTTCAGTACTTTTCTCTAGCGTGAATTTCGAAAAGTTCTATTGTCTTTATGTCTGAACAGTTTATCGTCCACATTACACTTCCTTACAAGGCTACACTGCGAACAGACGCCTTCCGAAAAAGTTCCTAACTTTTAATTTATATCTGATATTAACAAATTTCTGTTCTTCTTAAAAGGTTTTATCCTTTTCTCTATTGTGAATTTTATGGCCTTCAGCCATCTTCATTTATTTTCCCGCCCAATTACCATAACTATCTATTAGTCTTAGTGTCTTATTTCCTAATATAATTCCCACAGCATATCGTGACGTAATTCGACTACATTGCATTACACTTCTTTAGCTTTTGTTAGCTTTTCATCTTTCTGAGTCTAATATTTAGCGCCTTCAAAATTTAGGAAAAACGCCGATTTTTACCAAACTATTGCTCCGATCAACTTCAGAGTTTTAACTTTTGATTGTGACATACATCTGCACGTACTGAACAGCTTTTGGCTTTCTAGCTTCTTTACTTAATGCCCCTTATTTTTAAAAAATGATACGTTTAGAGAAACGTGTTCATTAGATCACTCCGAGACTTCACAACGTTCAAATTAATATACTGAAGCATATACTAACGAAGTTTGGAAAAGTCATCTTAATTTTTAATTTCATTCTTAGATTATGGCACAATATTTTGTATGATACGCACATGTATTTTATGATGACGTCGCTCTAGCTGCAGTGAAGTGGCGTAAGTCTCAGCTCACTCACTGCTCTCTATATCTTTCACAATCATACAGCCCTTGTTCCGCCACGGTGTCATCTTTCATGGCGGTACTACTAGGGGTGTTCAATAAGCAATGCACGTAATTTGTGTCCTGAAAGCAGTTTAATTTTATTCAGGATTCCAATACATCCTATTATTCCCTACTGTTTTGGTTACAAAATCCTATTTTTCGACATAATCTCTGCCCAATACGATGGCCCTACGGCACCCTACAGGTGTAGTCCATCAACAAAGGAGGTGGCTTACAAACCACTCGTTCGACCTGTACTTGAGTATTGCTCATCAGCGTGGGATCCGTACCAGGTCGGGTTGAAGGAGGAGATAGAGAAGATCCAAAGAAGAGCGACGCGTTTCGTCACAGGGTTATTTGGTAACCGTGGCAGCGTTAAGGAAATGTTTAGCAAACTCAAGTGGCAGACTCAGCAAGAGAGGCGCTCTCCATCGCGGTGTAGCTTGCTCGCCAGGTTTCGAGAGGGTGCGTTTCTGGATGAGGTATCGAATGTATTGCTTCCCCCTTCTTATACCTCCCGAGGAGATCACGAATGTAAAATTAGAGAGATTCGAGCGCGCACGGAGGCTTTCAGACAGTCGTTCTTCCCGCGAACCATACGCGACTGGAACAGAAAAGGGAGGTAATGACAGTGGCACGCAAAGTGCCCTCCGCCACACACTGTTGGGTGGCTTGCGGAGTATAAATGTAGATGTAGATGTACAGGCGGCACCTGTGTGCCTGCGTATTACCTGTCTATTAGTCGACGCTGAGCCAGTGTCTTGCTGAATGAATAACCTTCCCATCATCCGTGTACCGCTTCCGACGGAAAGCTTCCTTCATTGGGACAAAGCGGTGGAAGTCGGAAGGGGGATTGATAACGGAGAAGAGTCCAGTGAAGCTCTCTGAGCATCTCCGGGGAGCGCCGACTAGTGTGAAGCCTCGCATTGTCTTTGAGAAGGAGAAGTTAGGTTGCATTTTTCTGGCGGAGAACGGGGTGAAGTTGCTACTTCAATTTGCGAAGGGAAGCACATTACACTTGAGATTCGATCGTTGTGCTGTGAATGAGGACGTCAAATAAAATAGCCTTTTCAATGCAATAGAAGATGGTCACCATGAGTTTAGCAGTTGGGGATGATGCTCTGGATTTTCTATTCTTTGAGGGGAGGTGGTGTGGCATCACTCCATGGATTGTCGTTTTGTTTCCTGTTGATGGCTCCAAGTGGCTCTGACCACTATAGGACTTAACTTATGAGGTCATCAGACCCTAGAACTTAGAACTATTTTAACTTAACTAACCTAAGGACATCACACACATCCATGCCGGAGGCAGGATTCGAACCTGCAGCCGTAGTGGTCGCGCGGTTAAAGACTGAAGCGCCTAGAACCGCTCGGCCACAACGGCCGGCTTTTCCTGTACATAATGGTGAACCAAAATTTCACAGCCTATGAAGATATTCGACCGGAAATTGATACGATCAGCCTCTTAACTCGTAAACAGTTCTACACAGGTGGTCCTTCGTTGGTGTTTATATTCTTCTGTTAGTCTGCGAAGAATCTAGTGGGCGGAAACCTCTAAATACCCCGACTGGTGGGAGAGCGTGTCTACATTACCAAAAGAGACGTCCAGTTGAGCACCGAGGAGTTTGATTGTGATGCGTCGATAACGTTCACTGCAAATCCGGAAGTACACTATTACACGAGTCACAGCTGTGTGCGTCCGGCTGGCACGTCGTAGAACTGACTGGTTTAAGCGAAGCTGTTGCAGTGATGACAGACGCTTCGCCCTACGGCTCATCGTGCTTTTGTTCACTGCCGGATCTGTTTACGTAGCCTGCAGGCGCCTATCAATATATGCGACGCTTTGGTTTTCCGCCAAAAAGAAACTCGTTGATTGCTTTCTACTTGGAACACACATCCGTTGCAGACGCCACTTTTAAGGCTACTTCTAGCGCCGTCACATGTGGGTACTTCATGAAATTATAGTGGTGAAGCATGAGTATTACGTTATGTCTCGCATCAAATTCCACAGTTTTAGCAACCGAAGATCGCCGAGAAAAAATGTGTTATATTACTTATTGATCTACCGTTATAATCAACGAATGTGACGACCTACAGGGTTACGGTATGTCAGACAGGAAACCCATAGAGCCTACTTGGAAACAGCTTAAACGTTTACTTCGTAGTCGCAGGAAGGCACATACTGTGTGAGTTGAATAGTGCCACCTGCGAGGTGTGGTACGTGCTTGATCCTCAACTTCGGAAAACGTATCACGAGGATCCACTCTTTTGACGTATCAACTAGATGATCATTACTGTAGCAACACACTCCATCCGAACAGGACTGGTAAGACCCAACGGTATCGGCTGACCGCCGTGTCGTCCTCAGCCGGTAGGAGTCAATGAATTGCGGATTTAGATGGTAGTTGTCAGTCTTAGGAGCTACTTCGTAGTCAACCAGTGTGCCAGTAGGCTTACAAGGGCTGATCCCACTACTCACCAGTTCGGCAGACACAGACGGTCACCGATCCAAATGCTAGCCGAGCTCGACAAATCGTAACTCCAGTGATCTGACGGGAACTGGTGTTACGAATGCGGCCACGCCATTAAGAGAATATCATCCACAGTCCAATGTCGGTGTTGATTGGTCTAAGTGTGGCATAAAGGATTGTGTCGTGCAGTCATAAAAGGTACACGAGTGGGCCTTCGGTTCCGAAAGCCCATCTCGAAAATGTTTCGTTGAATTGTTCGCACTTGTGGATGGTCCAGCATTGAAATCTGCAGGAATTTGTTGAAGGATTGGGTTTCTATCACGTTGTCTGATTCTCTTCAGTCGTCGTTGGTTCCATTCTTGCAGGATTTTCTTCCGGTTGCAGCGTTGTTGTAGATTTGATGTCTTACCGGATTTCTGATATTCACGGTACACTCGTGAAATGGTCGTAAGGGAAAATCCCCACTTCATCGCTACCTCGAAGATACTGTGTATCATTACTCGTGCGTCGGCTATAACACCCCGTTCATAGTCATTCAAACCTTGATAAACTGGCATTTATCAGGAATAACCGATCTAACAACTGCAGCAGACACATGTTCTATTATACAGTCGTTTCCAACTGCTGCGCTGGGTTCTGCCTGTTTACATATCCCTGTACTTGAATACGTATGGCCGGCCGGAGTGGCCCTGCGGTTCTAGGCTCTACAGTCTGGAGCCGAGCGACGGTTGCAGTTTCGACTCCTGCTTCGGGCATGGATGTGTGTGATGTCCTTAGGTTAGTTAGTTCTAAGTTCTAAGTTCTAGGCGACTGATGACCTTAGAAGTTAAGTCGCATAGTGCTCAGAGCCATTTGAACCATTTGAATACGCATGCGTATACCAGGTTTTTTTTTCGCTTCAGTGTATGTTACCACGAACGGCATGTGTTTGACGTCTTCATTGACTTCCTCAAAACTTAGCAAATGTAAGTCGTGGTTGTGAACATTGTTTTGCGAAGCCGTGGGTGCATTATGTCAGCGCCAAGGTGAACTTGAACGTGGGCAAAGTGTTCGCCGTCTTATGATGGGTATTTCCATAAACAAGGTAGACGAAGTGTTTGGTGTTTCAAAAGGCACTGAATCGAACATTTATATTGCGTAACAGGAAAGCATCATCCGACAAGTCACAACGCGGAGGAAAGGAAGTGTTAAGTGACCGTAAGACAAGGTTTTCGACGAGAATTCTGAAGAAAAAGCAGCGCAGGGCAACCCCGAATTCCAACAGAAAAAGTCTTGGCGAAGCCACAACACCTACGCTATGGAGAAGGTAAAGAAAATCATTCGGTAGAATGAATTTAGATTCACAGTGTTTTCAGCTTCTGGCCAAGTCGGAGTGAAACATTCCGGCGGTTCGGTGATGATTTTGACGGATGATATCTCGGTATTTCAAGGGTCCCATGGTTATTGTTCAAGGTCGCATTAGTGTCATCGATTATGTGACTACTTTGGCGAATCATGTCCATCACAGGGTACAATGTTTGTTATCAAAAGGTGAAGGTGTGTTCCAAGATAACAGGGTCCCTGTTCGCAGCAGCTCTCATGGTCCCGGACTAGTTTCGAGAGCATCAGGATGAATTGTCGCATCTCCCTTGGACACAGTAGTCATCATATGTCAGTATTATTAAGTTTGCGTAATCTACTTTGGAGAGAATGGCGCATAATCATAAACCGCTTCCATCATCGTTTCCCAAAATTGTGACTACTTTGCTGGAGGGATGGTAAACGATTCCCTTTAAAACAATACATTCCGAGATGACTGGAAGCTATTTTGAATGCCAGCGGCTCTCCTGCATCGTATTAAGCATAGTTATATGTCTTTTCTTTATGTTTCCGTATTTTTCCCACTCCTGTACCTAATGCACACATCACTAGTTGTTACAAGAAAACATCTCTCATACTAGACACATAAGAGGACGAAACAGCGTAAACTGGAGAAATCTAGTGAACTGTACGAATAATAATAATACAATCTGTTGTTTCAATTTTTGTAATCTTTTATTTTTATGATACAATGGCATCAGAATTTCACTTTGCCGTAATTATTTTCGGCCAGGCCCATACATAAAAAGAGACATATATTCATTCGAGAATTTATAAAATCAGCCAAGTAACTATTTGCGTAATGACATAAAATTAACAGAGTTGTATCTTCGTTAATATGCAAGTAGTGAACCCTAAATAGGGCGCACTAAGATTCCCTGAGTGCCTGCAACTAACATCACAAAAATATCTTAAAAATTTATTGAAGTGTATGTTTTTGGGCAAGTATGGAGTTCACAGAATGACAGATTGGCAGCACTGTAATCATTGCCCACAACTCATTCAGTAAATATAACGTCACTGATTAGTGAAATGGATAGAGTTATCCGTTTGAATACTGGATACCGCCAGCTTGATTGCAAGTCTAGGTCTAATTTTGAACTGCTTAATAATCTTGTAGTACACCGTTTATCATACGATAAATATCATGCAAGTACATTTTTAATGTTGATCACAACAACTGTTAGTCAGACATTGAGAAATATTCATAAAACGCAGTAAAAAGTTAAAAATATAATTGCCTTCCATAGTACAGAAATAATTACGTAACTTATGAAAGTGGAAATATTAAATACATTAAGTACACTATCAGCGACAGCATGTCATTCACAAATCATACAAAGGCTGCACGGCTGTTCCTCAAATCGACCTTCCTGCAACGCCAAACATTTAGCGAATCGGTGTATAATATTCATATGGAACATCCGCCGAAAATGGATTATTGAAAATAGCTGTACTTAAGTGTCAATGTTAGCAGGGAAAATAGTTGTACCTCGATGACAGTGCACCTACAACCCATGATGTACCAGAAATCGTCACAAGAAATTTCGGACATTTCCTACGGTATTTCTTCTTGTGATCTGTGCAGAGTTTGGAAATATGCTAAGTTTTACACATTTGTTGTTGTTATACTCTATTGTCGAAAAACGTGTTTGATGCAGCTCTATACGCTACTATATCCTGTGACAGCCACTCCATCTTCGACTACCTACGACAACCTATCATCTTTCTGAAACTGCTCACTGTATTCATCTCTCTGTTTCCTTCCACGAACTATACCCTCACACTTTCCTCCAGTACTAGATTGATGATCCCTAGATGTTTCAGAATGTGTTCTGTCAACCAATCCCTTCTTTTAGTCATCTTGAGCCACAGGTTTCTTTTGTCCCCAATTCTGTTGAGTACCTCCACATTTGTTACCTTGTCCACCCATCTAATTTTCAGTATTCTTTGGACAATTCGCTTCTCTTATTGCCCAACTTTTACAAATTTAATTGCTGTGTAACGAATTATAGCTATTCTTCACCTACAGTGTTTTATGCTGAATGCAATTTATATTACGTATGTGTTAAAATATTACGTACGGACGGTTAAAACACATTTCATCGGTCGTGCATCATCCTCAAACGGAACGATCACTTCTAACACGGAACTCTAGATATTTCCAAATCAAGTGAATTTCAGTAATGTCTTGACAATTTTCCGCAGCTTGAAAATGGAAATTTAAAAACACTTAAAATTTGTAATAAAACCAAATTTTGATCATGCTTCTTCTTAATTTGATTTCGCTTACAGACTGCTGGTGTGTAGTAGTGTATTAATGTAACGTATAGGCTGTAAAGTAGAGACTTGGCAAGATTTTCGCGATTGAGACACCTTTCAGATTGAATACATGGGACCGTTTTGCGCCTTAGAAAAGTAGGTAAAAACCTTACTTTTTCGGAATAATTTTCATCACTTCAGAAAATGATGGCAGCACACATACACTAAACACTATCATTCAAGACGGAGAACAAACTTGCACTAAAGTACTATTGTGAGGTACTTCCAAGAAACAGTATTCTCCCAGACTAGACAAGTTCAAGCGTATTTTAAAAGATCTGCTATAAATGATATGCATCAATTAAGAAACCAGCGCCGTATCATGGAATCTGAAACTAGGAATTTGAAATAAAAAATTTACAGACAGTTCCGGAATCTACCTCAAGTATTCTTACAAGAAATTATACCCATTATAGTAAATGGAAACAGAGCTACTAAAAAGGCTGCTGCCCCGCTTCAGGAACCACACGTTTGTCTGGCCTATCAACAGATGCCCCTCCGTTGTGGTGGCACCTACGGTACGGCCATCTATATCGCTAAGGCACGCAAGCCTCCGCACCAACGGCAAGCTGTACACGAAAATTTATAACCGAAATTTTTGTACTGCTAGTAAATACGAAATCACGATGTGGAGTCCGAGCCCTTTAATTTTGATTCCCCCTGTATATTATTCACGTATGAGTTGACGTCGCCTTAAACGAAAATGTACGTTTTGCCACAGGATGCCACAAATCTACTCGCGAAGACAAAATTTATCCCATCATAGGCATAGCACGACCCACTGTTCGCAGACAAGTAGCTGTAGAGATCGAAAGATCACAACAAAGAATGATCCTTGACACCGGATGCATGTGCACCGAAAACAACGTGTTCACCTAAAATCCCGCAGAAGTTCATTGATACTACTGAAGAGCTCGCCACCAAGCCCGTCGCAAGGCGGCTATATTTTTGGGAAGAAATGCTGCCACACTCCACAATGGAGCTACCTGAGGAGAGATCTGCAGGATTTCAGTTACCTTTTACAACTTGGAGGTAATGAAACCGGCTGCGTACTGGAGTAACTGTATGCAAATCAAACCTATTTAAATCAGGTGTGAATGCGGAGCAATACAGGACTTGGACCACCTATTGATATGCCCATGTATGTCTATAACATGCACTAAGGACGATGTTTTGAAAGTCAATGACAAAGCAACCTACGTTGCTAATTACTGGGAAGGCAGGATATAATTGGTGCATGCGGATACGGAAGAAGAAGAAGATTCACGTATGGGCACTACTGCACCACGCGATGTACAACACATGGCATTGTCAAAGTTTTGTTTTGTCTTTCCTTTACGATCATATTACTCCCATTCCCTTTAAACCGGATTTTACCCACCCCTTCCATGCATGTCTAAAATAACGACCCTAGGATGTACTAAAATCTTCGAAATTAGATTTCTGACCGCAGATCCGGTGACATGTCCGAAATCCGGCACAGATTTACGCTTATAAAAGCATTCGACAATGTCAAAAGATTCAAGAAAAATTCAAAATCTTCAGTAAAATGGGAGTAAGCTGTGAGAAATAAAGAGTAACAGACACCGCGTTCAAAAAAAAAAGTCGGTATAATACCACATAAAAGATCGTCCTACTACGAAAACGACTGCGAGAAATCGGTGTGTTCGGAACAATGAGGATTGACTGTGGTGCTCCACGGACACACCAAATTCTCTACTCTGCAGGGTATGGCCGTCGTCACTTATTTAGAGTAGAGCCCGGCGACAAGTACACCTAGTCCAAACATTGATAATGCCGTGGACTCTTGTAGATCATGCAGGTCAGATCTTATTGTTTCCACTTTTTGCATACTGACAGGAAATTTGAAAGTGATTATATTTTCAGAGTTGTTTTATATCGCAACGGAATATTTACGGACATGTGTTCGTCATCAGAACTTTTTTCACTAAGACAAGAAATGTCCTCGCAATTGCGAATAAGGATCACCATCAGCCATAGAATGGAATGATGACAATGAAAATTTGTAGCGGACCGGGACTCGAACCCGTAATTCCCGCTTGTCGCAAGCGGTCGCCTTGCCATTTGGCTATCCATACCAGACTCACTGCCATACCAAGACTTCCGTATGTTGTCAATCATGCGTCTACGACCTGTAGTCGTACATCCATTGTGTATGCATGTCCAAAGGAACTTTGCATCGTGATCAGAATAACACAGGCAGTGCAATATCGTATTTCTTCACTAGGCTCCCTCTGCAACCCCTTGAAATTGATAATATGAATTGTGCAACTCCTTGTACGTAATGGTATATGTGCTTACGATGATTTTGTGGTTACTTTTATTAAATTAGTGAGATAGTAGTTTCAAACACATCTCAAAAAAGTGAAGAAAAAATAAACATTGTTTCAAATTTCAGCGTTTATTGCGATAGGGAAAAGTCTTTAGCTGGGTGTAGACAGCAATTCGTAAGAGCGTGGTTATATGGATCCTCTATGCTAAGAAATTACTGGACACTAATAATTTGTTACAGTAAAGCAATTTTAGAAAAGCGAAAATATACATAGTTACATTTATTTTCAGTAGTAAAAATGAATATCAGGTCCGTGCTGACGTATAGGTTGCGTTGCACACAAGCCGGACAGGGTGGCCGAGCGGTTCTAGGCACTACAGACTAGAACCGCGTGACCGCTACGGTCGCAGGCTCGAATCCTGCCTCGGGCATGGATGTGTGTGTTGTTCTTAGGTTAGTTAGGTTTAAGTAGTTCTAGGGGACTGATGACCTCAGCATTTACGTCCCACGGTACTCAAAGCCATTTGAACCATTTTGCGATGCACATGTCATTCTCTAGCTCTTTCAAATGCTCCGTTAAAAGAGCGTTTTAAAAGCCTGGAGATTCTATGAATTGCTTTATAAGTCATATCAGTTAATTGGTAAGCATGTTTCTACAAAATATGCCGAAACAGATAATCCTTTCCGCCCGCTTTGCGGAGGATCCTGGTTGGATTTCCGTCCCTGCCATGGATTTTTCCTTGGTGAGAAGACTGGAATGACACAAATTCATTCACATGATGCCAACTGAGGAGTTGCGTTATCGAGCAATAGCGACTGCAGATCACTAAAACTGAAAGCGGCCAGAAGAGTTCTGTGCTCGTCCAATGACGTCGTTAGCAGCGGCTGTCATCGCCATCGGCCGACACCGGTGGGGTCACCAGGGCCTGTGGACGGAGTGATATCTCGACCTGAAACTGCTGTTACCGTCGATACTGTTTATATCGTGTAGTGGTACACAACACCTGCCGCACAACTTGCTCCTACAGTAGGAAACCGGAAAACGTTATGCTGCATCACGCTGCTTTCGATGATCTGACTCGATCCCATTTACAGGCGTCATTCAAGCAGTCAATCTGAATATTGCTCAATCACAGCTTATCACGGGAATGCAGGTGAACAGTAAAATCCATAACATATCATAACAATGGGAGGAACTCAACGTTGAGTCGTTATTTGAAACGTATATATGTCAATAGGAAAACGAATGTTACTTATTGAAGTCGGGAGGAAATAATGGACCAGTAATCAATGATGGTGATGGTTAATTTGTGGGGCGCCTAACTGCGAGGTCATGAGCGCCCGCACTAAGTCTCAGTTCTTCTCACAGTCCAAGTTTTTACACAGTCCAATTTAGTCACTGTCACAAATGATGATAATGATGATGAAATTATGAGGACAACACATATACCCAGTGCCCTGGCGAAGAAAATCCCCAGTGAGGCCGGGAATCTAACCCGGGACCCCGTGATCTAGAGACACCAACGCCAGTAATCAATGTCGTATTTTACTTGTGATTAAGTATGAAATACAAATTAAAAGTTAGAAAATAATGTAACATATGCCACTGTAGGGTTGAGACGAACGAGAGAGACAAATACAGCCTATCGAAAGAATTCGGACAACCACATGTAATGCGAACCTAACAAATAGATATCTCCAGATGCAGACGCAACCCATATAAATAAGGTGGGAACTATTGTGTTTTTATAAGTGAAGCAGTAGCAATGGAACTGGTCGGTCAAGAGAACTCAGTGACTTTCACGTGAACCAATCGGTATATGTCGCCCGACTAACGATCTAGAAACACATCAGGTACATTTCAACACTTCTAAGGCTGGGCGAGTCGATTTTTGGTGACGTGAATGTGAAGTGGGAAAACGAAGGAACAAGCACGGCTGGAAGAAACCAGGCGCCTCTCATGTAATGACGGAGAGCCAACGTCGAGCACTGAGGCGGTTGGTTGTAGCAAATCGTGAACCTTTCCAGTCTGCTGGATGGCTTGCTGCCGCACTCCATGAGTTCCTCTCCGGCGTCAGCCTGTCTTCCGAAATTATTGTACACAAGGTGTTCCGTTATTAATTTCATGTATTAAAATCTCTGTCTTCCTCTACTTTTTTTTCTCCACGGTTCCCTCATGTACCATGTCGATTATTCCCCGCTACCTTAAAACTTGTCCTATCAACCTGCCCCTTCTTCTTGTCAGTGCTTTCCATACGTTCCTTTCTCATTCCTTACCATCTAAATGTCAACACTCTTCTCTAGCACGTCATCACAACCTATTCGATTCTCTTCTATCTCATTTTCTCCACAGTCCATGAGTCACTACTGTACTCGTACGATGAGATGTTCAAAATGAGCATTCTCAGAAATCTCTTCCTCCGATTAAAGCCTACATTTGACACTAACAGACTACATTTGGCCAGGAACGCCTTTTCGCGTGTACTAGACCTCTTTTTGCGTCCTTCCTTGTAGGATATTTCTTCTGTGTAGTTATCACAGATTTTGACCTTAATCTTCTCGCTATTCTCATTTCGGGTACCACTCAGTATTTTCGTATTTCTTCGGCTTACTCTCCATCCATATTCTGTACTCGTTAGACTGTTCGTTCCAGCAAAACGTTTCTGCAATTCTTCTTCACTCTCAACTGAGCTGCCTATTGTGGTATTCCATATCGCATTATCCACATCTTAAACGAACTTCAAACGCGTGGCATCAGTACTTCAGCATCCAACTTCCAACTTCCTTCGACTCTGCTTCTTGTTGTGCCTGAGAAGCCAACTTAAGCAGCTTTTGTTTACTTTCACCATGTGCAGTGAGTTAAAACAATAGTGTACAATGGTCCAAGAGCTCCTCGTAAGCCATACATTACTGTAGCTAATCCTGAGCGACGCTTGAGGTGGTGTGAAGAGCTATACCACTTGGACTGCGTATGACTAGAAACGAGTGGCAGTCAAATGAAAGGGCCATGGTTTTTCGAATTCGTGGAGGATCTTATCGTCCATTACATGTAGCGCCATCAGTGTAGTGTGGAAGATGCAGTTTGGGGGATGTTTGAATTGTGAAGTCTCCTCATTGCACGTAAGAAACGCCAGATGTGGAAGGTTATAAATATATTTAACTCACTTTGTACTGTGAACAGTTCGTAGATGGTGATTGTATCAGCACGACAATGCAACCTTTCGTTAAGCAGCAATTTTCTGTGGATAGTGACGTTCCTGAAATGGATGGGTCTACCCAGACTACCGACCTCAACCAAATGGAGCATCTTGAGAATCCGACTTCACAATATATCTTTGAGATCAACATCAATGTCTTCATTTGTTTCGGCTCTTGAGGAACAATGGACTATACAGACTTTCAGACACCTCATTACATATATTCCCAACAGACTTGCATCAGTCGTAAAGGCGTAGAGAGGACATCTGTCATATTAATGTGCAATAATATAAGTTCAGATACTTTAAATCCTACAGAGTTCTAGCAATGAGGACCAAATCTGGAGCATGAAGTGTTAGCTTGCTTGCAGGCCGTAGCATATCGCCGTGTCTAGCAGACGGCGGCTGGCGGTTGTCTTCCGATCACGGGATTAATGCGGGTTATCTACGATTCGCTAATAGTAACCGTTGTGCTCCATTTTCAATGTCCTTCATTACTATTACACGTTCGTGAGACCTACTGGCAGACTATGTCCAACGTGGAGCCTGTTTCGATGTCCTCTGTGATGGACATTGGTTATGCCGAAGCTTCGTGTTCTCCAGGACACTGGAAAAATGAGGCTATGAGACCCTGCTGGGTCCTGTTTAAGAACTCAGAGACTGTCCGGGCAGGCACGGTTTTGATGACGGTGGAGATATCTAGGTTAGGGCGGTAAACAGGAAGGTCATCAACTACATCTCACTGTCTTCTCTTACCACCCTATAACCTTACCTCTGCTATTGTAATTTAGTATGCTTTTACCTAAATAACAGAAAAGCCTGTGTCAATGTTGCCTCGTATACTCTATCCCAACGGAACAAATAGTCCAGTTACGGGAAAAGCCACGTATAACCATCTTACTAATATTTAGTTTAGTTTCCAACTAAAGTACAATATGGGAGGGTACTCCTGTTAATAGAATAAGCTAATCAATAGAATTATCCTTTTTGCAGGATTTGACCATATGATGTCAGACTATTCAATTCTTTTCCCAAGATTTTACCCAGCGATTAAATACAAATGCTGTATGAATAATATTATACTGAACTAGTACAACTTAGTTCCAAGTTCATTTAGTGGCTTAAAACGTGTACTACTGGTCGCCAACCTATCCAGGCAATGCTACAGTGAAGTATTGGAAAAGCAGAAGTATGAGTTTTTGGCTACTTTCTTCCTACTGTGTAATTTGGTTCTTCATATTAATATTACTCCACGTAAACAATGTTAGTGCAAACACTAGACATTTTTTTGACTACTACACGCTTATACATTAAGTTTTAAAAAGAGAAAAAAAAACAGTAGTTAACTTCAGGGAAGGTAAAAAAAATTGGCGAGACCGACATATAGAAAATCATGAAATCAGAAGTATGAGTTATTGCGTACTTTCTTCCTACTGTGTTATTTGTTTCTTCAAACCAATATTACTCCACATAAACAATGTTAGTGCAGACACTGTTTTTTTACTACTAACCCTTAAGCATTACGTTTTAAAAAGAGAGAAAGTACAGTATATGGCTTCAGGGAAGCTAAAAAATTTGACCAGGGGGATGTACAGAAAATCATTTTCTATAATGAACAAACTTAAATACTAAAATATTTAGATACTAAAGCACACACTTTTTATACAGGTCATCAGATAATTTCACTTCAAGAAAACCTTATTCTTACTGGAATTTACTTTCAACAGCTATTATTCGTTGAAATACCTCTGTATAGTCATTTACCAGAGTCCAGTAACTTAGCCACACTCTGATTGAATTTCACGTAAGCAAACGTGTACTATAACACTTTATAGTTGTTAAGAAAACACAAAATCAACTTTAAACTATGCCTCTTTATATGAACTTGGCACTTCATCAGTCTATAAAATATGATACTGGGATTCATCAGACACCAGGAAGGAGCCCTATATAGGTGTATAATTAGGATGAAATAACAGAGCGCATCACTTTGTTTAACGTTCAAGAATGGTTATTAAAATACAGTTTAAATTACTGGTTCACGCCGTACAAAAGTAAATTGCCTATAAAAAGTTTTATCTGGTGGCTGTAGGCTTGGATGTGGCGAACAATTATGGCGGCTACACTACCCACAATATGACCTGCAAGTCTCTTGCTGTAAGGGGCTTAACTTCTCATCTTGGCGTCGTTCATTTCTATATACAGTAGCCTAACAACTCGCAGCTATGCCGGAAGCCATTTGCAGTCTCCATCCGGAGCATTTTGTGCGAATTTGCAGAATAAGCTTCTCCTGCTCAACAAAGGTGTTGCCTCAATCACTGCTGCCTACAGACTCTAAGTTGCGAGCCAGCTCGCCCTTACCATCTTTTCCACTTCGCAGAACCATTTTCGTTCTAAACAAAAGCACACTGGCTTTTGTATGACACCTATTTTTTATATTGTTGCTAAGCATGACCATTTCTTAAATTGCTAAATTTACATTCAAATGAACAATTTACACACACAAATATTTTTAAATACTGAAGATCATCAGAACATTATTTAACATAATAAACAATTTGCATGTTATTTTACTTAAATTACTCACGTACAATACAAAGCACTTCAACTGCCAGTACAGTACACTTTACATATAGAGAATTTTTATTACTAATCTGCGAAAATTTTTTAAAGCAAAAAATTATAAATTTAAATTAGCCATAAACAAATATTGTTATAAACAGCCGGTCCGACAGAAGGTATATTCTACATACAGCTTAGATCCGAGGTCACTGTGCAGACCTTTTTGCCGGCAGTTACCTGGCCTGTCAAAACCACCCACGGAAGTGTCCCTGTACTCTTAGCCAAAACAGATCAGAACACTGTTAAACATCGATGTGACTGTGTCGTAAAAAATGTAAAATACAATGGAACACAAGTAAATCAGCCGTTTAAGCTCCAGGAGAGTACGCTATTCTTTTCAAGTCACATAATGTGAAATCGTACCTGTTTCTTGCTGACGATTATCTGGTTTACTCTAACTAAATTGAATCACCGCTTGTCTGCAGGAGAGGTCGCAGTCCCGGCGTGTAACTCCTTCCGACGGCTACAAGAAGCTGGAATCGACGCCGAGCGTCCGTTTCAAGACGAAAGGCCGCAGTCGGGCGTCGCGTCACCCAGCGACGCCTGCCGTCGCCTCGTCAGAGGTGGAACTGCTGGGCGCGTCCTTCACACTCTACAGCGGTGACGACACCGACACAGACGTCGATGACCTGGACGACGTTTCGACGCAGTTGTTTACGAGAACTTAGCCACCCACCCGGCGTGATTTTGCGTTCATTCATACGACGAGAGTAGAACTGGCATGCCAAAAGCGAAACTGTGGTTCTCCTGACATATGCGTAATTGTATCTCGCGATCCGAGCGAAAGGTCATCCATATGATCTCCCCAGTAATTCGTGCTCATTGTAGCTGTCGTAAGAATTTATTGTTCTTGAACATCTGTATACGGCTGCTTATCTCATTTCTAACCTTAGCATCTGAACACAGTTCGTCGTAATGTTGTAAGTCTGAGGACCAATTTACAAATTTTGTTTCAAGTAATATTTAACGCCCCTGATTTACTACGACTCTCAGCAAAAAGCAAAAGAAACTTAAAAAAAGAAAGTTGCGCGGCTAGTATACTGTTCGTACTAGAAGTAGGCTTACAATATATTTGTAATGTTGTTTCTGTCCTCTTGGTGTTTCGGAGAGCCCACATAGTCCTAATATCTTTTGTGGAAAGATGATGTAGCTGTTCTTCAAGATAACGTGTTTCTCTGGTGAGATACCACCATTATCGGCGTGTGTGTGCCCCAGATATGTCTGTAGTCTTTTCAACGTGGGACAAATTTCTATGTTCCCACTTGCTAGTGGCAGTGAGAACTACTGGCGTGGGTGACAGTTTAAAATAAAGAAAGTGTCACATTTTTTTAATCCAGCGAAAGTGCCTACACTGTAGCTCTAGGTTTGACTGTATGTAAGTCAAATACTACTTGAGGAGCCCTGATTCCTAACATGTAAATTCTTCGCTCCGCCTTGAGGAAATTTCTTTTCGCAACCCAGGATTGTGTGTGTATTCCACTTGTCACTTCTACGAGCCCAGCAAAGAAATGGCGAAACAGTTACGTCAAAAAGGAACTAAAAATTCTGTCCCTCTTTTCTGTCATGCTCTCGTACCAGAAATAAAGTGTAGACATCGCGCTTCACTTGTGATTAAAGTTTCAATGATCTGCATCTGAGTTTTAGTTGAATTAATATTGTTGTCGTTCGGAACATTAGCCTCAGGCACCTGGGCCCATTGATAAGTCTGTACATGAAGTTTTTAATATTTTTCCATGTTCACGGTGGAATTTTAATCAAAGCGTCTAGAAGTAGTTTGTTGTTACAATGCCTTTTGTGTGTATATCCGCCAACACGCCCCACCTTCTTGCCCTCCCAAATATGACTATATTTGTTAGAACGTCTAAACGTTTGACTGATAAGTACAATTATCTACTTATGAGAGATGGTCCATTTCCTGAATAGATTAAGGGACGCGCGTGATCAGTAAAGTGATATTTATGTTGAAACAGGAATACAGTTTTCGGAGCAATTACCAGAAAGTAAAAGCTGCGTTCCACGCTATTATAAGCTCGCTTCCCTTAACGTGAAAATGCTTTCAATATTTTCGAAGTGATATTTTTGTAATATATGTGAGACACACGTGTCGCGCTGAAGGATATTCGACTCTGCGGTGCGGCATCGGGCAGACAGCGCTTCAGAAGCTACAGCTGAGATGGTAGTGACCGAGCGGCGCCGAAAAAGTGCTGAAGACTGTAGATGCTACTGTCAAGTCCTGTTACAACGTTTTGTATGTGATATCTACAAAAATTATTTATCATGATGGAGTGAGTTATGTGAAATCTTTTCAAATGTGTCTATAATTACTATTATCGTGTAAACGTTTTGTAAGTTGACTGTGGAAATAAATTATTGGTGTAATTTATTGTAAACGTTGGTGGCACTGTCTCCTTTGGCAGTAATGAACTGCTGTATTACACTCAGCATATTTAGGTTTCATACAAATTGGCTTAGACGAGAGATTTTTGGTTTACTTGTAAGGTAATATTTACGTGGAAACTCTTGATTTCTACCGCTTTTTCTTCAGTCATTGAGACTAGCCCACTTTCATAAATCGTGTTGTTGCTAGGTGTGAATAGATTAGGTGTCCTTTTTGTAGCACAGATCCGCAGTTAAGATATCCTCGAGGACGCAGAACAAGTCACAAAACAAGAATGCATAAGGGGTAAGTTAATCTTCTCTCGCATATACCTCAAGTGAAATGATCCTCATTGATGTGCAATATGTCAACAACTCTCAGACTATTATTATTCATGAGGTACAGAAAAACTTGTCAGAAGCTATAGAAATCTACAATAAAATGAGTTCCATATGAAACTGCACTGACGACGTGAAGCTCACAATTTACCTGAAGCTGAAATTACTGGATACAAGTAGGGAAATCCAGCTTTGCCAGCTGTTTATTTATAACTCTGCGCCCACGGTTACCACGTAGCGACTGGCCTTGTACTTAACGTTTATGACGTCATATCTCCTGAACAACGTGTCATAGTAACAAGTGATTTTGTAGGTACATTTCACATTCATATTTGGAAACTGTCTGCAAAATGTGTTGCGAGGGGAATTTCTAACGAAGCAAAAGATTTAAACGTCATGTACGATGCAGCAGTTTTTCACGCATCTCCTGAGCTATGTATTGTGCAATGAAATTATATTGACGGTACATACGGATATTCTTTGCGAAGTTTTCGCGATTAGAGATAGTGGGGAAAAATAAAAAATGTAAACGTGATTCAAGACGTAGCAGTTATTCGAGCGTCTCATTGTAATGATGTCATAGCTCCTGATCAATGTGTCGTACAATGATATAAGTTCGCACTTACATTCAGTGACGTATATGCTGGCCGGCCGCGGTGGTCTTGCGGTTCTAGGCGCTCAGCCCGGAACCGCGGGACTGCTACGGTCACAGGTTCGAATCCTGCCTCGGGCATGGACGTGTGTGATGTCCTTAGGTTAGGTTTAAGTTGTTCTACGTTCTAGGGGACTGATGACCACAGATGTTAAGTCCCATAGTGCTCAGAGCCATTTCAACCATTTTTGAGGTATATGCATGCTGTCTGTAACCTTTGGCACGAATGCAGTTAGTAGTAAAGAAGTAAATTATACTATCGTACCTCTTGCGGTACTTTTACTGTCTGAAAAACAGGAAAGTATTAAACGATAAACTTTCTTTCTTTCATAATTTTGTAGGGGTTGCGAGAAAAATAATTTCGAGAAGTTCTAATTAACGTGTAAAATTTGTAGCAAGTGGCTAAGTGCTCTCATTTTCAAATACTGGACGAATAAAGACTGGAAATTAACGCGTCTTCGGCTACGCTTCTTTTTCACCCCAAGCCTCACCCCTTTGTCGTGTAAGTGGTTCTTACCCCCACAGTCACTGACGCCTGACAGTAAGGTACATGTGGGCCAAAGTTGGCTGAAATCGATTAGGTAGTTTAGGAGGAGACATAGAAAATACACACACACACACACACACACACACACACACACACACGTAAATTACCTTATAATGGTTGGAGTTCACAGTCACATAGTATTTTTTAAAGTCATCATAATCGCCTTTCACTGTAGAAATTATTTATTTCATCACAGAATTTTCGGCCTTTGGGCTATTTTCAAGTGGTAATGTAATAGTTCTTGCTTCAGCACATGTCAGGCTTTAAAATCCTTCAACATGTAAACAAGCCATCGTTAAAAATAACTGTAGAAATACAGTAACATTAGACAACTGAGTTGCCCATGAAACGTCCCATTTAAAAAATTATACAATATTGGTCTATATGAAACGTCCCCTTAGAACAATTATGCACGACTGTGCTTAAAGTGACACACAATTGTTTTTAGCGCAACGCAATCTGACTTTCAATAATCCTTACAAGAGAATGGCCCTGACTAACATCAACCTATATGTTTCACAAATCACTTACCTCACAAAAATCTTTGTTACTCGAACTACTGCAATACAGCGAGCGCCACTACTGTCAGCTAACTAAAAGATTCAAACTACGGAAGTCACTAACTACTGATAGGCACAGTTAGCAAATGAAAGATTTTAATAGAGAACAAACAGTGTATTTACCTTAATAGTCATAATATATATAGCAGTTCATGACACCAATTCTTACAAATTTCAAAATTCCGCCATCTCTTTCCCCACGTCCACCACTGCTGGCGGCTCACCTCCAACTGCGCAACGCTACGCGCTGTTAGCATCCAGCTGCTGCTGCCCAACACTACAATGGCAGACAACAATGCAAACCAGTCACAGACTGCACACAGCACAGCCAGTGATTTTCATACAGAGCGCTACGTAGCGGCGGCGTTACCAATAAAAAAACCTAAACAGCCTACTTACACCCAGTTGGAAAAGCGACTAAGTCAGTTTTAGAAGATTTTTGGGAAAAGTCGGAAAACGTAGCCTTGCTATCACAGCAATACTACAACAGCGGTTAATGTCTCAAAAAAAGGGGGGGACAACGTAGCGGCCGAATCATAAATGTCTCTGTAGTCCTACATTAACCTCTTATTAATATTTTATGTACAAAATTGTACTTAGCCCGTGTTGCAACCGATTGGGCTTGTTAGCCGCTTTTGCAACCGCATAAGCGGCCGTGATGGAATGCAGTCGGTTGCAAAATAGGCCGAAAGGTTAATTACGATGCTCATCTGGCTATGTCGGTAAGAATGGTTGTCTACAGTAGTATACTAAAGTAATTAGAAAGGAAGAAAATTAAACGAACAGAGTAATGAAACACTGTTTCACTTTAAATAGTTAAAAACCTTGAAACCTTTGTATAGAAAAACTAAACATGAACTACTACAAGGTGTAATATTAATATTACTCAGATTTAATTACTGAATTCAGTCTTCAAACCTATCATGAAAGTGAGAAACTTTGGAAATAAATCTTAGAAAAATCAAATACTGCAAACATACGATTACAAGGAAAAATTAAGTATAGAGCGTTTAGTCTATGTTCGTGGAATCGTCGTACCAAGAGTTCAAAATCAAGTCATTCATCTTTGCCGTTTTGACAATCGTCTGTTTCCATGATTTTCAGCTGCTCAAAAACATCGAAATTTTTCTTCCTTGGGTCATGTCTCTTCCTACTGTAGTTCTAGCTTTTTCAGTGGGACGCATTTTGGAATCGCCTAAAGAAGAGCTTATTTCGTGGTACGTTTGTCTCTTTTAAGAATAGATTTCGGCTCTCCAATTTAAAAATTTATTTATTTAATAGTGTTTGATGTATAACAATCTCAATACCACATAAAATACATAACCACAGACACATTAAAATACAGTTTATATCTTTATATCTAAGCCATTAATCCAATCCACCACTTCGGAAGTAACCAGGTTCCAATCCACTAGAGCTCCAGGGAAGGCACGGTGGGGGCCGTCAACTGCTATATGCTTCATTGCTTGTGGAATGTCAGCACAGTCACAGTATTGGATGTCCAATCATTCCCATTTATGTAGAATCGAAGCACTTCTTCCCACACCAGATCTGCAACGATTAAGCCTGCTCCAAATGTATCTTGGCAAGCTGAAACCATTGAGAATTACAGTTGAATCTTCAACTTGCAAGATGCCTTGGGGAGTAGAAGATGTCCATTCCTTCCACCGGCTGTCTATGGGGTCGAAATGGTTGCTTAACAATTACATGGCCGTTATACATGCCGGTGTATGTGACTTAAACCTTGATGATTCTAGCTGTCTCACATCTTCGTGAATTGAGGGTGACGAGTTATTCAGTATTCTTGACCACAGATGACCAAGATGTTTTGTCTTCTGATGTGAGGTGGTGTTATGTTACACAACAGCAGTAGCCATTGGACTGGAATAGCAAGTAATGTTCCACATATGATACGGATAGTGTGACGAAGTTGTGTGTCCACAAAGTGTGAATGGCAGCTATTAAGTCATATTGCAGAGCAGTACTATACTGAGGTAGAGACGAGTGCCAGAGCAGTTATTCAACCCCCTATGATGTACCAGCTATACGCTACAGAAGGTTATTACGGCTATTCAGTTTTGCAGCAGATTTACGTAATTGGGCTTTATATGTTAGGATCCTTTCCAAAGTCAAACCCAGATATCTAGGTCAATGAACCCTAATGCTTCCCCTCTTAAATTGACTCTTGATTGGTAATTTGAGAGTCTCTTGTCATGGTGAAAAGTAGATACATCACTTTTGTGAGGGTCCGGTTTCAAACGCCATTTCTTAAAGTATTTTTCCAGGAGTACAAGGTCTTGGTTGAGGACATTCTCTGCTTCTGCAAAATTAGTGCGTTGAACAGTGAGGTTGATACTACCTGCACATATGAATTTTCGGGAGAGTATGTTAGGCAGATCATGTGTGTATAAATTGAAAACTGCTGGAGAGAGGACCGAACCTTGTGGTAGACAATTCCTCAATTTGCAGAATCGGCTTCTTTTCTTTTATGAGTAAACTGGAATTATTCCGTTACTTAGCTAATTTTGTATTGAAGTTGATATCTTCACACAGGGAACCACCTTGATCAGTTTTAATAAAAGATCTTTCTTCAAAATGATGTAGTAAGCTGCCGTGAGAGCAATGAAAATTAAATAATACTTCTGCTTGCAGAAAACATAATTTTTAGCTTGCTATCTTCGTGATAATATATGTCTTAGATTTAGAAACTGGAAGTGCCAGGATCCAGAAGCTTTATCTTTATTGACGTCAGTGGCGATGTTCTTCCAGTGTCTCACTTTGCAGTGGTCCGACCCCAAATGCCCAATTGTGGCAAATTTTCCCATTATGCCGACGTATACTGCAGGGTCTTCGATTATGCTCAGTTTTGAAAATTTTCTATCCATGTTTCCAAAAATTCAAACAGGGGTATAAAAGTATGACCGACGATCGGGAACCACACCTCAGCAGTCTGTGCGTGTACCGGAGCAGCATATAGGAACCGGTATTCTTGTTTTGGCCACCGCATTCATCCGAAAAGAGGCGTAGTTTGGTAACACCATGCAATTTGGTGTTAAGCAGTTGATGATGAAGAGGTGAAGCAATCCGATTCGACACCTTTGCAAACTCGTTCTCCAGCCAAACACACGAGGTCACATTGTCTTTCGTCTGACTTCTCGTAGAGGAACCTGGGAAAACCGTACATATGTTTGGGATAATAAGCCACCTGATATGCGACTTTTGGAAGGACATAATTTTTCTCACAGTCATAACTTAAAATTAGTTGACCTTCCACTTCTTCCTTCAGTTTTTCATTAAAAAAATATGGCTCCAAACTTTGTGAGCTGTAAGCTGATGTTGGAAATTTTTCTTTTCCGTTGGCCGATCTTAAGGAAATCATGCTTTGTAGCGATGAGCATGTAGAGCATGCGTCAATGTAAAGTGCTCCGAAGCCGATACCAAAATTATTGCAGAATACTGTCAGGTAGTAGTGATACTTTTCGTCCAGATTCAGGATCTTTATCATAGAACAATATCCGCTTATTTTTAGATTTAACTCCCTGCGTAAATATTGGCGATGTAACATTTTTCCTCTAGATTGTTGTTCAATGTGTCTGACAACTGCATTTTTCCTATCTTCGTACAACTTCGTTCTTCTGTCACCTCCTCTTCTTTCGGCGGCTACAGGTGAGGAATCTTTCATTATACTGTGACAAATTTTGTACAGTCTCATTTTTTTTTATTTGCAGAATCCTCATGAAAGCCTCTCTGCAAACCCTGATGTTTACAGAAACTCCTTCACGTTTTTATTTTGGTGTTTACAGAAACTCCCTCACGGTATTTTTTCTTTTTTAGCACAAACGCCGTAATTACTGGCTTTTGATACTTTGCCTCCTGTAAGGTTAGTTTTTGTTTGGTACACACAGATAAGTGAAAAATGAAACTGAAAACCAACTGACAGTAGTTTTATGTCAATGCAGTCAGATGATCAGTGTTCCTATTTCCAAGTACGCTGAATTTACAAGAAAAGTGTTCCACAAAAGGTTAGGTAACGTTGCTAGGTCATTAATTCCAATTAAGATTGTAATTAATATTTAAACATTACTATAAGCATTGGTCTTCCTGACCTCTTTCTTCTCTCGAAGTTAAGTTTTCATTGTTGTACATTCCGTATTCTCTTCCTACAAGTAGAGTTTCTAGTGGCATCTTCCCTCTCATGATTAAAGCTAATCGCAGCTCTACAGTCGTCAGGTTCGTCGAAATGTACTTCTGTAGGAGAAATTTCCTCTTGATTTTCCTTGCCCATTTCGAACTGTGCTACAATAAAACTGACTACAAAGTCGTTTTAAAATACAGAATGTATCGAATGATTTGCTATAACTGGCTCAATTTGCTCAAACGCAGATTCTTGAGCAGGCCCCCATTCAAAACGCACCCCTTCAGCGGTGCAATTCATTTCAAGGAGCCGCCAACTGAGGAAAATTAGGGACAAAACGCCTAAAATAATTAGCCATGCCTATGAACCTGGCGATCTCACATTTATCAGTAGGCTGCGGGAGAGCTCTTATTGCCTTAGTCCGCTCCTGGTCAGTACGAGTGTTCTAGCCTGATACTAGGTGACCTAAGAAAGATACCTGCTGCCTATCGGTGTCAGCTTACTGGGTTTAACAACTAATACGGCTCCCTCCAATCTAGCAGAAATCTGCTGAATGTGACCCAAATGCTCCTGGAGCGAAAGGCTATAAATTACTACGTCGTCCAAATAATTATAAACAGAGACTAATTCCAAGTCCCCAAGAATGTTATCTACGAAACGAGTAGGAGGGGTTGCGCCAGTGGCCAAACCAAAGGGAACCCTATTAAACGCAAATTTCAATCAGTACAAAATGCAGTAACATGCTTACATTCGTCGGTTGAGGGAATCTGATAAGAGGCTTGATTCAAATCGAGCGCAGTAAACCAATTAGCGACGGCGAACCAAGTAAAAGAGTTATGAAGATCAGGTAGAGGAACTGATTCAAGGACAACCTTCGTGTGCAGGCGCCGGTAATGAACAACAGGCCTGAAATCCCGTCCCTGATCTTAGGAACAAGAAATATGGGGGAGGCATAAGCAGATGTAGAAGGCCTAATACTCCTTACTCAAGCATTTTAGATATCTTTGCTCTTAGTATCTTCATCTTAGGCGGTGAGAAGTGATAAGGGCACTGCCTGACTGGAATATCGTCAGATAGAGAAGCTCAGGAACCTCCCCAAAAACTGCCTAGTTCAGAGGCCTGCTCTGACGGCTAATGTTAGTATCAACAGCCAGCATAGCGGCATTTCGATGCCTCGTACGTTTAGCACAGTCACAAAACTCAAATCTCTAAGCAGAAATGAATTTAAACACGATGGTGTGCCTGAAATAATCCAAAACCAGACCGGTTTTATCGACAAAATCACATCCCAAAATAAAATCAACCTGGAGCTTCTTAACCAAGGCCAAAGACAAAGGCCAGGAGAAATCCCTAACCGAGATAATCAATCAGACCCTACTATGGAGGGGTAACACATGGCAATTGGCCACCCAACATCACTGTACGGGAGAAAGGATCGACCATAGTCTCGTAAGATGACCATATTCAAGAAACCATTCCAAGCTTAACAAGGAAAAGGAGCTACCAGAATCCAAACGGGCACAAATAGGTTCGCCACCTACTCGAAAGCATAAATAAGGCAAATGGGGTGATGATGAGAGGGCGACACGGGTACACCGATGTTTAGAGGTTCTCTCCCGAAGTCGCTGCCCAGCCGAGCGTCACTTATGGACTCTGGGCGAGCGCGCGTTCCCCACACAACAATCGAAACCAAATCCCGTTCTGGAAAATCGATCAACAAGGCCATGCAGGCTGTCTTAACTCTGTCCACATACTCATCTCATGTAACACCTATTTATCTTGTTGCATCTGCCAAATGTAATGACACTCAAAGTTCCTGCAAGAGTAAAATTGTGTGCGGAACCTAGACTCGAACTCAGGACCTTTGCGTTTTTGTAAAGTTTGGAAAGTAGGAGACGAGGTGCTGGCGAAATTAAAGCCGTGAGAAGGGACTTAGTCGTGCTCGGGTAGCTCAGTCAGCAGAGCTTATGTTGACACTTTGTGTTATGGAGGTCACGTAACAAAGAAACATTCGCAAGAGCAACAATCATTTATATTAACAAAGGAAAAACAACAAATGTCCAGTAAAACGTTTATGTAGAGGACGATGAAAAACGCATTGGTTATACCGGTTGAACTCCAATAAAAACTACCTTAATGAATATCAAAAGCAAGCAATGTCGTTAAAGATAGTTATGAGGAAGAAAAATATCCATTCAAGAGAAGTTACTCCTAGTCAGACCTGAGAACAACATTGTGAATTAGGTGCTACAAATGTCACTTACATCACGCATTTTACATGTATTATATTATCCTTTAGAATTTCCACGTCAAAAGAATTAAGTTGCTCGTGAAACGAGATATTATCCCATTACACAGAGTGTGAACCAGTTTAACAGCTTTTGAAAGCACTCTGTACCCCGAGGAAATCGACAAATTTAGGAAATAAAAATTCTTTCATATTCACTGAAGTTGTTATCGATGAGGAACTTCCTGAAGTCAATGTCCGTAACAAGTCACAGTCAGGAGAGGAGAAGATTTTAGCATTCATTGAAAATCAGGCACCTGGCCGTGGGGAAGGGGGGAATGAGGTAACTCACAGTAGGTAATTGGTTGTGGCCAAGGATTTTGAGTGTTGGCGCCGCCCGCCGCTGCAGTTTCCTGCTTGAACTCCTACCTGCTGGCTTCAGGAGTAAAGAAACAGCGAGGCACATTGTGCCGTGTGACATTGATCACGCCTGTCGGTCACTCGTGTCCGCGAACATTGCCTTTCGCGACAACAGCTCTACCGATTGCACACTCCAAGCACAGCCCTGTTGTCACACATTTTTAATCCGCCAGGAAGTTCTAAATCAACGCACATCCCGTGCAGAGTGAAAATTCATTCTCGAAACTCTTGGGATTAGCTTCTACGAAGCGTGAACGGAGCAGAAGCAGAACTGACGTCAAGCGTTGCACACATCTCAGCCACTTCAATTATCAATCTGCATCTACATCTTCGGTAAGCCACAAGGGCCATGACGACGGAGGATACCATATTTGACTACTAGTCATTCCCCCCTCACCCCCCCCCCCCCCGTCCCCACCACTGTTTCTCTGCTGAATAGAATGAGACAAAGACGACTGATTACAATCCTCCGTTCGTGCACCAACTTCTCCCTCTCATCTTATCTTCATGTTCCTGTAACTCGCTTCTCGCAATTAAATAACGTGTCTGAAAATGAAATGGTATCGTATATCATTTTCAGAGTAAGATCAATTCTTTGGCGGTACTATTTTATTAGTAATACTTCAATGGCGATAAAAAAGTACAATGTTAATCCGTAAAACCTGACAACTGATGTCATTGATGCCACGTCACTAATGAAATTGCAAGGAGTTATAGAAATGTTTCCCCTGAGCATGCTATAACTTAAAAATCTAGAGAAAAACGAAAGCTTTTAAATCGAAACAGAAACAGAGTAATACAGTCTCCCGCTTCTACCGTCAGTAGTCGTAGAATACGTTTTCCTCGTCTGTGTAATTCGTGAAGAGGTCTCCCTCCGTTGATTACAGATTGTCGGAAAAGGTCGAAAATGAAAATTTCAACGTAATTTAGGAATACTAACTAAATTATGTGAAGTGGTATTACAGAAAATTCGTCTCCGGTTCACCACATCCGCATGCAGGTTACCAGAAGGCAGAGAGAGCGGCTGTCAGTTGTCTGGTAGTACCAGTGGCCGCCGCCGATTGTGGTGGAGCTGCTCTTACCTGCATAGAGCTCTGACTGGCTAATGGGGCAATTAGCGATCGCTCCAATTTGATGTTCCACCGGACTATCTCCCCACTTGCCTGACTGCCTCTGGAATGCCCGAGCACATGTGCTCTCCGTTTGTTCCGAGGACCTCTTCTGGCTGATATTGGCCACACTAGTGTACGTCATCGTCGGATTTACGTCAGCACTGAGAGAGCGCCAATTGCCTGAAAGGTATCTCCTCAGACAACATCCGACTTAACATATTTATCTCTACACGTTACTATTTACAAATGTCTGACACATATGCAATATGAAATATCATGCCAAACTTATTAAATTTCCTTGAAAGCAGGAGCTTTACATTTATATATCAAGTGAATGTTTGTGTGTTTGCATGTGTGCGGGTTCAAATTGTTCAAATTGCTCTGAGCACTATGAGACTCAACTGCTATGGTCATTAGTCCCCTAGAACGTAGAACTACTTAAACCTAACTAACGTAAGGACATCACACACATCCATGCCGGAGGCATGATTCGAACCTGCGACCGTAGCAGCCGCACGGTTCCAGAATGCGCGCCTAGAACCGCGAGACTACCGCGGCCGGCATAGAGTCGTTAGGCGTGTTCTTTAGTGTTTTGACAGATATTCGCGTATTTCAGGTTCGGAATGAGAAGCTGAAGCTGAAGTGAGCCCAAACGAATACTACTCATCACTGAAGGTTAAACCTTCTGAGGTCTTAGACTGCGTGATATTTCTTCTATACGATTGAAGTTTCGGCTCATCTTCTGGGATCATCTTCAGGATCTTTTAGTGTCCATTGTTGGCAGAACAGAGTATTCAGCCAACAGAGAGCACCACGCGTATCTGAAAGACAGCGGGTGATTCTCCGTTGACTGAACAGTGTGTTCAGTCAACCGTAAACGCCACAAGATCCTAACAACTCGAAATACTTTCCCTTCACTGCAAAGAGCCACAAAAGGCTACAGACTTACAACTTATCACGTCTTTCATGCGACGCTCAGTGTCGACCGAAAGCAGCGCTTTGTTTCCCGTTACAAACAAAGTGACTCTTAATGTGGAATTTTACGTGCCCATTCGACAGAGCAGTCCCACACTAGTGTAGTGCGATATTCGTTTTATCGATATATATTAGCACAGACAGTAAAACACGAAGAATAATCAGTACTCCAACAGCAACACTGTCGGGTGGCGGTAGCAGGCAGCTCGTACTAGGGCAACACAAAGTTAACTGCTGGAGTACAGTTATTTACGTTGTTTTTAAGTTCCATTTACGTGGCTAAAGTCCAAACGTTTACCATAGTAAAGGAAACACGAAAGCGAAAAGAGGTAAGGTGAACTCATACTATTTACAAAACCTACTAGTCCGCTCTTTAGAGGAAAGGAGTACTAAGTGCTGTGAATAGCAGTGTACCCTGACGATAAATGCGAACAGTCCTTATGACCACTTGCGTCTCTGCCTTGTTTGTCCGTTAATAGTAACCAGCGTGTAGTCTCTTCGTTAACTTGACAACGTAAAGCCACACTGACGACATCTGGACCGAGGAAGCACGCCAGACACAGTGAAAAGTTTCAGTACCCTAGGATGGGCAACAAAGTATAATAACGAGCAAGATCAGTTACAGGGTTAGTACAAGCAGGTTAGTACAAGCTTGCCCATGAATAACCACGACACAGTAGAACTGATATCGGGTCGTAATGGCCGTACGAAATCAGAGTGCACCTTCAGAACCTATAACTGCCGCAGGAGTGGTTTCCGACAAAGTGTGTCTTGGGGACTCAGAACGGCGGGGCTGTTTGAGAACAGCAGGGCTGTTTGCCAGACGTCCGGCCGTGTGCATCTCGCTTCCTAAAGCACTGCAGTGATGGATTCCTCTTCAGTTTTCGAAATGACATTATTCTGGAAAGAACTTGGTAACCGATACAACCCCAGGAACATCGAGGGAAGAGGCCGTATTGGTGGTGATGGCGCCAGGGTGTTCAAATGGTTCAAATGGCTCTGAGCACTATGGGACTTAAATTCAAAGGTCATCATTCCCCTAGAAGTTAGAACTACTTAAACCTAACTAACCTAAGGACATCACACACATCCAGGCCCGAGGCATGAGTCGAACCTGCGAACGTAGCGGTCACGCGGTTCCAGACTGTAGCGCCTAGAACTGCTCGGCCACTCCGGTCGGCGCGCCAGGGTGTGGGGAGGTGTTATGTTGAATGGCCGTACTGAACTTCACATATTTGTTGGTAGTCAGAGGTACATAGATTAGGTACTGCTACCATATGCTTGCATTTTCAGAGGTTCAGTTGGTTGAGATATCCTATTATGGACGATAACGAGCGTCCGCATCCAGCTGCTGTGGTGGATGAGCATGTATGGATTGGCCAGCGAGGTCCCCGGATCTGAATGCTATAGAGCATGCCTGGAATGCATTATGGAGGCGAATTGCATCCCATCTGCATCTACCAAGGACGCTTCCATGCCTCCGCATCACTCTTTGTGAGGGATGGTAACGATTGTCAAGAGGGCTCTTGAATTATCACAGTATGTGTTCAAGTTCGGGTTAGCCACATAATCTACTAAGATAACCTTTTGTTGCGGAAAGATTTCCCAGTTACGCAATTTTCTTACAAATGTACATTTTAGCCATCAGAACTTATCCAAAATTATGTTTCGGAGACAGTAATATGCCAAACGTGATTAAGCTGTAGGTTCTTCCGTAACACTTCCGATGTCCTGACACAGCAATATGTCCTCTTTTTGTGACTATGCCTTTCTCTGAACGCTATTGTACTCACTGATGAACCGAATATCGTACAAGATTGTGTCCAATTTATTGATTGGGTGTATAAAATTTCACTCTAAAATCTTTTATTTTATTTATAACTAAATCAAACTGGGGCCTTCTATTGACACTAGAGGTCGCACGAAAGACGGGACGAACATTATTTGTTTCACCTAACTCCAGCTGCACATTGCAAAACCAAAACAACAAATATCTGTCAAAACTACCAGAGAAAATGTGCCTGGTGAATCTTTGAAGGAACACCTGGTTTGTGTGCAAGTAGTTCTCTAAAACTGTTGAACCTACCTCATTCTTAATCCTCCGTTAATGTCACATCTTTGCACATTTCTCATGTTATGTGCGCGCAAACGTTAAACCATCAGCATCATGTAAATTTCTAAGCCCATATAAGGTGTACTGTTTATAATTGCACAGCATGTATACAGAAAACTACGTAGATGTGGTGGGGGATGGGGAGGAGAAGGGGCTTTGTGTGTGTATGTGTGTGTGTGTGTGTGTGTGTGCGTGTGAGTGAGTGAGTGGGTCGGTTGGTGGGTGAGTGTGAGTTAGTTTGAACGTTTCAATATTTACTGGTGAGGAAGACGCGGTTTCACCTGAGTCACATTATGTGCTTGTCATACTTGTATTTCCTTAAAATTAATGTTGTTGAATACAGCCATGAAAAACATGAATAACGGTTTTGCAGAACTGATAATTACGATCTATACAACAATATAACAGAATGTGACGTTAGTTAGGCTACGCTAGTCTTTACCTCACTACACATCTATTTATTTGCTTATTCACTACCCATCTACTTATTTGCTTTATTACTTGTTTTTACAGGCCCACTAATATTACTTTCGATTACGCTTTCAGGGATGGCTGCATGAGGATGGATAGGAAACGGAACGCGTTGAAAGGAAATCATTTACAGAAATATTCTTTTATCTTGAATTATGGCGATTTATTTAAGTCAATCATAGGAGGATCACTTAAAGTACAGCAAAACACATTTATAAAACAAGGCTTTCAAATTGAAAACAGGGACATACAGTTGAGCTTATTTGTCCGGTTGGTTACTCCTCATTAATTGGGGGTCCCTTAAAATATATCATGTGTCAACAATGAGGATACATTGATTTCTGTGAGTTGAATCAGCCTCGTGTTCGAGGCAAAAAAATTCCATCATCTTGCGACAAGGAGCATTTATATTCATACACATTCAAATGGTGCAATAGTGGCGATGCTCCGAACAACTCGCATTCTAGCAAGGAAAAGGCAGTCAACGGTACTGTGTCAAAGACCACTGGCGGCAGCTGTTTCTTTTTTTTAATTAAGAATGGCCAACAAATAATAATTATTCATGTATGGAGGTATTCGTTAAGGATAACATTTCACATTCTACAAGATGCAAGACAATGTTGGATCTAAGAAATTTCATGTATGTGAGGATGTAACGAACATTGTTGATGATACTAGACATAAAAATTCGCCAATCAAATAAATACAAATTTATTACAATATTGCCCACACAATACATCAGTTAATAAACAATGAAATTGGTAGAAGTGGACCCCCCCGTACGTAGTGCATCGGACTCAGGATACATCCAGCGTTACCACGGAATTGAGCACAGCTCATCCCATCAAAGTACAGATTCATGAAATTAAATTAAAACAATTCAAAAAGCGATCACAAAAAGTTTCGCTAATATAAGCCGCTGACATAGAATACATTAATCACTTTTACCACCTACGCTATCACATTCAAATACCTTTGTCAACAACCAAATAATAAATTACTCAAGTTGGGTATATATTACGATTTCGCCGCAAGATCGTACCAACTGGTGCTTGGGTGACATGTTTCCTCTTTCGAACTCTTGAAGGGGCTTATCATACTACATATTAACAACTGCACGCCAATAACATCTGAACCTACGTTTATCTTTGGACTTGACCACTGCTCTGGTTCTCTTCTGTACCTCCACACTACAGTATGTTGACAAGTACTGCTCACTTTGTTTGCTAACTACGATTGCCTGTGGAAACATTTGAAAACCACTTGATCACGCACTGATCCATTCATGGTCATTTATAGCCTACTATGGCAACGGAAAATATTATATAAACAACAAAAATGAACTGATTTACTCATACTTTCTTCAGAGGTTGATTATTAACTTGACACAACAATGTTCGTCTTGAAATCGGCAATAGAAGCATCCTAGATGTGTTATCAATGTGAAGTTTATTTTACAATTGTAATTGATCCATTTCACATTGCAAGGGTCAAGAGAACAGAAATGGTTTGGTTCTGTCTTTCGAGTTTGACTGCAGTCCCTTGCATTTTTCTTAACCAGTAAGGAGAAATAAATGGATATAGTCACAAGGATCAGTTATGGAATATGAAGGAATTAATTGAGGGATCATTTTAGAGAGAATTACAGTTACTAATAGTATAAACAATGGAACCAATAATCTTTAATGTCAGTACATGACCAGCGCAAAAAAGATAAGATCAAACGTAAGAGGTCTACAATCAACTGAATGTTCCAGGTAATCCACTGTCAAACATGATGCGAGTAATGATAAATACAAACACGGTTGGTTATTATAAAAATAAGTGAATAACATACAAAACATCAATGAACACATAGTTCTTTTGTAATGAAATTACTCTAATGAATGTAACCTAATGTACACATTACGTATTCAGAAGTTTCAATTGAGAAAGACAATTGCAACACGAGAATGAAATGTAATATATTATGTATAAACGCCATTAAACTAGTTAGATCTAACATTTTCAAATATCCTTGTTGATAGCAAAATGAACTGAAGGCATTATGAGAAGACCGGTTAACTAACTTTAACACCATATTATGAAATAATATACTGTTAACTATTCTCATTTATTACATCTTTTCAACGATATTGATTATCACAAACGAAAATAAATTCTCATTTTACCATTTCAAACAGAATTAAGAAAATCAAGTACTTATGCTTATTAACAATGGTAGGTAAAAAAAACTTGACAGCCAATAGAGAGTTCGAAACAGAATCATGCTGCAGTAGCAGTTCAAATAATCTAATTAAGGAGTTAAACAGTGTACAACGAACGTCCAAAGAACTTGGATCGCAAAATACAAATAGAAAACAATGAAAACGGACACTTATAAACAATGAAAACGGACAGTTTTGGTAAAATTCATTGAGCGCAAATTAGAGGTGAGTCTTTCCCACACTGACATACAGATAAATTCTAATCGTTTATTGCTGAAAGCGAAAAACGTCGTTTCCACAGTCGAATCTTTTAGCACTGCCTTGCTTCACACATCACTAAACATAGCGCCCATTATCACCCGGAGTGTCATGGGGTAGTACACTGTTCTTAAAGAGAGTTGCAGGGTTGACTAAGAAGGAAATTGATATTAATGCTTCTTTTTGACTAAATAATGTTCTTGGGTAACAGTTTCTTCTACTTCAGACCCCAGGTAAAATACCCACTGATGACCCCAGCATGTACCTTTTCCTGATTTCCTCCCACTGCAGGACTAATGGACGCAGTATATAAGTAACACGATCATCCTTTAGGACTGTGGGTCAAAGGCATTCCTCCTTCGGACAGTCATCTGAATTAAGTTTGGCATGCAATCGGTGGGTGCGTTTCAGGTCGAAACAGTTCAAGACGTCTCACAGATGAAATCAGTCGTTAGTGGCACACACACCAACTTACATGTCACATATTGTTAAAAAGACAGTGAACGTTTTGTAAAACAGCCTTCCACTCACTCTTGGCAGCTATGCATTCATATGTCATGGCAACCTTTTGTTTGGCACCAGAAAAACATGATTGAAACATGATGTAGACCCCCTTTTTTATTGATAGACTACGTTGGAGATCGTGGCACCAGTCACATGTATTTTGTTTCTACGGAGTTGGGGCACCATGCTGCATAGCAATGTCGCACACGCGCTGGGGCGCCTTCGAGATCACTCTCCCCAATATCGGAGGATTGTGTCGCTTTTATTCTGAGTCACTCGGGTGGTTGACTGCTCAAGCCGTGAAGACAGATTTGGGTATGTAGTCCCTGCTGAATTGTATCCTTCCTTAGTATGACGCCTGTAACACCACCAAAGAGAATCCCCTGGTCTCAGCAATTTGCTCTGCCGTGGTCGCGGATAGTTCGTCTTTCCCAATACAAAGGGTGGTGCAGCCGAGTGAAGGGAATTCATTCCAGAACAAACAGCTTTCCTTTTACACAGACAGCAATGGCAGGGACGTGGGTTGACGGTGGCTCGCCGCAAGCGGTAATGCTTGCTATATGGGTCCTGAATCTTGCGACTCTCGTAACGGTTGCATACAAAGAATTACTTCTACATTTTACATGAGATGGATACATTGTAGATGCAATTGATTTCGCACAAGTCTATATTGTACCATTACATAGGAAGATGTAACGGGACGAACTAGGAAAAAACTGGCAAGTCCGTTTCGATTTCTTTTGTTCAAGGTTTTCCTTACGAGTCGTCGCTCAAACATTCCATTCACCAATGAAAGAATATCGTATGCCGTACGAAGGATTGTTCAAGTTCACATCTTCATCTCCATTAGCAAATTGGTTCCTAAGTCATGCAGAAGGACATATTGTCAACCATTCGCAAAACATCTTTCTGTAGGGGAGATTATAATCAGTTCACATAAGGAGGTAGTTACTACACATCATCAATTTTCCTCCACCTTGGAGCTAGATGTTTTCATTGTGCTACGGGGGAGTGTAAGTGAAGGACCGCGATCCACCACAACTAGTATCTGTTTGACAGCGTCATGAAGGAGCATTCTTTTATGGTTTTTCTGACTGCGGAGTAAATTTTTCGAGCAATATTTTTTTTTTGCTCTGGAGAGCCTGTGTATTGGAGTGGTACGATACTGATGGCGATTTTAGAGTGAGTGGTTAACAGTGGTTGCATGCATCTATTATAGTCTTTTCCTTTGGTGTTTAGTATTGTGTTGTATCCTTTTTGTTTCTGAATTTACCTTGGGGCTAGCAGACATGAGGGTCAGCTGCAACAGCACTGCCAACTAACCCCAAAATTACTTTTCATTTGTATAAAAATGAATAAATACACGTAACCCAAAAGAAATTTCCCCCGTTCCACTAAGCTAGGCAGTCCCAACATACCCAAAAATAATGTGATTCTTGAGTTTCTCCCGGCGTATTTGATAATCAAAATCAGAATCACATCATACACCTTTACGGGGAGTAGATGTATCGCAGTATGAAGAAATTTGAAAAGTTGCGCCACCGTAGATGTCGTTTGCTAAGTACTCTTGTCTTTCTAAAGAGATGTCGTTCCGAGAATGTTGTTCCAAATTGTGCTAAGGTTATGCATCACATCGATTCTGCAGCAGCTAAGAGAATCAAGAAACGAGCCAGCCTGGCATTGGTACGTGAGAGAGTGCAATTCACCCGCCGAAGCCTTCAGTTTATCTCACAGGAATTACTCAAATTACATTTGCAACTGGCTACTAAGTTCACTTCTTTTTCCTGGGACTGGATTGATGGTGTCACCTTGGTGTCAGCTGATTCCGTCCATAAGAAGGCTACGGGACGTCAAACAGCTAAGTTCTCACGTCTCCTTGACAGACCATCTCTGCAGGTTCCGTGCAAGACTGTCATCAATTTGAGTGGCTAGGTGTTGAGTGATGATGCGGTCTCGGTTTTGCAGAAACGTCTCAACTTCGCTCCCACCCCCAACTTAACTCCGGTCGCAGAAATTGTTAGTGCTGTTGAAAAGGTTGCAGCTCGACTTCCGCCAGAGTCAGCCGAGGAAATACGTCGTGAAACTTGTCGTGCGTTGACGAAATCCAAGCCGATGAAGTCAAATATCAGCAGTAAAGAGAGGGCGGCAATTCGTGATCTGAGGGAACGCTCTGAAATTGTTGTCTTACCGGCTGACAAAGGCAATGCTACAGTTGTTGTCTCCCATAAGGACTACATTGATAAGATGCAGAGCCTGCTAAATGACGATTCCTACCGGAAGATCAGCGTTGACCCTACAAAGAAGGTGGAGAACAAGACGAGGGTTCTTCTCAAGGACGCAGATTTACCGGAGGGTGACGCTAAGAAATTGTTACCCCAAGGTCCGGTACCGCCTAGACTATATGGACTCCCGAAGGTTCACAAAGAGGGGGTACCATTACGCCCCATTGTCAGCAACATCAGGGCACCTACATATTTGTTGGCCAAATACCTGACGGGAATGTTAAGTCCTTATGTCGGTAAATGCCCTCATCAAATCCGTAATTCCGTGGATTTTGTTAAACGCCTTGATAGCTTCAGGTTGGATGAGTCAGATATGGTGAGTTTTGACGTCGTTTCCTTGGTTACGAGGGTACCGCTGCGAGAGTCGCTAGAGCTGATTGGTCAGAGGTTTGACGAGAATACCACTGAACTTTTTAGGCATGTCTTGACTTCCACGTATTTTCTTTTTAATGGAGAATACTACGAACAAACGGAGGGAGTCGCCATGGGTCGCCCACTCTCACCGGTGGTAGCGAATTTGTACATGGAGAACTTCGAGGAGGATGCCCTGTCGTCATCCGAATGGAAACCTACTTGCTTTTTCCGTTACGTGGACGACACGTTCGTCATCTGGCCACATGGTATGGATAAACTCCTTGACTTCCTTACACATATAAACTCCATACACCCCATCATCAAATTCACTATGGAGACTGAAACAGAGGGTAAATTACCTTTCCTTGACGTCTTGGTCAGGAGAAGGGCTGACGGCATCCTAGGTCATGGGATGTATCGAAAGACAACACACACTGATCTGTATTTGCACGCAGACAGCTGCCACCACCCTTCACAGAGAAATGGGGTACTTAAAACTCTAGTACATAGGGCGCGCACTATCTCTGACACAGAGAGTCTACCCTAGGAATTGGAACATCTGAGAACTGTGTTTCGAAAAAATGGGTACTCAGAGTGGCAGATCCAACGTGCTCTCCGCCCAACCACTGCAGCACAACCTGTTGAGATGGATGAAGTCACGAGGGAGGAGGTAGGCACTGCATTTATTCCATACACAGGCGCACTCTCGGGGAAAATCGCCCGCATTCTGTCCTCCAAATAAAACTCGTGCACTGGTGGGGAGCGCCAAAGATGACCTCGGTTTGAGGAAGGCCGGCGTGTACCTGATTCCGTGTCAATGTGGCAAGTCGTATATTGGTCAGACGATGCGTACCGTCGAGGATCGATGTCGTGAACACCAGATGCACACTCGACTGATGTATCCGGGCAAGTCGGCGGTCGCTGAACATTGTTTGTCGGAAAATCACGCTATGGAGTATGACCGAACGAGGATTCTGGTACAGACGTCGAGATACTGGGACAGCGTTGTTAGAGAGGCCATCGAAATTCGCACCAATGACGACCTCATAAACAGTGACTGTGGCTATAATCTTAGCAAGGCTTGTGAACCAGCGATTGGGTTAATCAAGAGTAAATCGAGCAGAGGCATAGTTGTGACGACCACGGCGGACAGAGCCATCACACCGACGTGATCTCAGACGCCGTCGCAATCTGTTCCACCGCGCGACCGTGGCGCGGGGCGCGGACGGCGGAGGGAGCGCGCCGCGGGCGGAGGGTATTTAAATCGGCCGCGGCCGTGACCGAACGCAGTTCCCCCTGAGCAGCCATAGCGTACGGATCTCCGTGCCGGCACGTTCACAGGAGCGCAGTCCGTCAGTTCACCTAATGATGGCGACATGTTTGATCGCCGAAATATTGTGCCCGTTGGACACTATAGACCGGCAATACACCCGTGGATATTTTGATTATGTTTATGCCTGTTCTAACCGACTGTCCCATCAGAGAGAGTATTGTAACGGGGACAGCAGATAAGAAGGAAAGCTATATACTATCAAGAAGGGTGACATGGTTGAGGTTGACAACTCCAAGAAGAAAAAAACTTCCCAGAAGCGGTTGACTGGAACTTTCTTGTACTAATTTTGATGACTGGTTGGTTCAAATGGTTCAAATGGCTCTGAGCACTATGGAACTCAACTGCTGTGGTCATCAGTCCCCTAGAACTTAAACCTAACTAACCTAAGGACATCACACACATCCATGCCCGAGATAGGATTCGAACCTGCGACCGTAGCAGTCGCCCGGTTCCGAACTGCGCGCCTAGAACCGCGAGACCACCGATGCCGGCGATGACTGGTTGTCGGACCTTACCTATGCCGGAGGTGACGACAGCTTGCCCTACCTTAATCATAGCTATGAAGCTGAAGAGCATCTCCATGGTAAGGAGCACTCATCGACGTGCTTCCAGGACTATCGCGAGGGTTATTATTCGACTATTCCCACGGTCACTGGAGAATATCAAAATAATCCCAAGGTCACATGGAACAAAACCTCACAATCTCAAGGGCCTGATCAATCAGGATGCTATTTAAATGATCGTTTGGATCAAGTACTTTGCCCAGTAGTATTCCCTCCCCCCCCTCCCCCCAGCCTCCAGCGGTAACGAGATTTGTGCACCCACAGCGATCATAAAGAGTAACACTGAAGAAGGCCAGATCAACGTGATTCACTTAGTGAAGACTGAAATAAGATTTTATGGCCATTTGAAACATTGAGCTAATCATATTTAAGTAACTATCAGTAGCTGTAATAATAAGTGCAAACTCTGTATCATGAAAAATGTATTGTTAGTTCATCCGTTATTTATCCTCATACACTGATGCGGAGTTTTTGTTCAAGTATTACTTTTTCATGATGAATGTTGCGTTCGAAGAATTTACTCTTTCAAAACGAAGTTACCCGATGATTTGGTTAACTAATATGATTTTCCTTGAATATGGCAGTGTTGTGCCTATGTATCCCTTTCCATAACAGGTTATACCAGCTCACCCCTAGAGGTATGCCAAATAACACCATGTCTGCAGTTAGTTAGCATACTTGCGAAGTTTTAGGTAAAGTGTTTTTGTGGTCACTGAAACATGTATTTAGCCAACAGACTCTAAATTATTTACCAGTACAAATTTTTAGCTATCCGCAACATTCACAATAGGGTCTCCAAGTACTACGCAAAGAAATTGATATATCAAAATCAAAATTTGTCCGAAATATATCCAGTCGCTACCTAATCCTGCCCCAGTAAGATATCTCGTATATCAAGAAGGACATTTTGATTATATTACAAAATATGCCTTAATTTCTCTGAGTAGTACCTATTCATTTGTTTTGAGGCTCCCTTTCTCCACTGTTCATTTCAAAATTGCAAAGGAAGGTGTGTAACAAAGGTTATAACATAGGAAATATTGGTAATTGCTTTCTATCGTCGAGTCCTTGGTCCCTGTCTGCTTTCAGTCTTCGCCTCATTGATTGGTTGCTGTATGTCCTTCTGGTGTGGTTTCTTCACTAGCAAGCTGTTTCAACAGTGCCAGCAGCATACTGAGTTTCTATCAAGTACAAGATTACTTCAACTTGATCTGATCAAATCTTATGCGATGTTATTTACTAAAAATACTGCAGAACTCCACAGGCATTGACGTGTTCCCTAGCGAAAAAAAAAAAGTTGTACAAATGGCTTTGAGCACACATCTGTGGTCATGAGTCCCCTAGAACTTAGAACTACCTGAACCTAACTAACCTAAGGACGTCAAACACATCCATGGCCGAGGCAGGATTCGAACCTGTGACCACAGCAGTCGCGCTGTCTAAACATGAAAAGAAACCCTGTAATAAATATAAAACTCTATGTGCTTCCTATGTAGATACTGCTCATAATTATTATAATTAATTAAGGTTCTACATTTACCAATTCACTGCTAAAATGCTCTCACTTAGTCCCAAGCATACAATTACTAATACAGCTGCACCACAACTGTGGAGTGATCTCATAATCACAGCAATAAATAGTCTGGATAACTTTGTCTCATGCAATATACTGGGTGTAATGAGTGTAAATTCAAATACGGATGTTTCTATTAGTGAGTGAAGATTGTGTGCTAAACAACATTACATCAGTATTTACAACATTTGCAGACAAATAATTGAAGCTGTTATGGGGGGGCAAGCTATATTGGTTTTGTTATGATTACAGCTTCCTAAATCAAAAAGCTGTATTGGATACATACCCAATGCCTAATATAATTGAAACTCTGGATAATTTGGGTCAGTGTTGTTGCTTCACGACCTTGGATCTTCGAAGCGGTTACCACCAGTGGGAGGTCGACACAGAAGACCGACCGAAGACAGCTTTTACAACACCTACGGGTTATTTTAAGTATCGGCGAATGTCTTTTGGACTCAAAAATACTCCGGCAACCTTCCAACGGTCGCTAGATAGCGTGTTACGAGAGCTGAAACCTAATCAGTGTATCTTATATTTGGACGACATAACTGTTTTCTCAAAGGACGTGCAAGAATATGTACGCCGTTTGCGCGAAGTTTTCGATCGTCTGAAAGCAGTGCGGTTAACTCTTCAGACAGAAAAATGTCATTTTATTTTGCGAGTAGTCCGTTATTTAGGTCATATTAAGAGGGTGTCCACACAGATCCAAAACTTGTAGAGGCGGTAATGAATTTTCCGATACTTACGAAAGTAAAAGTGTTGCAGTCTTATTTAGATCTCGCCAATTTTTTCACATGGTATATTCCAAAATTTGCGGAAATTGCAAGGCCCCTCATGCAGCTGTTGAAGAAGGGAGTAAAATTTCACTGGTCAGCAGAATGCAAAGATGCTTTTCAATAGTTAACAAATTTGTTAACATCGAGTCTGGTTTTGGCTTTTCCAGATTTTAGAAGACAGCTTATATTATCTTCTGACTCTAGCAACTTTGCTTTGGGCATTGTATTATCTTAGGAAATAGATGAGCAGGATAGCATATGCTTTCAGACAGGTAAACAATGCAGAAAAAATTATTCAGCAACCGAGAAGGAGTTATTGGCATTAATTTGAGGAATAACATATTTCCAGTGTTATTTGTATGACATTTCAAGAAGACACAACGAGCAGATTAACTAAGAGGGCTTTGCGTCTTAGTGAGTACGATTTTGAAGTGATTCATCGGCCAGGTAAATCGCACGGAAACGTTGATGGTCTGAGTCGTAAAGTATGCGCCATAGAATGCACAGGAATAAATGAGAATGAATGGGAGGAGGCACAAACCGCCGACACTGATTGTCAACGATTTACCTCGCTGCGACAGTTCGTCGTGGAACACGGGATATTATACTGTAAATCTAGAAACGGTCCACTTATAGGCGTACTAGAAAAATTGCAGAGCGAAATTTTCAGGCAAGCATATGATCCAATGTTTTCCGGTCATTCAGGTGAAAGAGCAACGGAAAGGGGGCTAGCACAGAGTTATTGGTAGTCAACACAAACTCATGATGTCGATCAGTACGTAAATAATTGCATTCCATGCGCTCAATGGGCGGAATTGAGTCATCAGAAAATTGTGTTGCAACGACTACTGGTAGCGGATAGACCTCTCAGATTATTTGGCGTAGACGTCTTGGGACCGTTTGTGCAAACACCAGCGGGTAATCCCTATGTTTTAACAATAACAGATCATTTTTCGCGTCATGTGTCTATGACAGCTATTCCGGACCAGCGAGCTGAAACAGTGGCTCATGACATGGTACATCAATGGATATTGAAATTCGGAACAACTGCAACTATAATTACAGATCAAGGATTAAACTTTATGTCCCATCTGATGAAACAGTTCAAATGGTTCAAATGGCTCTGAGCACTATGGGACTTAATATCTGTGGTCATCAGTCCCCTAGAACTAAGAACTACTTAAACCTAACTAACCTAAGGACATCGTACACATCCATGCCCGAAGCAGGATTCGAACCAGCGACCGTAGCAGTCCCGCGGTTCCGGACCGAGCGCCTAGAACCGCTAGACCACCGCTACCGGCATGAAACAGTTACGCAAGTTGTTGCATATAAATAAATTGAGAACAGTGCTTTGCACACGCGGGCCAACGGTCGGACCAAGAGAGTTCATCATACAATAGCTAAAATGTTATTATGTAAATTCGCAGCACAAGAATTGAGATACCCTATTGGCGTTTGTGACAGCGGCGTGTAACTCAAAATTGCATGAAAGTACAGGATTGCCTCCGTATGAAGTACTGTTCGGTCGGAAGATGCCATCTCCGTTTGAATTACTCAAGACACCACCAGGAGCTGATATTTCGACAGTTAAGGATTTATCCACAAAGTTGAAAACAATATGACGGCTTTACCTGAATACCATGTAAGGACACTGGGTGATGGTGACTATTCCGTATGTGCCAAAAGGTAAAACGAAGAGATTTGCATCTCGTTATCAAGCTCCTTTCCAGGAGATCGAGATAACATCGCCGCTGAATGTGAAATTACAGCTTCCAACTCGCCCTACTATTGTGCATGTGAGTCGAGTAACGCCCTTCAAGGAGCAGTTTGAGGAACTTCATTATTTGCAGTAACTTTTAGTGGAGAGAAAGGTGAATCTATGAAAACGAATAAAAAAAGAGTAGATTAAAAAGAGAACCAAATTAATTGTGGAAGCGATCAGACATGCTATTATGCTCTTAGCCCACGTGTAAAATAGAAGAGTTAATGTGAGTTGTTCTTCTTTTGTTTCTCAAGAGGCGTGACGTTCTGATAAGATCAGCAATTCCAGCGTGAGTGCCTTGCGCTGAAGAGGGAAGAGGGAAGGGGTGCGCTATCTCTCATCATAGATATTCTGTTTTGCTGTTGCACCTTGCTGAAGCCTTGATGGTAAGTCCTATATGAAGTGGTGTGTTGTTCCCGCGACAAGCGGACGTAATTATGTCCGTACATCAATGGACCTTAAGGGTGGACTGTAATATTTGGATGGTTGAAGACGTAATCTGTAAATTAGAGGATACATTTAATGAACTTCATTCAATGGTGACTAATTAGTCAAGGTTTAATTACACACACGTTAGTACCAGCTACTACGATCAGCTTTTGCAGGCAGTGTGCGGGCACCTAACCCCGGCACTGTTACCTTCACAGCAACTTCAGGAAGGATTACTGAAAGTTCAATCGGAACTGCCCGCATCCCTGGAGATACTGACGACATTAACAGATGAACACTTATCCCTATACTACAAAATGTCCACTGTTACCAGTATGCGGAAGGGTACCCAGATGAGAATTCACATCATAATACCATTAACGTGTAAGAATTGTATATTTGTATGTCTCACTTTGCATACGTATCCAGTGAAGTAGGAAAATTTGGAGAAATTTGTACAATTAACCGTGTGGGAAATACTGTTAGTGGCACGTAACAAGCAAGGTCATGTGTTCCTCACTGCACAAGACTTGCTCCGTTCTCGAACAGGCCCCATGAAATTGTTACACACTGTTCCCAAATCTTGTGAGTATTCTCTATTTCGCTTTCAAGAACCAGTCACGGAGTGCCGTAAGGAAATTATAGCAAGCACAGTATAGTTTTTTCAGCAAGTGGGTCCACATTGGGTATTTTCAGTAATGGAAATCAAAGTCGCTATTTGCGTTCGTTACGAGCAGGGTAAGCAAGGGAGTATGCAAGGAATAGAATTGCAGGGGCAGGGACTGTTAATTAACAGCACACAGTCTGACATTTTAGGGCCCACTTTCCGCTTACCAGCCGTGATTACTGGAGCTACAATCATGAACATAACTCACACATTGATCTATGTAAACGACCAACCAGTGCAATTCGTCATGAAAGAAAATCTCACTCTTATGAATAGCACATTAGACCCGACTTTGCTCGCCTCTTAGGACCAAGTGCTAGCAGCTCAGTATGGACGTACAACTATGGAAAATCTTTTCCAACGAGTGCATGAGTACGGTAATGAGCATAAACAACGCTTACTTGTTATTGGATTATCAACTACCGACACCTGTATTTTGTCGTAGGATTAGTGTACTATCGGCTCAAGAGGAAGGTAGTCCAAATCCCACCCCTTCCAACCTTTAACCTAAGGGTGCAGACAAAATCACTGAATAGTTGTGAGGCACTGCAGCAGAACACTGCGTAATGTTTATGAACAAAGATTAGACTGAGGATAGCAGTGAATGAACTCAGTGGTAATAGTGAATCAATCGCATTCTGTGTTATTTGTGAAGTGAACTGTAGTTGTTTTGACTTTTTGCTTGAATTCGGGGACGAATTCTTTTCGTACGAGGGAGGAACTGTAAAGGGCAAGGGGTTATTTTTAGGAAATATGGTGCGAAATTGTGATTTAGTGTGTTTCAGTGTTCGATGCGCCAGCATCACGGCAGATGGCGGACGAAGGCTGGCCGGTGTGTAATGCAGGTGACACAGTTTTGCAATGAGCGTCAGTATGTGTGTACGTGCGCCGCAGCCATCAGCAGCCAGAACGCAGCATTAGCAGAATTACGCAGGCGTGGGCCGCGTGTGGCGCGGTTCAGTTAGCCAACTCATTGAGAACGTTCTAATAAACACGGCGCAGCGTAAGTGGCGGAATTTGCAGCAGTCTGCACTATTTAACGGCATCAAAGGCGGGCGTCGGCATTCAGTTCGACGGATTGGGCGCTCGGTCCCTGTTACGTCGTCGTCATCAGTGACGCTGTCTCCGAGGACCGGCCGATGGACGGCGTTGCCCGCTGCTGCACCGGCGAATCCCGGCGTCGTCACGAGCCGCTGCGTCTGAAGGAGGCCGGCTAGGCCGGGCATCATGCTGCTAACCTCCTACCACCTGTACAGCCACTGACCATCACGGCGTCTTTTTCCCCGGGCTGCATGAATTGGCACGGCTCCACCACACCACGAGTGGTGGGGCTGAGCTACCGGAAAATGTATTGAAAGAACCAACAATAAAGAGGAAGATTGCTAAATACAGCCACCTTCTTCTACCCAGCCAGGCCCTACAACCCTAACACGTCACCCGCTCCACTCATCTTATTACACAGTCTTCCTGTATCATCCGGTCGCTTCCTAGTATATCCTCTTCTCTTGTGGTTCTTGAACAGAGTATTTGCTATTACTATATGAAACTTGTCACAGAACTCAGTATGTCTTTCTCCTCTCTCATTCCATGTCCCAAGTCCATATTCTGATGTAACCTTTTCTCTTACACGTTCCCCTACAACTGCATTCCATTAGCCCATAACTATTATATTTTTCATCTCCATTTACATACTGTGTAACCCTTTCACTATCCTTATATACTTTTCCTATGTCAACGTCTTCAGTGTGCGATGTCGGCATGTATACCTGAATTATCGTTTTCGGTGCTGGTTTGCTGTCGATTTTCATAGGAACAACTCTGTCACTGAGCTGTTCACAGAAAAACAGTCTCTGCCCTACCTTCCTACTCATAACAAATTACCTTCCCGTACACCTTCCCACTGCTGTTAATATCACCCTATAGTCATCTGACCAGAAATCCTTGTCTTCTTTCCATTTACCTTCACCGATCACTACTGTATGTAGAATGTGCCTTTTCATTTCCCTTTTCTGACTTTCTAACTTCCCTACCATGTTCAGACTTCTGAAATTCCGGCCCCGACTCTTTGAAAGTTATCCTTTTATTGATTATTCAATATTATTTTCATGGTCATCTCCAGCTTGGCAGTGCCCTCCTGGAGATCCAAATACGGTACAATTCTGGAATCTTTTCCTAATGGGGAGATCATCATGACACTTCTTCAATTACAGGCCACATGTCCTGTGGTTACATGTTATGTGTCTTTAATGTAGTGGTTCCCATTATCTTCTGCATCCTCATGTCATTGATCATTGCTGATTCTTCCGCCCTTAGGGCAGTCTGAAACCCCTAGGACAAGAGAGTGCCCGAACCTTTGTCCACTCCTGCACCCTCTTTGAAAAGTCCGGTGGCAGTATGGGGGTGACTTCTTATGCCAAAAGTCTTCGGCTGCCAATGCTGATTATTAATCTAAATTCAATCAATGGTGGGATTCGTACCCGGCACCGATGACGTTCTGATCACTATTCAAAGACTTTACCCACTTTTTTTCCATTTTATTCTCTATGGTTCTTTGTTTTTTGTTGTAGAGGACGTCACATGCCATCCGTTGAAGTTCTTTGTTGATCTTTTCACTCAGTTTTTTTTTTATTATAGAGGCCAGCCAGCACTCTGACCGAACACGCTGAGCTACTGTGCCAGCAGGTTGGCAGGTTCACACCATGATTGTTTAATTATTAGCTTGTACGAGATGCATGGCATCCAGATGAACATTTTGTCCTGTGAAAAAATACACTGTCTCACATCGTGTAAAATTCGCTCATTGCTGATTCTCCCCCTTCTAATTCTATTCACAGTTATCGCTTTCTGTCCTTTCGCTTAGTCAGAATAATTGGTTTTCAGCTACCCACCATTATATTCACTTTGATAACGACTGGCTGATCATACGTCTCCCACATGTAGAGGAAGCCACTTTGGTTATCGCTGTTTTTTAGTGAAATCCCATCTATCATGGATACAGTGATGCAGACACCACAGACCTTGTCTATAGTTCTTACTCCGTCTCCTGTAATTTCAGTTATTCGAGTAATATGGACTAAAGTTACTCCATTCACGGTTATTGGTATTTTGAAAAGTATCTCTTCCTGGCCTTATTGAATAGGAATCATCTAAATCTCAATAGCAAGCTAACTCTGGCAGTATACTACGAAATGAATTTAATTTTACATACCTCTTCATGCAGTAACTATTTGAGTGTGCTGAATCATCTCCTTGAAATATGGGGTTGGATTATAGTGACCCATGTCATTGTAATTCCCTGTCATATTCTAGCCCACTGTTCCTCAAACCTTTTATTGTGATCATGCAAAATTTTTGCTTCGCTTTTTTGTTTAACTCCTGCTTGAGCCGTGGTGCTCAATGTGAAGGGACGCTTTTACTCGGTAAGAAGATCTTTCCGAGAATTTCCAGAGGTCGAGTAGAGAAACTAGCTGCGAGAGGTCAGGGTTGGGGCGCGTATTGAAAGACGCGCGGGGACAAGGGTCGCTAGGTGTTTGGAGGAGTGCAGTGGGGCCCCGACGGGTTGTTGACACTGGCCCTTGGTCAACCTTCTGCAGCTGTCTTGGGTGACTACGACTGTCTTTCACTGAGATTCTTCGTGGAGCTGTGAAAGGTGGTGACCTCTTGTCTAATGATACCACTGTGTATGCTGCCTAATGGAACCCATTTCGCCGATTGAAAACAGTGCTTCGGTCAAATCTGAGTGTAGCGAATGTTCGTGAAGTATCAAGTTGGTTCAGAACCTGGTGGTGAATCGTGCGTCATGCTTAGAACAGTGTGCGGCGGTTAAAGATGTCGCGAGTGTAGTAGCCTCAAGTATACGTTTGCATCTGAGTGTAGCGAATGTTCGTGAAGTGGCGATGTGGATTACACGCTGGTTGTGAATGTTTCTCTCGAATCGAGCTTCATGCTTGGAACAGTGTACGCTGTGCGAAAAGCTGTCTAAAGGTGTCGCAAGTGTGGTAGCCTCAAGCGTACGCTTGCATGTGACTTTGTGGTAAGCTTGGTCAGCTGACTTACATTGGCTGGTCTGTTAAGATTCATAAGTGTGGAGGCTCCCTTGCCGTGTCGTGCTTTTTGTAATTACATCCACTGAACTTTATTAGAGCAGACTGGCAGTAACTTGCTACTGTTAGGTTTCGTTCTTGTTAGACAACGGAGGTGAATCTTGTGTCGTGCTCATATGCCAATCGCCCCTTGCATCCTCCTGTACTAAATCTAACGAGTCAATTATGTTAAGAAACTCCTTTATATCAGTATCAGGGACATTAAATAATTGTTGTGACTGGTAGTTTTACTTTCACAACTCTCAACAAATCTCTAGGTGCTACCGGCTCATCCCAGTCATGGGCCGTATTTATATATTTTCGAAAGTATTTCCTTAGCGGGTTATACATTTTGGCACTGTACACTGTTTTGCGTAATCCTTCTTGGATAGACGTGGACCAAAATTGCCCTAAAAACCCCTTTAAAAATTCGTCAAAACGCTTGCATGTTACAGTGGCATCAAGTGCCCACAGAGAAGAAGCATCTCCAGTAATATGAGCGACTACATGCTGTATCTTCTGTTGTTCTGTCCAGGTTTTTGGTAGTGTACTCTTAAAGTTTCGAATGAAATCTACTGGGTGGATACTCCGTTTATTGTCTTCATTGAATAATGATATGGCCGGTGCTTGACAAGGCTTTCGTCATGCATCAATGCATTTAACTATACTGTGCTATTGTTGTTAACCTGCGCTGCACCCTCATGATAGCACGTGCAATGGATTTTCGAATTCGATCTATGTTGTGGCGTAACCTGTTGCTGAACAATACGTTGGTTTTTCGAAATTCTGGTTTTCTGAATATAAGGCTTGAGCCACTTCGTTACGAACTTGGGATTCGATATCATTTTACGTATTGCACTGTATAGAATCCTCAGTAATGGCCAACCTCTTAAACTGCATATCTAAGTTATTAACTTCTTGCTGCATAGTATCAATCAAAATCGAATGGTTCAATGGTTCTAAGCTCTATGATGCTTAACATCTGAGGTAATCAGCCCCCTAGACTTAGAACTACATAAACCTAACTAACCTAAGGATATCACACACATCCTTGACCGAGGCCGGTTTCGATCCTGCGACGGTATCTGCATCGTGGTTCCGGAGTGAGGCGCCTAGAACCGCTAGGCCACAGCGGCCGGCTCAGTATCATTTCGAACTGGAACATCTTCCAGAGTTTCAATAATACTCTTGACAATATCAACTTCTTTCTTGAACTGTTTGACAACAGCTTTGTCCCATTCAACCAACATTTGACTTAATTTGACTACTAGGTCTTTGTCCCTCTCAACAAATGTTATTTATGAAATCTAGAAACTTGCTTTCTCGTTCTTGCTCTTTGAGCTTACGTTGTTGTTCACTTAATACCTCTTCCTCCTTTCGATTTCTTTTAAAGCGCCCTAGCTTCCCTACGTTCTTCTTCCATCAAATTAAGTCTTTGGAACAGAAGTTTTATTAAGTTGCTCTCAGATGGGATTAGAGTTGACAAAGTATCAAGGACCGCTCCCAGCTCTGTTACATTACTCTGAGTCATATCGCCAACTTTTGTCTTAAGATTGTCTATTATTTCAGACTGATCCCCGACTTCAGTTTAGTTTGGTAATTCTGTTAAAATTTTGTCATTAATTCCCGACGTATGTCCTAATAAATCCAGTAAAGTGTGCTCTATTTCGTCCCATTGACTATCTGGCAATGCGTCAGTATTTACATTAACATCGATAAGTTTAGTGGGCTTAATCTGTTTGTTTGGCCTAACCATTTCAACAAAATTTCTTTACTCACAATGGCAATGAGAATAAACACCGATAAAAGCTCATAACCTATACTTACATAAATAATATGAAGTAGGGACACTGTGTAAGGCAAAATATTTATTGAAATTGAGAACTACTAAAATACATAGGTAGCTAATATCAGGTCCATATACTCTGTGGAATAAACTCTACTTTATAATATTGACAGTTCTGGTCTAATTATCATTTTATCTCATAGCCACAATGTAATGGTAGCTACTCATAAGGCTTGAACACTTAATGAATGAAGTTTTGAAAACCTCAATGCAACACACGTTGATCACAAACTGCATGTGCCATTCGGTGTACGAACATGAACAAGTGCCGTTACCTTAACGCCCATGCTTGTGATGATCCAATGGTCATCAAAATTTATTTTTACATTCCTGTTTGTATTCTCGATTCCAGATAACTGATTTTATGATTGGCACTCCAACAGTATGCATGAAATAAAGTAAGAGGGTACAAGAATATATTACAATGGTATGATATACCTGAAAACATTAAATATATATATTAATTAAATGTGGTGATGTTAAATGTTCATTGTACATATATATTTTATATCGCAGTACGCGTTGGGCACCTGTGTGTTGTCTTTTAAACCGTTGCATGAATGTGTAAATTTAGCAGCGTCCAACATAAAAATTTAAATAAGTATATAATTCTGAATTGTCATTGAAATACTGCATTACCCAGCTAGAATACGACTTGAGCACGAATGTGAACTAAACTGAAACACACAACCGTTTTTCATATATTGTCTGTAAAGTTCACTCTTGAATATAACTTCACTTTTACAACACAGAGACACACAACACTGGAATCGGTGAATTTTACTGATAAGATTTCTGAGCTTTAGCTCAGAAAGCTTTATACTCCGACACCAGCAAAGAATGGTGGAAGTTAAAATATGGTCTCAAAGCATAGATTTTGATATACAATCAAGTTACTTTTATGTGGATTGTTTTTACAATGGTAAATATATATGTCTGAATTATTCGACATATTTAAAGTCGCCGCGTAAAACTTTCATGAAATGGCGGCAGGTAAATGAACATCTGTGTATCATAAAATCGATCTGTCCCGATCACATAAAATAACTGACTGAATATGATTAAGAAAAAATTAATCAGCATTAAGGAATTGCTCTCTTGTCTATAACATCATATAAATGCATTACCACTAATGGCGGCGTTCGAGCTCGTCTGGGACCAAGCAAAGATGGAACGCAGAGGATCAAAGTTAGTAATATACTTACAGAAAATGTGAGATGAACTTGAATAACATTATTCGCTATTTTTCTCCAGTAATCTACAATAGGTATTTTACGTAAAAGTAATGTTAACAGATCTTATCATAGGCGGAAGATTAAAGCCCATCTTGCTATTTTCGTGGCTACTCGAGCTAGAAGAAGGAACGGCACAAAACTGTGAGCAGCCATAGCGTACGGATCTCCGTGCCGGCACGTTCACAGGAGCTCAGTCTGTCAGTTCACCTGATGATGGCGACATGTTTGATCGCCGAAATATTGTGCCCGTTGGACACTATAGACCGGCAGTACACCCGTGGATATTTTGATTATCAAATACGCCGGGAGAAACTCAAGAATCACAATATCTGCCCTTGTCTATCCAACTTAATGCAATTGTTTCCACTTCAGTTGGATCACTAAATTGCATATTCTCCTCAGATAAGGTATCCTGTGTACTATCCATTAGGAATAAGCTTTCGGCTCTTAACCAGGTAGTGACACTCGTTTGTCCTACTTCTTCTTTAATGTTCTGTTTATTCAAGTAGACTAACGGGAAAACAAATGTGTTAGAAGCAGCTTACAATGTGAAACACAAAGCACATAATACATAAAAGTTATTTCACAAGGACACAAACACATAAATAAATTTCCATCAGAAGAAACACACAAATACGCTGTAAGCAAAGTGGAAACAAGAATATTGCTCAGTGCTGAAGCAACACAAGCAGTTTCGTGTGAACTCTGAAACAAATTGGTGGTTAATATATATCTATCAGGTAATCCTCATGGTCACCTACATCCATGGCAGTTAACAACAGGTAAAAGTTGTGTGTATCTTCAGAACAGGGAATCAAGATAAAAGGAGGTGTATAATTCAAGATTAAAGGAGGTGTTTATACTGGTGAGTAACATGCACTTCCATCTAGATGAAATTAACTGCTCATCACGTTTGTATTACATAACGATTTATGTACATGAATATGGTACATCAAACACATCAATAACGATTTCAAGCAACGTATAGTTTAAATGCTTACGAGCATGTAGCAAATATGACATCAGGGAGTTTTCAGTAGTCCTTATTTAATTGCTAAGATTATTACTTTGTTTTAAAGGTACAATAGCCTTCAGTTTGAATTTATCTTTTAGTAATGGGTCAGGTGGTTCGGTAGGAGATGGAATATGTGGTAGGGAAACCATTTACAGAATAGATGAAATTCTTTTATCAAGAATGGTGGCGATTAATTCAAGCCAAACATCTAACTGCCCCTGGGAAGTCTTTAAAATACATGTACTATACAAGGGCTTCAAGGTGCGAACAGGGACACAGATTCTAGCTCATGATTCTAATGAATAATTCCTTATTAAAAGTATGTGTTCTTTAACACATATCACGTAAGAACAGTGTGGATATATTGATCATTGTGAGTGTAATCAGCCACAGTTCCTGATCATGAGACAAAGTAACAGAAACCCATACGCATTCATACAGTGCGATAAAGTGAACTACTTCCGCAAACGCAAGCAAAGAATGAAAAGAGAGGACACGGAATGGTATAATGCAAGAGAATGTATGGCTGCAAATATTCTGATGAAAACTTGTCGTCTGTGGAAATATTCATTAAGGACAAAATACCGCTCTCTACAAGATGAATGCAGTGTTAGCTGAAAATTGGATAATTGAAAACATGTCAGTATCCAAGAATCATGATGATATCAGATACAACACTTCTGTAGTCAAAGTAGTATTGATATTAACAGATCATTCCTCAAACAACACAACAGTTAATAAATGATCAAATCAGCGAAAGGGGGGTTCAGGGTACCTAGCCTGTTGTAATCAGAATACATGTGGTGATAACCAAATTAGCGAGAGGTGGATTTCTCTCTAACTAGCCTGTTTGACTCAGGACAGACCTAGTGATATCTTAAATTTGAGCAGTGGATATACCCATCAAAGTACCTCAAACAACATTATTAAATAATAAATTAAAAAATAGTGCCCAATAAGTTTCTGTAACTCAACTAAACTAATGCAGACTGTAAGCTCTTCTACAAACTATACTGTCGCATTGAAATATGAGGATCCGCAAATGGACAAAACAACTGATGAGAACATTTATGTTCAGTTACCAAGGCATAGAAACAGTGGAGAACAAGGTAGTGGCTGAACTGGTTCCTTTTTCGAATAGGTGGAGGACAGAGATCCTATTACATGTAGTTAATCACACCCCAATATCGTCTCTACCTGAATTTATCTTCGGACGTGTCCAGTCATTATTTCTCTTCTGCATCTCCCCAAAAGTTTATGTTGGCAATGGGTACTAGCTATGTTTGCGAACCCTGAGTGCCTGTGGCAATTATTGAAAACCACTTGCGGCCTCATTTATTAATTCACGATTATTTATAGAGTGCGTAGGTGACGGAAAAGACTTGTATAAGAAAAATAAATTAGCAGATTTGCTCATTCCTCCTCGAGGGGTTGATTACAGACTTGCCTGAATAATGTGCGCCATGAAATATGCTCTACAAGAACATTAGATTTGTTATATATGCTAGTTTCATGAAACGGTTTTGAACGACGGGTTTCATGCTTTCACAATCGGAAGCACACGATGTGATTATGCTGCCATTAGCTTACAAGTGGCAACTTGTTCCTATAACTATCATTTTGTAAATTTTAGTACTCACCCTTGTGTTGCCATATTTGGCGGGAATGTAAAGGACATTTATTTAAATAGCTAGATACTAGAAAATGATTTAAAATCAGAAACTACTTGTAGAAGTAAAATCAAGTTCATATACGCACAGCCTAAATGTTCAATAGAGAACGATCCGAAGAATATCATAACTATACAGAGGAACGTATTATGCAGCGTTTTCTAATATTTAAGAACGCATGTTTCAACACCATCATTGTGGATATGCATGTGATACCTACGAGCGAAAAAAAAATTTCATCCTAAGTAAATCGGGAACATTATAAAAAAGGAATTTCATGAGCAGTTTTGGCTCACAACATAATGCACTGAAAATTGAACTGAAACTGTGGATATCCTTAATGTATTCCTTTTCATATGTCGTCCATGCGAATATTATGTTAAATAAAAACTGCCTTACAATCGCTACTCGTTGAATCCTCACTTCAATTTGAATATACGATTATTTTCTTTCAGAGTGACTACGTTTTACAGTTTTTATTCCTTGCTGCAGTGAGGAAGGCGATCGATATGTGTCCTTTTATTGGTGGGATTCGGAAATCTTCAGACTGTTCCTAACGTTTTGGAAAAATGCCCTTGAGTTCCAAAACGGATTATTTGGGTGCAGTTCCATTATCTGATTAACAAGTTGCCGCAGTCTTGGTTGTGAACCAGGGAATGGAAGTACACTACTGGCCATTAAAATTGCTACTCCAAGACGAAATGCAGATTATAAACGGGTATTCATTGGACAAATATATTATCCTAGAACAGACAGGTGATTACATTCTCACGCAGTTTGGGTGCATAGATCCTGAGAAATCAGTACTCAGAACAACCACCTCTGGCCGTAAAAATGGCCTTGATACGCCTGGGCATTGAGTGAAACAGGGCTAGTATGGTGTGTACATTTACAGTTGCTCATGCAGCTACAACACTATACCACAGTTCATCAAGAGCAGTGACTGGCGAACAAGAGGTGACCGAGACTTGCATCCAATGGCACCCCATATCATCACGCTGGCTGGTACACCAATATGGCGATGACGAATACACGCTTCCAATGTGCGTTCACCGCGATGTCGTTTAAAACATATGCGACCATCATGATGCTGTAAACAGAACCTAGATTCATCCGAAAAAAATTACGTTTTGCCATTCGTGCACCCAGGTTCGTCGTTAAGTATACCATCGCAAGTGCTCCTGTCTGTGATGCAGCGTTAATGGTAACCGCAGCCATGGTTCTCCGAGCTGATAGTCCATGCTGCTGCAAACGTCGTCGAACTGTTCGTGCAAACGTCAGCATCTGTTGACTCAGGGATCGAGACGTGGCTGCACTATCTGTAGCCGCCATGCGGATAAGATGCCCGTCATCTCGACTGCTAGTGATACGAGGCCATTGGGATCCAGCACGGCGTTCTGTATTACCCTCCTGAAACCACCGATTCCATATTCTGCTAACAGTAATTGGGTCTCGACCAACACGAGCAGCAATGTCGCGATAGGATAATCCGCAATCGTGATAGGCTACAATCCGACCTTTATCAAAGGCGGAAACGTGAGGGTACGCATTTCTCTTCCTTAGACGAGGCATCACAGCAACGTTTCACCAGGCAACGCTGGTCAACTGTTGTTTTTCTGTATGAGAAATCGGTTGGAAACTTTCCTCATGTCAGTACTTTGTAGGTGTGGCCACCGGCGCCAACCTTGTGTGAATGTTCTGAAAAGCTTCTCATTTGCATATCACAGCATCTTCTTCCTGTCGGTTAAATTTCGCGTCTGTGGCAATTTTAAAGGCCAGTACTGTATTTTGAACTTTTTTTGGGGACAGTCTACTACAGCAACATCATGACCTGTGTGTGCGTGTGTGTGTGTGTGTGTGTGTGTGTGTGGGTGGGTGGGTGTGTGGGTGTCTGTGTGTATTTATGTACGTCCGTCTCTGTATTTGAGAGTAACAGAAAGAAAAGAAATACATAGTCGACTACTCGCCAGTGGCTTCACAATTATAAAGATATTCAGACACTTTCATAATCATCGATCAACATAAGTAGACACATATTAGCTGTCATAAATCACAAGATAGACATTGAAGCTTTATTCGTCAGTGGCGGCAAATATAGAGGAAATATTCCTACTCAGATTCAACTCTTAGTTTGCTTAGAAACGTAAAATACGATCAGGAAATTCAGAAAGAGTCTACCTCTGAATGGCTGTTGCTTCTACTCAATCACAATCACTGGTGAGCCCTGTGGTACTTGAGTTCTGTTGAACATTACAGATCATTTGGTGTCTAATAGCAACACCTTACAACCACGGATTAACGTCTAGCACCTTCCTGTGCTTCTGAATTTGGTTTCCAACTTCCAGTGCTGGAGGAGCATCTACACTCCTGGGAATTGAAATAAGAACACCGTGAATTCATTGTCAAAGGGAGGGGAAACTTTATTGACACATTCCTGGGGTCAGATACATCACATGATCACACTGACAGAACCACAGACACATAGACACAGGCAACAGAGCATGCACAATGTCGGCACTAGTACAGTGTATATCCACCTTTCGCAGCAATGCAGGCTGCTATTCTCCCATGGAGACGATCGTAGAGATGCTGGATGTAGTCCTGTGGAACGGCTTGCCATGCCATTTCCACCTGGCGCCTCAGTTGAACCAGCGTTCGTGCTGGAAGTGCAGACCGCGTGAGACGACTCTTCATCCAGTCCCAAACATGCTCAATGGGGGACAGATCCGAAGATCTTGCTGGCCAGGGTAGTTGACTTACACCTTCTAGAGCACGTTGGGTGGCACGGGATACATGCGGACGTGCATTGTCCTGTTTGAACAGCAAGTCCCTTGCCGGTCTAGGAATGGTAGAACGATGGGTTCGATGACGGTTTGGATGTACCGTGCACTATTCAGTGTCCTCTCGACGATCATCAGAGGTGTACGGCCAGTGTAGGAGACCACTCCCCACACCATGCTGCCGGGTGTTGGCCCTGTGTGCCTCGGTCGTATGCAGTCCTGATTGTGGCGCTCACCTGCACGGCGCCAAACACGCATACGACCATCATTGGCCCCAAGGCAGAAGCGACTCTTGTCGCTGAAGACGACACGTCTCCATTCGTCCCTCTATTCACGCCTGTCGCGACACCACTGGAGGCGGGCTGCACGATGTTGGGGCGTGAGCGGAAGACGGCCTAACGGTGTGCGGGACCGTAGCCCAGCTTCATGGAGACGGTTGCGAATGGTCGTCGCCGATACCCCAGGAGCAACAGTGTCCCTAATTTGCTGGGAAGTGGCGGTGAGGTCACCTACGGCACTGCGTAGGATCATACGGTCTTGGCGTGCAACCGTGCGTCGCTGCGGTCCGGTCCCAGGTCGACGGGCACGTGCACCTTCCGCCGACCACTGGCGACAACATCGATGTACTGTGGAGACCACACGCTCCACGTGTTGAGCAATTCGGCGGTACGTCCACCCGGCCTCCTGCATGCCCACTATACGCCCTCGCTCAAAGTCCGTCAACTGCACATACGGTTCACGTCCACGCTGTCGCGGCATGCTACCAGTGTTAAAGACTGCGATGGAGCTCCGTATGCCACGGCAAACTGGCTGACACTGACGGCGGCGGTGCACAAATGCTGCGCAGCTAGCGCCATTCGACGGCCAACACCGCGGTTCCTGGTGTGTCCGCTGTGCCGTGCGTGTGATCATTGCTTGTACAGCCCTCTCGCAGTGTCCGGAGCAAGTATGGTGGGTGTGACACACCGGTATCAATGTGTTCTTTTTTCCATTTCCAGGAGTGTATATCAAATTTTCTCCTGTCCTTTCATTTCTTCTAATGGCTCAGTTGTTCCTTCTACTATTTCTTAACGCTTATTACACTTCAGATTACGTCTATTTCTTAATAGTTCTTAGTTAGATTCCCAATTTTTGTACCTTTTTGGTGAAAGAGTTCACAAACAAATCGCCTATGCTATTCACAATAGACTTCCTGTTCTGACTTTATATTAGCACCATAAACATGTTTACTATTATCAGTTACATCACTTAATATCTTATTTCAATTCTCAGCTATCTCGCTAAATAGATTCTGCATTGGACAAGACCCTTGTTGGATGAGACAATCATCACAGTTTGAAGGGACACCTCTACAGGTACTGCAACACTCTACATCTTGTAATGATTAGTAATGTCACCAAGAACCAACCTACAGTTTCAAAATGACCTCACAATACAAAAATCGAAAAAAAGTTTACAAATCTGAAACAGTTCATGAGCTAAAAATCTTCAAAATTTGGAATGATCTTCCAGAAACTATATAATTATGATAATAATAAAAAATATTACTCAAAATCTATTATCATTAACATCAAGAGCATGAAAAACGGAAATCACAATAATTATGTCAGATGAAAAATATAGAAAAGTGACTAAGGAGTATTATATAAATTAATGGTTAACAATTCGCTGCAAAATCTTCATAAAAACACTGTCCTGTCATTTTTAAAAACTTAAAATGCAAAACTAATCCCCCATTAAATATGCATATAGAGCAGCATCAAAGGTTAGAATGTAAAATCCAGAAAAAATTGTCAAAATTAACAAACAAAAAACTTGATGGAATTAAATACAATGCAAAAATCATGTTGACATCATCTGACAATGCCACCTCATTCAAACTTCTAACACAACTTTGGTAGAGTCCACCTGACAGACAGTGGTAGATAACTCTGACCCACAAGTCACCAGTCATACGTAATGATATTAATCGACTTTAAATACAAATCAGCGCTGAAAAACAGCTTTTAAAAACACAAAATAAACACCGCAATTCCCTACAAGAAAATTTGCACAAGGTTAACCCAAAAACATTTCACCATGAAACACAGTATTACACGAAACAAACTATCATAGCATTCACTCCCTACCCTCACTCCACATAACCATGTATTTTATGCAGAGCTTAGATTTGTTATTCTATATTTATGTATGAGCAAAGAATGCTGACAACTAAATTTTTCAAAAATCCTCTCTCAGCTCTTCCACGTCTTGAAAATTTATTAAATACACCCTCCCAGAAAATAATCATGAGAGACAGAATTATTCCTGAGACATGAGAACCCAACGAGAATTGTCCCGCAGAATTAATCTTTCTTCTAAAAGTAATCATTATTCTCTCAGCAGAAAAATTTATTCTTCAAGATACCCTTAATCTTCTCCTTCTGCCAGCTAGTGTTTTCCCTATCTGCTGGTTTCATTTCATGTACGCATTGAACCAAATACCATCCTATCTCTTGGGTGACGGTCTGTGGAATCCTTTCCATTATGGTTGTCCATTTTTCCTAAATATTGTGCGTCTTGTCGTGTTCATCTTTTTCACAATGCCCTTTCATTTCATATTCTTATATTCTACACTGTTGCCTTAACTATGGATTTATTCTCCAGTTTTACAATGTCACTCCTTGGATCTGTCTTAATAAGGTACCTTCATTTTCGCTGCTATTAACTTCTGTTTCATCTTTCCTTTCCGCTCTGGTTTACTACATTAGTCAAAATTGGACGAACCATTACTCAATATGTTTTTATTTTGCCCTACTTGTCATAGATTTGTTTCTTTAAGACCATAATACGTTCTAACAAGTTGTAATTAACGTCACAAGTATAATTTCACTAAAGTAGTTGGTACCAGACAATTCAATTTTTCAGCAGACAATAAGCATCTTAACCAAAAAACCTCCTTGTTAACTTTTAGTTTTACATTTTTCCTTATGGTTTTGATGACGAGATGTGTAGTGGTTGCAAACAGTGTTGGTAGTGGTGAGCTTTGAAGTTCCACTAGAAAATTCTCTGATTTGTAAAATAAGGCCCGAAAGAAAATAATTTTAGTAACCAATCTGACTGCCCTCAGTTATAATTCGTGAGAAGCACACAAATTTCGCAAAGCAGATATTACTTGGCACCTAAAATGACTATCTATTGATCACTGATTGACATCCACCTTACTGATCCAAATCCTGGATTTCACCTAATCAGTAGTACACGAATATCGAATCATGAATTGCACCATAAATCAACATCAATTCGTTGTTTTGAGCTGGTGCAGTAAAGATATTACAAAATGTTATTAGAATGACAGAGTAGCAGCTGCTCTAATTTTCTTGAGGTATCCTCCCTTCTGTGATGTCAAAATAAGTTGCAAAATAACAAAAGCACTTTTTGGGTGGCAATATGTGTAAAATGGTTGTCATTAAAATAATGAGTGAGCTGAGGGAATGAACCGTACTTTTTGCTTCTCTTAGGCAAGACCCCGGGGTTACACACTACTTCGATTTTCTAAAACTACATTCATTTAAATAAATTATTGAAAAGTTAGAAACAGAAGGGAAAATATTTTTCAGTCATTTTTATCAGATCTAAAAAACAGAAATGCTTTACTCTCAACAATAAAATTAATGTCACATGAAACATGTGGTGCCACTGCCTCAGGCATAAGAAGATGTGGTACGTAATGCAAATTTGAAAAATAATTTAAGATATCAAAACATTTTCTTCAGTGAAATACATTCACAAATCCAATACAGTATGTAGTCAGATTGACCCATATCAATCGTAACTGCTATTCATTAAACATCAGCGTCTAAGGAATTTCAGCGTCCCAAATGGCTCAACGCGCCAATAATTGTAGAAAAATATTACTTCAAGTACACAGAAGACGCACCAAAAGAACTGTGTTATTCTGCTTGTAACTTCGCCAATACAAACCCAATACATCCCTAATACATGACTCTCCCGCTTACTCAAATAATACATAGCAGCGAAGTTCAATAGTACACCATATCACAAACAAGCGAAAGCGTATCATCGCTCAACAACACCACCAAACAGATTACAACTCAGAAAGAGGGCTTTTTTCCCTTTCAAAATTCGCAAGCTGTGACAAGTGTCTCAGTGCCTTATCCTCCCTCGCCTCATAGACCTTAGGCAAAGGCAGTAGCGTAGCTCCTAACCAGCGAATATACTGAAGTTAATCAATGGGACCAGACATGACAGAAAAGTCTGCTTGCCAGTTGTTGTTAAGTAATAAACAGAGTTTGTAGAAGTTGGCAAATACAGCAGACAGGTTTGAAGCTAAAGGTTGGTGGTTAACTCCCCATCGAGCTTATGATCTTTTCTGTTGTTCACATGTTCAACTCTGTGTCCACTTATAACTGGTTGCAAATGTCGGTTCAGATTTGGGAATACACCCCACCCTGTCTAACAAAGCACTGAAGTTTGTAAACCAAACTTCAGTTTTACTTTATTCACAGTGTAATAAATACAACATAAAAATATTTTGTAGGCTGTTGCCTTTGCAGTTACACTATCGGTGTGGCCCACTGAAACTGAATCGCCACTTACAATTAATTACCCCGGTTCCTACTAACATGTAGAAGTACTCTACATAAGCATCCAGAAACGAGAATAGTGCCAACAAAACTCTAGTCCTGCAGTGCCTTCTACCTTTTTGACAATACTGTTAAAACAATCGGAATTCGTTTGTGTTTGTAGTGATGTATAATAAATGAATCGTGCTAAAAGTGTGATAACGCCAATCATCCACGAACTCCAAATCTAATTCTCCTTGAGCATTTTTAAAATGATTCTGCAAGCCCAAAGTCGACCGCAAGTGTATTCTAAACCTGTTTCAACTTCTCGTTAGAAAAGAAAATACTTTGGCGATCTTGCATGTATTTATGCATTTATATGCCACTCTGAGATCGAAAAACGTAGGAAGAGTCACTGTGTTTAAGTACGTAAAAGAGTTCATAATACTGCAGCACACATGCATCTTTTTTCATCGATAAAATAGGAGGTGATGATTGGGAGGCTTTTTTGGCTTTCTACGTCAGGTGAAAATATTGCAGCAATGTTTTAAAAACAAGTTGTTCACCATTATTGTTCTCTGTGACGAACGGAGAAGACAACAAACTACATTTAGAAACAATAGGCAAGGAAATCTGGCACAAATCAGATAACGAGTTTAAAATAATATTTATGATTTAAAAAAATAGTTTTAACTAGGTTTAGCAGCTAACGTGAATCTCAGCCAAGTTATTTGCGAAAAACTACACCGTTATAATTACCAGTTTCTCAATTTTTGCTCAAGGTGACTGTGATTTGAAAATCTTTTATTTCTTATCGTGTAAGAGGTATAATATACCGATGTGCCATTCGAAGACGTACATCTTTTCTTTACGGTAACACAATAGAAAATCGTAGGGAATTAGATTTGCTGGTGAGATGTCGCGAAACAATTGTTCTACAAACAAATTTAGAAGCAAATAACTTACATATGTTTAATAAATGATGAAGAAAAGGAGTAATAATTTTCTCTTGATTTAAAATTTACCTAATATCGTGTAACGCGTTCCATGGCTACTTAGAAACAAGCCACACCGACGCAAAGCTTGTATACCCATTGCGTATAGAAGGTCCCGTTGATAGCACACAACTTGTGAGGTACCACTCTGCAGATGCCTCCGGCCCTGGCTACAACTAATGTGGGCATTTGATCTCGGAGCAGCAGACTCTTCCTGACTCCAACATCTCCAGGCATCGTCCGCCGATCTGTCAAACCTGGCCGTTGAGTCAGTGCCTGAATGTCAGGTCACCGACGAGATGTCACACGAATGCCAATCGCTTCCTCCATGACACCGGCAAGGGCCTCCAGAATATGCTGTGAATTCATCATCGTGCTGCGGACTCACCACTGCCCCATGCATACCATTTGTTACCTGCCCGATGGTGGCGCTCATGGCAGTCAGTTTTCCTGCAGCTGCGAGACTCTGGTGGCAACAGTGCCACATACCATATCATCGCTGTTCTCGGAGTCTATTGCGGTGATATGGTTCATAAAACTCTCTCTGAGTAAAAAATCCATTGCACTTGTTTGTGTACAGCACTCAGGACATTATCGCTTTGGACATGTGCCTGTACCTGTAGTAGCTTATCTCTCATCGTCGGTATTCAACTATCTATTTGTGAAGAAAGGTGGAGCTACTTACCCTTTAGTAGGCCAGACAGACACTAGATACGAACCTCACACTGATATCAGCAGCAAGTCGTAATCTATGAAGCGTCCAACATTGTCTGTAAGGAGACACTAAAGTCACGATGGAAGTGTAAGAGAAGAGCGCTGTGCGTCATCAGAATCAAGTGTTGGCTTCGTATTCAACGAAGTCAGTATCATCTACATCATTGGGCTGGGACTAAGTGTGTCAGACAGAATGCTGAGAATTGCTGCGACTACACGTTCAGCAACTAAATTAAAGGTAAAGCAATTGTAGCCCTCACTCGCAAAAATTAAATCTTTTGACCTGGTTTCGACACTAGGAGTGCCTTCATAAAAAATTAAATACTGCAATAGGCCTACAGCATACGTAGAAAATTGTGGGAAACATTTTATTTAAAAATGGAAGTACCGACTAACAGTACAAAAAGGAAACAGTACTTACGTATCACGTATAATATAAATATTAAGCGATAAGTTTGTAATCACAAAAATTTATAAAACCATACATGACACACTTGTCTGCTACATACGCGTATGGCATTTGCGAAGAATGATTGTCGGCAAAGCTCTCCACGAGCTCTTATTTTCTCGTCGTGGTCATTTCGCCAGACGTGTGTAGGAGAAAGCAATGTGTTAGCCCACACTTCTTCGAACGTTAAGCTCTCCGAATTTTGCCGGCCGTTGTGGCCGAGCGGTTCAAGGCGCTTCGGTCTGGAACCGGGCGACCGCTACGGTCGGAGGTTTAAATCCTGCCTCGGGCATAAATGTGTGTGATGTCCTTAGGTTAGTTAGGTTTAAGTAGTTCTAAGTTCTAGGGGACTAATGACCGCAGCTGTTAAGACTCATAGTGCTCAGAGCCATTTAAACCATTCTCCGAATTTCAGAGGTAAAATTCTCGACGATACACAACGCCTCTCTTTTAGTGTCTGCCATAGGAGGGCTTGTTGAGCATCTGCGTAAAGCTCTCGCTCCGACTAAGCGTTCCCGTGACCAAAAACGCGGCACGAGATTTTTTCAGTCCTTCCCGTCATTCTGCTTGCTAATGGTCCCAGATTGATGAACAATACTCAAGAGCCGGTCTTACAAGTAGTTTGTAAGCCACATTTTCCGTGCATGAATTTTATTTTCTTTAGATACTTCCATTGAGTGTCAGGTGGCACCTGCTTTGTTGTATGTGATCATTCCACTTAAGACTGTTACTCTTACGTATCTTACGGTTACTACTACTTCTAGTGATATATCTGAAACGGTGTAACTTAACAGTATTAGACGTTTTCACCTAATATTTCGCAACACGTTACATTCGTTTACGATCTAGGTAAACTGCCAGTCCCTGCACCAATCTTCGACCTTCTGCAGGTCTTTCTGCATTTCGGTACAGTCTCGTGGCATTGAAACCTTTCTATAGACAACATTAGCTGGTAAAAAAAAGAATATCATGGAGCTTCCGACGTTATACAGTATATCATTAATATGTATTGTGGGCAGTGACGGATAGAGTTGTAAAACTACCGCATGCTGCCACAGGTTATCATAAGTAAGTGTAAACTAATGCAGTTTTCCTAGTAACTTTGGACAGTTAAGGTCGTACCCTTAAGACTGTAACGTTAGATGTGTTGCATACCTATTGGGCTTTACCTCGAAACGATCGCTTTCTTTACGTATGCGATCACTGTCATACTAGATTGTCCTAAAAGCCGGAAAAGGTGAAACGTCCGGAAATGAAGTGGGCATGTATAAAGTGCTGTATAACCGACAGAACATTTTTGTTCTACATATTTATCCTCCTGTCTGATTCTTAAAAAATAAACAATATTTCTAGCAAAATTGAAACTGTCAAAGTTCAATTAAAATTTTCTTCGAAAATTGTTGTTTTATAATGTGAAATAGAGAGATGTCGCAATAAATAAATAAAGAGTTATCATATAGCGCTAGAAAACTAAATTTCCTCAAAAAAGGTAAGATGCAAAAATCTCTAAACCAAAATATAGGAGACATCGCTTCAATATGTATGTAAGCTGTTTAGATTTTTATATTGGTAACGCCACGTAGCGCTTTATATTAAAATCGCCGGCTGTGCTTTGTGCATTCTGTGGACGGGTGGCATTGTTGGAATAGTCGCCATTGTAGTGTTGGGCAGTTGGCTATTAACAGCGCGTAGCGTTGCGCAGTTGGAGGTGAGCTGCCAGCAGTGGTGGATGTGGGGAGAGAAATGACGGAGTTTTGAGAACGGATGATCTGACAGAAACCGTAAATTTATAAGACTGGATATCATGAACTGATATATATATGACTTTTAAACATTATTAAGGTAAATACATTGTTTGTTCTCTATCATAATCTTTCATTTGCTAACTATGCCTATCAGTAGTTAGTGCCTTCAGTAGTCTGAATCTTTTATTTAGCTAGCAGTAATGGCGCTCGCTGTATCGCAGTAGCTTGAGTAACGAAGATTTTTGTGAGGTAAGTGATTTGTGAAAGATATAGGTTATTCTTCGTCAGGGCCATTCTTTTGTAGGGATTATTAAAAGTCAGATTGCGTTGCGCTAAAAATATTGTGTGTCAGTTTAAGGACAGTCAACTATAATATTTCTAAGGGGACGTTTCAAATACTTCGTCGAACTAACACAAATCATTTTTCTGTTATTCACAAACACCTTTCGCATTATCACATCGTAATGTTCTCCTGCCCACTGTTGCTAACGCGGGTGCCTGAGTGTGTTGCTACCTGTGGCTTGATAAGTATGAGCAGCGCATAGTAGCTCGGTTTCCACGTACTCTTTTATAAATGTTTGTAACCAAAGCTTTATCGCTTGATATTTATGTTGTACTTGACGTGTAAGTACTGTTTCTTTTTTGTACTGTTAGTCAGTACTTACATTTTATATACAAATTTTCCCCATAATTCTGTACTTATGTTATAGGTGAATTTGAATATTTAATTTCTGATGAAGGTATACATAGAAGTGTCGAAACTAGGTCAAAAGACTTAATTTTAGCGAACGAGGTAATTTGTAAACGCTCACTGGCTACGCAGCCATCTTTAAAACTTTAACTTCAGCAACAACTGGAAGCCATGATGACGTGCCGAGTGTGTCAGGTGGCAGTGCTGGGCCTACAGTGGTGCTCTGTTCAAATGTGTGTGAATTTCTAAGGGACTAAACTGCTCAGGTCATCGGCCCCTAGACTTACACTCGCATTAAACTAACTTATGCTAAGGACAACACACACACCTATGCCCGAGGGAGGAGTCGAACCTCTGGCAGGAAGGGCCACGCATTCACTGACACAGCGCCTCCAACCGCGCGGCCACTGTTCGCGGCTAGTGCTCTGCCTGGGTTTGTCTTAGCTGCAGTGTGTCGAGCCCAAATAACTGTCGTGCGCCACAGAGAAAGCAGACGAGCAGGTGGCTGGTGGATTGCAAACTACACGGAAATTCAGCTAGAATATGACGTGCCGAGAAGCCAGGCAGCGTGTGCAGTAAATTGTCAGTGTATAGAATGCCCAGAGGCCAGAGAAGAAGCAACAACAACCTGATGCAAAGAGGAGGGCGCTCGTTGTTGCCGTAATATACTGAGCACTACACATGTGCTTCACTGCGACAGTGTTTGGTGGTCTGCTGGCAAGAAAGACTATTGTGCAGTAGATTCTGTGTATAATCAGGACAGCCAGGCGTAGGTATATGCGTTGTGCATATGAAGTGTTCCTTTGAAAGTTCACGTATTACACGGGTTTCGCCGCCAGGGTGCGACAGCGTGCTTTTTGTGATGCGTCTTAGCTCAACGTTGAGAGCGTGTTCTACCATTGCAAAGAGAGAGCTCTGTAGACTGGTAGACTGCTTGTAACCACCATGACGACGTCTACTATTATTGTTTCTTTTAGCAGTTTTCTGACTGACTTGATGCAACCCTCCACTAACTTTTGTCGACTTTGGTTTGCTGTCGATTCTTATGGGAACGACCCTATCATGAACAGCTCATAGTAACTTATTCTCTGCCTTACTTTCTTTTTCAATACTGTAGCATTCTCTGCTGATTTTGATGTTACCCTATACTCTTCTGTCCATAAATCCTTGTATTATTTCTATTTCCTTAACTAACCACCAATGTGTCTAGAATTAGTCTTAGCATTTCCATTTCCAAATATTGTAGCGGCCCTATCACGTTCAAGCAACTAACATTGCACCCCTCGACCCGTAGAATGTATTCCTTTCGTTAGTTATTCAATCTTTTTCTCATCGTCTTCTCCCCGTTGGCAGTCCCTTCCTTGACATCCGAAGGGGGTACTATTCCGTAACTTTTGCCAATAGAGAAATAATAATGATATTTTTTTCAATTACAGGACACATTTCATGTACATGCACATCACATGTCTTCAATGCAGCGGCGTCCCTACCCTGCTCCATCCTCTCGCCGTTCAACATTCCTGATTCATCCACCTTTGAGGGACGGTATCCCATACGATGGGAAAATGAGTTCCTTGAAGGTCTGCCTGCTCCTCAGCCAACTATGACAAGGCTGCTGCACGATTGAGGTGGCTTCGTAGCCAGAAGTCATCGGCCTCCATTGATAATGATATTTATTCAAAATTTCAGTACTGGCAAGATTCAAACCAGGGAGCCACAACGTTGAAATGCTACCCGAAGACCACGGATGCAGTAGACTATTACCGTACGTTGATAAAAGTTTACTGAATTTTATGCTGCTGTTGATGGCTGCAGATGAAATTCACTTGGTGTAGTTGTAATTTGTTGCTGCTGCAGGTATCAGAGGTAGATCCTGTTGTGATTTCAATTCGTTATTGTGTCTATTCGCTCATGGTCTATTGACGGCTCTAGTTGCTTCCAGACAGTGGGACCCTGGGTTGAATATTTTCTCCACTTGGGAACTATTCATTTCATGTAATCGCTTTCAACGCCCAAATCTCCGAAATGCTGCAAAGTAGAAAATTTTCATCACGCAGTTGATCATCCACAAATGAGTACTCCTCCCCAATACTGTCATATAGAAATTTAAGTTTTATTTACTGTCAAATGTAAAAAATGCGACCATGTCACAGTTGGCGAAAATTATTAACTGTTCTGAGTTAATATGGCTGCCCTATTCTCACGTACTATGGGTGGAAGTCTGAATTTTCAGCTTTCTATTATGTTGCTCTTGGTTGGTGCACTCTTGTGTGTCATGGGCCCTGAAACTTATTCATATTGAGCACACCGTGGGGAGCAAAGTGATATTCACATGATATACCACTGTCAAGTAAATCTAAGAAGCTTGTACCATACAAAGAAAGAACTGCCACAGCATAGGGCGGAAGTTAACTGAAAGAAATCCACAATGAGTCGAACAGCAATTACATATTTATTCAAAATCAATAAATACACTGAAGTCACTACGACTCATGATTGTCCTCCTGCATACCGGGGAGGGGGTGTATTTGTAACAGCGACTACCTTAAACGGCAATCGATTCTAATGTTAAAACTGTGCTAGGAGTTTTTGAGAAATAGCGACCATGAGATAACCTCTTAAGAACAGAGCAATCAAACTGGGATTCGTTTCCAAAACACTCCAGCAGAGTATAACTAACAGTAAACAGGTGGGTCACGCACAGACGTTCTCCCATCACAAAAGAAAGCTGTAATATTACGTATTAATATCGGTGGCTAACCTGATTACGCATTCTTGTGTCAAGCAATGTAACACAACAGAAGGCTAACTTAACCTTCCGTGACACGCACACACTGAACGCTTTATTTATATCTGTTCACATTACAACACAGTAACCTAACTTTGCAGATAAATGTACTACTAACTTGGAAGTCAGACAAACAAACGGCCAATGAGATAGCAAACAGTAACATATGCCTCTCAACAACACATTTCTTAAATGAACTATATGCCACAGTTTACAGAACTAGTCACCAGCACGCATGAAACTAGGAGCAGTTCTAAACGGTGAACAGCATGAAATAATTCTGATTTAAATCAGTGGGACTGTGAATAGTCATTATAACGTCATTGCTTACTACAGGACCTCTATGTCTGTGCATTAACCAACTTGTATTAGAATAGCTAATACAGTAAATATTTATTTCTGAAACTCGGTTTCAAGCACTTAAACAAAATGCGAATGTAACTACACCAGATCTGAAGGAGCCTTTAGTTTGCTTCATTAACTAACTGGCCTAGTATATGAGGGCACTAAAGGTTTCATGGTTTGAAGAACCATGCTCATTAACAAAACTACACAAGTATCATTGAGAAATGGTAAGTATGCTCATTACTAAGCAAACCACAACAAACGAAAACTCTTTAAATAATAAATGTGCTTTGATAACCAGTCTAAAAAACCTACTGAAAATATAGCTGGCTGTGCATGATCCAACCCAACATTAAATTGAAGTTCAAACACTTTCTCATGAAATGAACACTTTGTAATTCTGATGGAAGTCAATAAATGGAATAATTAATAATCTTGTCACTTCAGATCACCTTAGCTATTTCTGATAACTTTTCAAGTAAGGGTAATTATTTAAGACACTGACTTCAGATTGATTTAAAAATACACTGGAAGTGGAGTATTTCTTAAACAATAAAACGGAACTTTCAGCACAATAAGTCCATGTATGTGAAATCCATCATAACTATTTTAACAGCTGCCGAATAAGTCGTTCCATAGTAAATCAGGACACTCGGAACTTAATTGACTAGGACAGGACTCTTGTCCAAGTTTGTGACCTGCCATAATCACAGGTTTGAGATAGAGTTATTTGCAACACCACGATTATTATTAAAATTAACCAACTTCACAAATACCTTTTCCATTTACAGAGTGCCAAATATAAACCATTCAATGGAAGGCTGGTGGTTCTGGAGGCGTAATTTCCAGTAGCTGTTAACATGGCGGCGGTGCTGTCGTTGCAGTACTCTTGGTCTCGACCTGCTACAGATCTTCTTGGCGTCGGAATTAGACTTTTATAGGGCAAAAACGCATGCCATGACAACAGCACCACCAAATCCAGCATCTGAGGCCCCTAGAATCCGCTCTTAAGCTCCTCTGGCCTTAAAATTCCAAGAATAAGAGCCACAAAGATCCGCTACTGTAAGCGAGATGTTAATCAGAGCACTGCTCAGTCCCGACTCCTTATCTGTCATAAGGGACGAATTCCAACTTGCGCGCCAACCACATCTTTCCACTTCAACAATCTACTTCTATAGCTGCGGGGATTCCTCATATCTTTTACACTCAACCTTACGATCACTAAAAATGGATCAAGTCACTTACAGTGCATTGTATAGTAATCATTCCAGTAGTTACTTAAATCCGAAAGCACAGTTTAAACAATATCGTTCAGAAAATCACATAACTGAAATATGTACGCTTAATCAAAAAATTCCGATGACAGATACAACATTCTGCATAAGCAACACTGCAAGTGGACATAGAAATATTAATAGAGACACAAAATAGGTCGAAAATAGAAGTATGGGCGGATATAGTTCTTTATATGCTATCTGATCACAACGGACCGCAGTGGATGATCTACAATGTGCTCACATGCTGGTCACATGGTTCTTAAGTATTTATTAAGTTGTTTTTTTTTTTAGTCTTCTGACTGGTTTAATACAAGCTGCCACGAATTCCTCTCCTGTGTGAACCTCTTCAACTCAGAGTAGCTCTTGCAACCTACGTCCAGGAATATCTGCTGGATGTATTCCAATCTCTGTCTTCTTCCGCAGTTTTGCCCTCTACAGCTCCCTGTAGTACCATGGAAGTAATTGATTCATGTCTTAACAGATGTCCTATCATCTTGTCCCTTCTCCTCGTCAGTTTTCCGCATATTCTTTTCCTCTCTGATTCTGTACAGAACCTCCTCATTCCTTATCTTAAAAATAAACTTAATTTTCAACACTTATCTCTAACACCACATCACAGATGCTTTGATTCTCTTCTGTTCCGGTTCTCAACAGTCCATGTTTCACGACCACACAAGGCTGTGGTCCAAACATACATTCTCAAAAATTTCTTCCTCAAATTAAGACTTATCTTAGATACTAGTAGATTTCGCTTGGTGAGGATTGCCCCTTTAGAGAGTGCTAATCTGCTTTTGATGTCCTTCTTGTTCGTCATCCATTGGTTATTTTACTGCCTAGTTGATACAGTTCCTCTCCTTGTGACCATCAGTCTTGATATTAAGTTTCTCCCTGTTCTTATTTCTGCTAATACTTCTCATTACTAATGTCTTTCGTCGATTTACCCTCAATCCATATTCTGTACTTATTATGCTGTTAATTCCATTCAGGATATCATGTAATTCTTCACATTCACTCAGGATAGCAATATCATCATCGATTCTTAACATTGATATCGTCTCACCTAGCATTTTAATTGCACTCCTGAACCTTTCCTTTTTCCATCATTGTTTCTTCGATGTACAGAGTGCACAGTAGGAGTGAAAGCCTCCATCCCTGTCTTACATTATTTTTAATCAGAACGCTTTGTTCTTGGTCGTCCACTCTTATTATTCCCTCTTGGCAATCGCACATACCGTATGTTACAAGTCTCTACCTGTAATTTAACAATATTTTTCTCAGGATTTCGAACATGTTGCACTATTTTACAGAGTCGAAAACTTTTCCCACAAATACTATCAATGTGTCTTGATTTTTATTTCGTCTTGATTCCATTATCAACCGAAGCGTCACAGTGGCCTCTCTCGTACCTTTACCTTTCGTAACACGAATTTATCGTCATCTATTTTATTGTTCTGTATATTACTCCTGTCAGCAACTTGGATACATGAGGGGTCAGGTTGATGATGAAATAATTGAAGCACTTGTCAACTCTTGTAGTTTTTGGAATTGTGTGGTTCATATTTTTCCGAAAGTCAGATGAAATGTCGCCAGACTCAGTCAAAAAGTCGTTTTCTTGCCACTTCCCCTCATGGTTTTAGAAATTGTGGTAGTATGTTATCAATCCCTTCTGCCTTACTTGGTCTTAATCTCTCGAAAGCTGTATTAAATTTCGATTGTAATATTCCATCCCATATCCCTTCTAAATCCAATCCTGTTTAATGTAGGTTGATTCTTACAAAGAAGAAAACAGCAAACAGCCACTATTAATACTGCTATTTATTTAAGTAAATAGCGCCGTAACCGGTTTCGAACTGATAAGTTCATCTTAAGACGGCTGTTCACAATATTTATAAGACGAACTTTACATTATTATGAGTTTTTGATATTTACGCTTCCACTGCAGCGAAATATTCTTGGTGTGTTGGTGCCCTACGGTAGAAAATAGTGTTATAAGCGTCCTATGTGAACATACTAACCTTCAAACGATGAAATACAGAGTAAACAAATATGTGAGGTTAAGTGGTTACAGTACTTACATCGAAAATTCCGCGAAAATTTTTGGCGAAGGTGCAGGATTGCATTTTTCAAATGTTGTATAGTATATGCGGCACTTATTTGATTTGAAAATGACCATATTGTGCAAAGTAACACACACACACACACACACACACACCAAAAAGTATTTGCCACATGTGTTGACACAAAGATTGAAGGTTTACAAACACAACAGTGCCAGAGATGTTCTCAATCAGAGATTTTCTAATTTACAGGTTGTTTGATTTCACAGTATGTTATTGAAGAACAGACATAACATAATGAAAATTGAAACACAAGGAGCTTCTATTACAATATAAACATTGCTTAAATTTGACAGTGGACACATGGTTCTTGTTTTTTTTAAAAGAATCAAGGTAACAGTACAGGTATTTATATTAAAAAGAATAAATGTTACATTGTGAGCATACCATATTCTGTGCGCTTTAATTACAATTAAATTGGAAAAATGTGGTGCCAAGTTCATATGAATCTTACTAACATGGTATTGTATAAATACTATGCTATAAACAGGCAACAACAACATATACATGAGGTACATGAATAATGTGAGAGTAGAAATTATATTAATGTAATACGGCATACAACATTTTTATTTTTTTCAGTTCTGAAGTTGCAGTAATGTGTGATGGACAGGCAGCTGTATTGTGATGTAATACTTTGTTGGAATATTGATTGTATGTTGTTGTTAAAAGGAGCAGTGTTTATTTATGTTTTAAACTGGACAGTAGGTGAGTGAAATTTTGTAGGAAGGTTGCATTGGCTAGCTCTGTCTGTTCATTGAGGATATGATGTGGTGATTTGCTTTTATGTGTATATATTTCTATCCCTTCAAGCAGATTCATGAGGCTACCTTTCTCAGCATGATGCAGTATTTGAATGTGGTCCTCAATGTTTTTTACTTCATGTTTACCGATGGTTGTATGCATTGCAAATGCAGATTTAGAAGGATTGTTCGAGCGTATGGCATCTAAATGTTCCTTGAATTGAATCTCAAAGTTTCTACCAATCTGTCCAATATAGAAGGAGGGGCAATTTTGGCATCTGAGTTTATATACACCTCATCTTATGTATGGGGGTTGTTATTCTTTATGTTATGAATGGTTAGCTGCTGAAGTTTATGGTTTGTGTGGAAACTTACATTGATGTTTGTGTTTCTGAAAAGATTACTTATTTTATGGGATATGCTCCCTAGAAAAGGAAGGGAGACATATTTACTGCTGCTTTCTATAGACTTTAGTGCTGACTGCATAGGTGTCTGGTGTGAGGCTTTGATTTCTGCTGTTTTTTGGATTTTTTGTGATAATTTATCAATCATGTGAGGGTTATATCCATTGTTAAGAGCTATGGCTTTGATGATATTGGTTTCTTTATGTTGTTCAGCTGGTTCCAATGGATTTTTATGAAGGCGACTAAGCATTGACCTGAAGTATGCCATCTTATGTTGGTGTGGATGGAAAGATGAGCTGTTGATGCACACATCTGTGGATGTTTGCTTTCTGTAAATTTAAAAGTGATGTTTCTGGTTTTTGCTGGAAATTTTTAAATCTAAGAAATTGATGGTGTTATTGGATTCATGTTCAACAGTGAATTTGATGTTATTGTGCATTCTACTCAGCTTGGTTGCTAATGTGTCAATTTCTTCTTTAGTGCCATCAAAAAGAATAACTGTATCATCTACATATCTTTTATAGTAGATGATTTTGCTGTTGATGTGACTGTTAGTTTTGAAAAATGTGTGCTCTAAATGGTTAATGTAAATGTCTGCTAACTTCCCAGCTAGGCTGCTACCCATTGCCAACCCATCATTCTGTTTGTAAATTTTGTTATTAAAACTGAAGTAATTGTATGACAGGACCAATGTGAGTAACTCAATGAGTTCATATATTTCTGCCATGCTCAGTTTCTTATGTTTAAGGAGATTGTTCTTGATTATATTTATGGTGTCCTGTATAGGGATGTTAGTATAGAGATTTACAATGTCGAACGATGCAAATCTGGCTGTTGGTAGAATGTGCATATCCTTAATGTTGTCAATGAGTAGTTGGTTTCAAAAGTATAATAGGTATTCAGAAGGTCTAGCAGTTTGTAATTTAATCTATATGAAGGGCTGTTCCTAGAGTTAACAATAGGCCTGACCGGACAATGCTGTTTATGTATCTTCGGTTGTGACCGAAGGCGAGGGGCAGTGGGATTCTTAGCAATGCAGTCACGCACTTCCCACTTAGTTAGAAGGAAATTCCAGTTCTTAAGGGTTTTCTTGAGTTTGGCCTCAAATTTAGAAGTTGGATCAAAGGCTAATTCAATTATGTTATTACTACTGAAAAATTCCATGGTTTTGTCAACATATTCATTTTTATACATTACAACTGCACAGTTACCTTTGTCTGCCTTCACTATTAGAGCTTTACCATTAGAAAGTTTGGAGTTGATACATTTGAGTGTCTTATGGTCACTGTTTTGATGTGAAATATTTTTTAAGTGTCTTGTGATTATTTTATTGGCTTTGAAGGCTATTTCATTGGTTTCACTGGAATTTAATTTTGCAGCATCACATGCAAGCTTAGCGGATGCAATAAGGCTTTTTAGGTTCTTGCCATTAAGATTTGGTTTTATGTTGTGCTTAAGACCTTTGTTTATGAGGGCTAGTTCAGTATTTGTAAAAGTGATGTTAGTTGAATTAATAACTCTTTCATGGTTAGCATGGGGATTTTTGGCACTTAAGCTACCTTTTTTACTTTTCAGGCTGTCAAGTTTTTTGTTATGCCTACAAGTTCTTTTCTGACGTTCTTTAGAAATGATGTCTTCGATGAATTGCAATATGTAGGAGAACTGTAGGCTGGAGAGGGAATTGCTAAGTTGCAAGTGCAGATTGTACAGTTGTCTTTTGAGGAGATCTTTCTTTTTGTGTTGCATTTTTATCTCTGTCTTCAGCCACATGATTTCACATTTAGCTTTTACTACTTTTGCAGTGCTGCTGCCTGCATTAATCTTTACTTTTATGTAGTTTGGGGTTACTTTTGCTAATAGACATTGCTTGTTGTACTTAATGTTGAGGATTGTCTTTGTTAGGTTTATTTTGCATCTTTTGAAATTGTGAACATTTCTCAGTACTTGGCGAGGTATGCCTAAAGCTATTTTGTCGAAAACTGACATGATGAGACCGTGGCTGTATACAATTAATGTAGGTTGATTCATACATAGAACAAAACAGCAACCAGCCACTATTAATACTGCTATTTATTTAAGTAAATAGCGCTGTAACCGGTATCGAACTGAAAAGTTCATTTTAAGACGGCTGTTCACAATATTTATAAGACGCACTTTACATAATTATCAGTTTTTGATATTTATGCTTCCACTGCAGCGAAATATTCTTGGTGTGTTGGTGCCCTACGGTAGAAAACAGTCTTATATGCGTCCTATGTGAACATACTAACCTCCAAACAATGAAATACAGAGTAAACAAATATGTGAGGTTAAGTGGTTACAGTACTTACATCGAAAATTCCGCGAAATTTTTTTGCGAAGTTGCAGGATTGCATTTATCAAATATTGTATAGTATATGCGGCAAATCACCACATCATATCCTGAATGAACAGACAGAGCTAGCCAATGCAACCTTCCTACAATATTTCACTCACCTACTGTCCAGTTTATAACATAAATAAACACTGCTCCTTTTAACAACAACACACAATCAATATTCCAACAAAGTATTACATCACAATACAGCTGCCTGTCCATCACACATTACTGCAACTTCAGAACTGAAAAAAATAAAAATGTTGTATGCCGTATTACATTAATATAATTTCTACTCTCACATTATTCATGTACCTCATGTATATGTTGTTGTTGCCTGTTTATGGCATAGTATTTATACAATACCATGTTAGTAAGATTCATATGAACTTGGCACATTTTTCCAATTTAATTGTGATGAAAGCGCACAGAATATGGTATGCTCACAATGTAACATTTATTCTTTGTAATATAAATACCTGTACTGTTACCTTGATTCTTTTAAAAAAAACAAGAACCATGTGTCCACTGTCAAATTTAAGCAATGTTTATATTGTAATAGAAGCTCCTTGTGTTTCAATTTTCATTATGTTATGTCTGTTCTTTAATAACATACTGTGAAATCAAACAATCTGTAAATTGGAATAACTCTGGTAGAGAACATCTCTGGCACTGTTGTGTTTGTAAACCTTCAATCTTTGTGTCAACATATGTGGCAAATACTTTTTGGTGTGTATGTGTGTGTTACTTTGCACAATATGGTCATTTGCAAATTTAATAAACGCCGCATATACTATACAATATTTGAAAAATGCAATCCTGCACCTTCGCCAAAAATTTTCGCGGAATTTTCGATGTAAGTACTGTAACCACTTAACCTCACATATTTGTTTACTCTGTATTTCATCGTTTGGAGGTTAGTATGTTCACATAGGACGCTTATAACACTGTTTTCTACCGTAGGGCACCAAGATACCAAGAATATTTCGCTGCAGTGGAAGCATAAATATCAAAAACTGATAATTATGTAAAGTGCGTCTTATAAATATTGTGAACAGCCGTCTTAAGATGAACTTTTCAGTTCGAAACCGCTTACGGCGCTATTTACTTAAATAAATAGCAGTATTAATAGTGGCTGGTTGCTGTTTTCTTCTTTTTAAGAATCAACCTACATTAATTGTATACTGCCACGGTCTCACCATGTCAGTTCTAGAAAAAATAGCCACTCCTGTTTCTTCTTTTACCAAATCAGACAAATCGTCCTTTTCACAGAGACCTTCGATGTACTCTTTCCACCTATTAGCTCTCTCCTCTGCATTTAACAGTGGAATTCCAGTAGCACTTCTAACGACCCCACCTCTGTCTTTATTTTCACCAAAGGTTCTTTTCACTTTCCTATATGCTGAGTGAGTCCTTCCAACAATAATTTCTTTTTCGATTTCTTCACATTTTTCAAGCAGTCATTTCGCCTTAGTTTACATGTAGTTCCTATTTCTTTCACTCCTCAGAGACGTGTGCTTCTATAATCCTGAATTTCTCTGACAATTTTTGTACTTCCCTCTTTCATCGATCAACTGAAGCATTTCTTGTCATCTATGACATCTTATCAGTTATCTTCTTTGTACCAATGATTTTTCTTTCCAACTTCTATGGTTGCCCGTTTTAGATATATCCATTCCTCTTCCACTGTACTTCCTACTGAGATGTTCCTCATTGCTGTATCCACAGCTTTAGATAACTTCAAGCGTGTCTAATCATTCATTAGTACTTCCGTATCCCAATTCTTTTTTTTATGGATTCCTGACTAATATCTTAAACTTCAGTATTTTCTTCATCACTATTAAATCTGTGACCTAACTCTATATCTGTACCTGGGTAAGCCTAACAATCAAGTATCTGATTTCGGAATCTCTGTCTGACCATCATGTAAAGTAACTAAGACCTTTCCGATAACCCGGACTTTTCCAAGTATATCCACTCACGTTGTGATTCTTGAACAGAGTATTCCCTGTTACTAGGTTTCTCCTTTCTCATTCTTTGTCCCAAACTCATATTCTCCTGTAACCTTTTCTTCTATTCCCTCCCCTACAACTGCATTCCAGTTCCCCATGAAAATTAGATTTTCTGCTTCTTTTACGTACTGTATTACCTTTTCAGTATTCTCATAGAGTGTCTCTTCATCTTCAGCTTGCGAGATCGGGATGTCCAGCTGTACTATCGTTACTGGTGTTAGTATGCTGTAGATACAGAACAGAACAACCCCGTCACTGAACTGTTCACATTAACTGACCCTCTGCCTTACTTTCCTATTCATAACGAATCCTATTCCAATTAGACAATTATCTACTGCTGTTCATATTATCCAACACTCATCTGACTAGAAATCCTTGACGCCTTTCCATTTCACTTCACTGACCCCAACTGTATCTAGATTAAACTTCTGCATCTAACGTTTCAGATTTTCCAACTTCTCTACCACGTTCAAGCTTCTCACATTCAACGTCCCGACTCGTAGAACATTATTCTTTCGTTGATTATTCAATCTTTTTCTCATGGTAACCTCCCATATGGCAGTCCCCTCACGGAGATCCGAATGGGGGACTACTCCGGAATCTTTTGCCAATGGAGAGATCATAATGACACTTCTTCAACTACAGGCCACATGTCCTGTGGATACACGTTACGTGTCTTTCATGCAGTGGTTTCCATTACCTACAGCACCATCATGCCATTGATCACTGCTGATTCTTCCGCCATTAGGGGCAGTTTCCGACACAAAGGGAAAAGAGTGCCCTGAATCTCTGTTTACTCCTCCGCTCTCTTTGATGAGGCCATTGGCAGAATGAAGGTGACATCTTATGCTGGAAGTCTTCGGGCGCCAATGCTGATTGTTGTTGTTGAGGTCTTCAGTCCTGACACTGGTTTGATGCATCTCTCCATGATACTCTATCCTGTGCAAGTTTTTCATCTCCCAGTACCTACTGCAGCTTACATCCTTCTAAATCTGCTAAGGTATTCATCTCTTGGTCTCCCTCTACGATTTTTACCATCCACCCTGTCCTCCAGAACTAAATTGATGATCCCTTGATGCCTCAGAACATGTCCTACCAACCGATCACTTCTTCTAGTCAAGTTGTGCCACAAACTCCCCTTTTCCCCAATTGTGTTCGATACGTCCATATTAGTTATGTGATCTACCCATCTAATCTTCAGCAATCTTCTGTAGCATCACATTTCGAAAGCTTCTATTCTCGTCTTGCCCAAGCTATTTAATGTCCATGTTTCACTTCCAAACATGGCTACACTCCATACAAATACTTTCAGAAACGACTTCCTGACACTTAAATCAATACTCGATGTTAACAAATTTCTCTTCTTCAGAAACGCTTTCCTTCCCAATGTCAGTCTACATTTTATATCCTCTCTACTTCGACCAAAATCAGTTATTTTGCTCCCCAAATAGCAAAACTCGTTTACTACTTTAAGCCTCTCACTTCCTAATCTAATTCCCTCAGCATTACCCGACGTAATTTGACTACATTTCATTATCGTTGCCCCCTTTTGCTTTTGTTGATGTTCATCTTATACCATTCTTTCAGGTCACTGTTCATTCCGTTCAACTACCCTTCCAAGTCCTTTGCTGTCTCTGACAGAATTACAATGTCATCGGCGAACCTCAAAGTTTTTATTTCTTATCCGTGGATTTTAATGCCTACTCCGAACTTTTCTTTTGTTTCGTTTACTGCTTAATCCCTATACAGATTAAATAGCATCGGGGAGAGGCTACAACACCATCTCACTCCCTTCCAAACCAATGCTTCCCTTTCGTGTCCCTCGACTCTTATAACTGACATCCGCTATCTGCACAAATTGTAAATAGCCTTTCGCTCCCTGTATTTTACCCATGCCAGCTTCAGAATATGAAAGAGAGTGTTCCAGTCCACATTGTCAAAAGCTTTCTATAAGTCTACAAATGCTAGACAGTAGGTTTGCCTTTCCTTAATGTTTCTTCTAAGATAAGTCGTAGAGTCAGTATTGCCCCACGTGTTCCAATATTTCTGCGGAATCCTAACTGATCTTCCCCGAGGTCATCTTCTACCAGTTTTTCCATTCGTCTGTAAAGAATTCGCTTTAGTATTTTGCAGCTGTAACTAATAGTTCGGTAATTTTCACATCTGTCAACACCTGCTTTCTTTGGGATTGGAATTATTATATTCTTATTGAAGTCTGAGGGAATTTCGCCTGTCTCATAGATCTTGGCCACCAGATGGTAGAGTTTTGTCAGGATTGGCTCTTCCAAGGCCGTCAGTAGTTCCAATGGAATGTTGTCTACTCCTGGGGCCTTGTTTCGACTCAGGTCTTTCAGTGCTCTGTCATACTCTTCACGCAGTATCGTATCTCCCATTTCATTTTCATCTACATCCTCTTCCATTTCCATAATATTGTCCTCAAGAACATCGCCCCTGTATAGACTCTCTATACATTCCTTCCACCTTTCTGCTTTCCCTTCTTTGCCTAGCACAGGGTTGCCGTCTGAGCCCTTGATATTCATACAAGTGGTTCTCTTTTCTCCAGAGGTCTCTCTACTTTTCCTGTAGGCAGTATCTATCTTACCGCTCGTCAGATAAGCCTCTACGTGCTTACATTTGTCCTCTAGCCATCCCTGCTAAGCCATTTTGCACTTCTGTCGATCTCATTTTTGAGACGTTTGTATTCCTTTTTGCCTGTTTCATTTATGCATTTTTGTAGTTTTTCCTTTCATCAAATAAATTCTGTGTCTCTTCTGTTACCCATGGATTTCTACTAGCCCTCCTCCTTTTACCTACTTGATCCTCTCCTGCCTTCACTATTCCATCCCTCAAAGCTACTTCTTCTACTGTATTTCTTTCCCCCATTCCTGCCAATTGTTCCCTTATGCTCTCCCTGAAACTCTGTACAACCTCTGGTTTAACCAGTTTATCCAGGTCCCATCTTTTTATATTCCCACCTTTTTGCTGTTTCTTCAGTTTTAATCTGCGGTTAATAACCAATAGATTGTGGTCAGAGTCTAGATCTGTCCCTGGAAATGTCCTAAAATTTAAAACCTGGTTCCTAAATCGCTGTCTTACCAAAGGTGGCAATGTAAGGATATGGGACCTGGATAAACTGACCAAACCAGAAGTTGTACAGAGTTTCAGGGAGAGCATAAGGGAACAAATGACAAGAATGGGGGAAAGAAATAAAGTAGAAGAAGAAAGGGTAGCTTTGAGGGATGAAGTAGTGAAGGCAGCAGAGGATAAAGTAGGTAAAAGACGAGAGCTAGAAGAAATCCTTGGGTGACAGTAGAAATATTGAATTTAATTGATGAAAGGAGATAATACAAAAATTCAGTAAATGATGCAGGCAAAAAGCAATACAAAAGTCTCAAAAATAAGATAGACAGGAAGTGCAGAATGGAGAAACAGGGATGGCTAGAGGACAAATGTAAGGATGTAGAGGCTTGTCTCACCAAGGGTAAAATAGATGCTGCCTACAGGAAAATTAAAGAGACCTGTGGAGAAAAGAGAACCAATTGTATGAATATAAAGAGCTCAGTTGGAACCCAGTTCTAAGCAAAGAAGGGAAAGCAGAAAGGTGGAAGGAGTATATAGAGGGTCTATACAAGGGCGATGTACTTGAGTACAATATTATGGAAGTGGAAGAGGAAGTAGATGAAGACGAAATGGAAGATGTGATACTGCGTGAAGAGTTTGACAGAGCGCTGAAAGACCTGAGTCGAAACAAGGCCCCCGGTGTAGACAACATTTCATTAAAACTACTCACAGCCTTGGGAGAGCCAGTCCTGACAAAACTCTACCATCTGGTGAGCAAGATAAATGAGACACGAGAAATACCCTCAGACTTCAAGAAGAATGTAATAATTCCAATCCCAAAGAAAGCTGGCATTGACAGATGTGAAAAATACCGAACTATCAGTTTAATAAATCATGGCCGCAAGATACTAACGCGATTTCTTTACAGACGAATGGAAAACCTAGATTCCGTAGAAATATTGGAACACGTGAGACAATACTGACCCTACGACTTATCTTAGACGCTATGTTAAGGAAAGGCAAAATTACGTTTCTAGCATTTGTAGACTTAGAGAAAGCATTTGACAATGTGGACTGGAATACAAGGAGCGAAAGGCTATTTACAATTTGTATAGCAACCAAATGGCAGTTATAAGAGTCGAGGGGCACAAAAGGAAAGCAGTGACTGGGAAAGGAGTGAGACAGGTTTGTAGCCACTTCCCGATGTTATTCAATCTGTATATTGAGCAAGCTGTGAAGGAAACAAAAGAAAAATTCGGAGTAGGTATTAAAATCCATGGAGAAAAATAAAAACTTTGAGGTTCGCCGATGACAATGTACTTCTGTCAGAGACAGGAAAGCAGTTCAGAGGAATGGATAGTGTCTTGAAAGGAGGATATAAGATAAACATCAACAATTGCAAAACGAGGATAATGAAATGTAGTCGAATTAATTCGGGTTATGCGGAGCGTATTGGATTATGAAATGAGAAACTTAAAGTAGTAAAGGAGATTTTCTATTTGGGGAGCAAAATAACTGATTTTGGTCGAAGTAGAGAGGATATAAAATGTAGACCGGCAATGGGAAGGTAAGCGTTTCTGAAGAAGAGAAATTTGTTAACATCGAGTATTGATTTAAGTGTCAGGAAGTCGTTTCTGAAAGTATGTGTATTGGAGTGTAGCCATGTATGGAAGTGAAACATGGACATTAAATAGCTTGGACAAAAAGAGAATAGAAGCTTTGGAAATGTGATGCTACAGAAGAATGCTGAAGATAAGGTGGATAGATCACATAACTAATGAGGTGGTAAGAATAGGATAGGGGAGAAGTTTGTGGGACAACCTGACTAGAAGAAGGGATCGATTTATAGGACATGTTCTGAGACATCAAGGGATCACCAGCATAGTATTGGAGGGCAGCTTGGAGGGTAATAATCGTAGAGGGAGACCAAGAGATGAATGCACCAAGCAGATTCTGAAGGATGTAGGTTGCAGTAGTTACTGGGAGATGAAGTAGCTTGCACAGGACAGAGTGGCATGGAGAGCTGCATTAAAACCAGTCTCAGGACTGAAGACAACAACAACAACCATTATATAATCTATATGAAACATTCTAGTGTCTCCAGGGTTCTTCCGTGTATACAACCATCTTTTACGATTCTTGAAACAAGTTGTGGGGATGATTAAGTTATGCTCTGTGCAAAATTGTACCAGGCGGCTTCCCCTTTCATTTCTTAGCCCCAATCCATATTCATCTACTATGTCTCCTTTTCTTTTTCTACCGTCGATTTCCAGTCACCTATGACTATTAAAAGTTTCATCTCCCTTGACTACCTGAATAATTTCTTTTATCTCATCATACATTTCATCCATTTCTTCACCAAGTGCAGAGCTAGTTGGCATATAAACTTGTATTACTGTAGTAGGTGTGGGCTTCGTGTCTATCTTAGCCACAATAATGAGTTCACTATGCTGTTTGTACTAGCTTACCCACACTCCTATTTTTCTATTCATTATTGAAGCTACTCCTCCATTACCCCTATTTGATTTTGTATTTAAAGCCCTGTATTCACCTGACCAGTAGTCTTGTTCCTCCCGCCACCAGACTTCACTAATTCCCACTATATATAACTTTAACCTATCCATTCCGCTTCTTAAATTTTCTAACCTACCTGCCCGATTAAGGGATCTGACATTCCACGCTCCGATCCGTTGAACGCCAGTGTTCTCTCTCCTGATAACGACGTCCTCCTGAGTAGTTCCCGCCCGGAGATTCGAATGGGGGACTATTTCACCTCCGGAATATTTTACCCAATAGGACGCCATCGTCATTTAATCATACAGTAAAGCTGCATGCCCTCGGTAAAAATGACTCCTGCAGTTTCCCCTTGTTTTCAGCCGTTCGCAGTACCACAATAGAAAGGCCGTTTTGGTTAGTATTGCAAGGCCAAATCAGACAATCATCCGAACTGTTGCCCCTGCACCTACTGAAAAGTCTGCTGCCCCTCTTCATGTACCACATTTTTGTCTGGCCTCTCAACAGATACCCCTCCGTTGGGGTAGCACCTACGGTACGGCTATCTGCATCGTTGAGGCACGCAAGCCTCCCCACCAGCGGCATGGTCTGGTTCATGGGGCGGGTCGGGTGTGGTGGTGGGGGGGTGGGTGGGGGGGAGGGCAGGCCAGCCTCCCCACCAACGGCTGATTATTAATTAAAATTTAAGTGGTAGCGGGTTTCAAATCGATGACAATCAAAGAATCTACCCCTAGACCTGTTTTTCTTAGGATAGGGGTTTGTATTATTACACCACTGCGGTTGTCAGTTGTGTGACAGTGTAGGTGCATGCAGATGAGCTACATTACATCTCCTCAGAACATCCCATAAATGCTCAATAAGATTTAAGTCGGGGCCTACAAAAAGTGTCCCGTTAGACATTAGCTATATATCTTGCTTAGGAACTGAGATAACTCTGGACCTACGTAAAATAGCTAAGAAGGTATAAGACTTCTGTCAACTCTCTCGTTGTCCAGTCTAGCGTGGAAGTAGAAGATGCCAAAGGGAAAGTCGAAATTTTAAATTTCGCATTTATGAAGTTGCTCAAGGAGTCGTACAAACATAACGTCGGTTGATTACGGCACGAGATTTTAGAACGCATCGCTTGTGTCAAAGTCACTTGGTATCTTCCTAACTACGGACGAAAGACCACTAGAATCTTCTGTATTCCTAGATTTCCGAAAAGCATTTCACATGGTGTTCCACTGCAGACTACTAACGAAGATATGAGCACACGCAATAGATTCTCAGGAATATAAGTGGTTCGAAGACTTCTTAAGTAACAGAAGCCAGTACGTTGTTCTCTATGGCGTGTGTTCATCGGAGATAAGAGTATCGTCTGGAGTGCTCCATGGAAGCATGATAGGACATTTGTTCTTATCTGTATACATAAATGATCTGGCGGACAAGGTGAAGTGCAACGCGTGGCTGTTTGCTGGGATTTCTGTGCTGCCATGGATGGTGTCGCCATTGAGTGTAAGAGTATTCAACATTAGACAAAGTTTCTAGCTTGTGTGATTAACGGTAGCTTGATCTAAATGTAGAAAAATGTAAGTCAATGCAGATGAGTAACAAAAATAAACCCATAATTTTCGAATACAGCTTTAGCAGTGTGCTGCTTGACATACATATCGATTAAATATCTAGGCTTAAGTTTGCAAAGCGATATGGAATGGAACACGCATGTGAGAACAGTAGTGGGGAAGGTGACTGGTCGACTCCGGTTTATTAGGAGAATTTTAAGAAAGTGAGGTTCATCTGTAAAGGAGACAGAATATAGGACAATAGAGTGACACATTCTTGACTGCTGCTCGAGTTTTTAGGATCGCGACCAGGTCGGTTTAAAAGAAGACGTGGAAGTAATTTTAGAGGCGGGTTGGTAGATTTGTTGCCCGTAGGTACGAACAATATGATAGTATTACGGAAGTGCTTAGGTAACTCAAATAGGAATCACTTGAGGGAAAGCACCGTTCTTTTCGGGTAATTCTACTGAGAAAATTCACAGAACCGGCATTTGACGCTGACATCAGAACGATTGTACTGCTGACAACGTACATTTTGCGAAAGAACCGCGAAGATACTACGAGAGAAATTAGGATCCCTGCGGAGGCATACAGACAGTGGCGTCTCCTTCCCCCTATTAGCGAGTGGAACAGGAGGATAAATGACTAGTAGTGCACAAGGTAGCCTTCGCCACGCACCCTAGGGTAGCTTGCGGATTATGTATGTCGAAGAAGATGAAGAGCATTGTGTCTCCCCACACCGTAAAATCAGGACCACGGGAAGTTCATGTCTGACCATGCTGGACATGCCAACGAGAGGTGCGAACACGTAATTCACAAGAATTATTGTGGATGTTTTTCCTGATGCAGGTGCTATGGTGTGGGGAGTTATAATGTACATCTAGATCTACATCTACATTTATACTCCGCAAGCCACCCAACGGTGTGTGGCGGAGGGCACTTTACGTGCCACTGTCATTACCTCCCTTTCCTGTTCCAGTAGCGTATGGTTCGCGGGAAGAACGACTGTCTGAAAGCCTCCGTGCGCGTTCGAATCTCTCTAATTTACATTCGTGATCTCCTCGGGAGGTATAAGTAGGGGGAAGCAATATATTCGATACCTCACCCAGAAACGCATCCTCTCGAAACCTGGCGAGCAAGCTACACCGCGATGCAGAGCGCCTCTCTTGCAGAATCTGCCACTTGAGTTCGTTAAACATCTCCGAAACGCTATCACGGCTACCGGTGTGACGAAACGAGCCGCTCTTCTGTGGATCTTCTCTATCTCCTCAGTCAACCCGATCTGGTACGGATCCCACACAGATGACTAATACTCAAGTACAGGTCGAACAAGTGTTTTGTAAGCCACCTCCTTTTTTGATGGACTACATTTTCTAAGGACTCTCCCAATGAATCTCAACCAGGTACCCGCCTTACCAACAATTAATTTTATATGATCATTCCACTTCAAATCGTTCCGCACGCATACTCCCAGATATTTTACAGAAGTGACTGCTACCAGTGTTTTTCCTGCTATCATATAATCATAGAATAAAGGATACTTCTTTCTATGTACTCGCAATACATTACATTTTCCTATGTTAAGGGTCAGTTGCCACCCGCTGCAGATCTTCCTGCATATCGCTACAATTTTCTAATGCTGCAACTTGTCTGTATACTACAGCATCCTCCGCGAAAAGCCGCATGGAACTTCCGACACTATATACTAGGTCATATATATATATATATATATATATATATATATATATATATATATATATATATATATATATATATTGTGAAATGCAATGTCCCCTAACACTCCCCTGTGGCACGCCAGAGGTTACTTCATTACTTTAACGTCTGTAGACATCTCTTCATTGATAACAACATGCTGTGTTCTGTTTGCTAAAAAGTCTTCAGTCCAGCCACACAGCTGGCCTGATATTCCGTAGGCTCTTACTTTATCAGGCGACAGTACGGAACTGTATCGAACGCCTTCCGGAAGTCAAGGAAAATAGCATCTACATGGGAGCCTGTATCTAATATTTTCTGGGTCTCATGAACAAATAAAGCGAGTTGGGTCTCACGCGATCGCTGTTTCCGAATCCATGTTGATTCCTACAGAGTAGATTCTGGGCTTCCTAAAACGACATGATACTCGAGCAAAAAACATGTTTTAAAATTCTACAACAGATCGACGTCAGAGATATAGGTCTATAGTTTTGCTCATCTGCTCGACGACCCTTCTTGATCACTGGGACTACCTGTGCTCTTTTCCAGTCACTTGGAACCTTCCGTTCCTCTAGAGACTTGCGGTACACGGCTGTTAGAAGGGGGGCCAGTTCTTTCGCGTACTCTTTGTAGAATCGAATTGGTATCCCATCAGGTCCAGTGGACTTTCCTCTGTTGAGTGATTACAGTTGCTTTTCTATTCCTATGACACTTATTTCGATGTCAGCCATTTTTTCGTTTGTGCGAGGATTTAGAGAATGAACTGCAGTGCGGCCTTCCTCTGTGAAACAGCTTTGGAGAAAGGTGTTTAGTATTTCAGCTTTACGTGTGTCATCCTCTGTTTCAATGCCATCATCATCCTGGAGTGTCTGGATATGCTGTTTCGAGCCACTTACTGATGTAGCGTGGGACTGCTGAAAACAGTTCCTCAAAAAACGCTGCATTCACCGGGCAACGTTGTTGTGACACGGTACTCCTCCATGTGTATCTTCTCCAGGGGTAGCATTTTTAGCAATTACAATGTGCGCAGATGGAGGAGCTCTTAGGGCGAGAAGAGATTCGGCGAACTGACTGGCCTTCCTATTCTCCCGGATTAAATGCCAAGGAGCATATGCGGGTTGCGTTGGGGCGGCGTACAGCAGCGAGTACACATGCACCCATGAGCATACAGCTGCCGTCATCCACGTGGGGAGAATTCATTATCCACCACGTGGTTAGCATGAAACCCGTTGCAAAACATACGCTACAGTACGTGGCGATGAAACCAACTGTCAAGATTCATGTTTCAGTTTTTGTAGCTCAGTGAACAAACATGAATCGCGGTGACTTCAATGTAATTACTGTCTCTGAATAAAAGTATCATTTCAGTGTGTCTCACTGCGTATTTCTTTCAGTTGTCTTCCGTATTGCGCTGTACTGTACAGTACTGTACTGCACCTTTTTATGTATTAATGAAGTTACTTGGCAGTGACATATAATACGACAGTTAAGAAGGTTTTTATTGGTTTTGCTATGGTGTTATGCGCAATTTTACATAAACATTACCTCTGGGCAAAAGATCGTAAATTTATTACTAGTTAGCAAACTTTCTATTGATCAGATGGTGCTTAAGTTGTTAATAAAAGGCCGGCCGGAGTGGCCGTGCTGTTCTAGGCGCTACAGTCTCGAACCGCGAGACCGCTACGGTCGCAGGTTCGAATCCTGCCTCGGGCATGGATGTGTGTGATGTCCTTATGTTAGTTAGGTTTAAGTAGTTCTATCTTCTAGGGGACTGATGACCTCAGAAGTTGAGTCCCATAGTGCTTTTATAAATAAGGCCACGTTGGATTAACTCACAGTCCACTCAAAAACTGCGGTAGATGTTCAGTCCTCCAATTTTCCTGTCATATTTAATCTTATTTAATTCCTCATTAACTATGCTTATAAGTCAGCTGTATTGCTGGCTTTGTCTCTGGATCATAGCAATCACTTATTGTCAATAATACGAGCTATTTCAGCCGGCCGTGGTGGCCGAGCGGTCCTAGGCGCTTCAGTCCTGAACCGCGTGACTGCTACGGTCGCATGTTCGAATCCTGCCTCGGGCATGGATGTGTGTGATGTCCTTAGGTTAGTTAGGTTTCACTAGTTCTAAGTTCTTGAGGACAGATGACGTGAGATGTTAACACCCATGGTGCTCAGAGACACGAGCTATTTCAGGAGTTAATTACAGGCTTTGTGCTTCTACTGTATCTCTCAATTAGTGAACCAATCTACCTATACTCCTTTACTGTCTTTCACTAGTCATCTACGACGTTTTCACTTAGGCAGTTGGTAACGGCCTTGATCGTAATCCGCATCATCTCATACGGCCCCAAATTTTCGTGATTCATTTCCATTCTATATTAGAGTGTCCTTGTTTAATTACAATATATATTACTACTACGTTATGACCCAAGTTAATATGTGCAGCAGGAAATCGTGTACGTATTACAATCCAGTTTTGTGTATCAATGATGTAGTCCAGTTTATACAACAGCATTACTATAGCTCGGAGTTCTACGTATTATTAGGGGTAGTGATATGTTTTATTCATGCTAATGGATTGCATGTCATATCGTTCTTGGTAAAATCATCTGCGGTTTGTTTATGCAAGTAATCATCGAGCCTGCACAGCTGTTACAGTGAATTTAAATTTGTCTCTAATGGGGAGCTATTTCGGAGGGCGGCTCTGTCGATTTCCTCCATTTCTGCTTCCAGGACTTTTGTAATTGTGTATGCTGGGCCGATTTTGAAGTTCGTGGTTTTGTACTATGAAGTTTAATGCACACACGTGACCAGATAAGATGGGCTTGTCCGTACAAAAAAAAATTTAAATTTAATGTGGTATTTAAAGTCTTATTCTAATGACGCCTGTTCAAACTGTCGTAACACGGGAGTATGATAACGCGTTATTTAACATCTTCAATTTATTACGTAGTAGGACATACTGAGATATACTAAAATACATTATTAACCTTACCTTACAGTATGAACGAGGGATTTCGGCCCCAGTGAAATGTAAATGACTTTCCGATAGTTATTTGTTCGTTCATCTACATCTACATGGATAGTCAGCAAATCACATTTAAGTTCCTGGCAGAGGGTTTATCGAACCACCTTCATAATTCTCTATTATTCCAATCTTGTATATCGCGTGGAAAGAATGAACATCTATATCTTTCTGTACGTGCTCTGATTTCCCTTATTTTATTTTGATGATCGTTCCTCTCTATGTAAGTTGGTGTCAACAAAATATTTTCCCATTCGAAGGAGAATGTAGGTGATTGGATTTTTGTTAGAAGATTCCGTCGCAATGAAAAACACCTTTCAAGGAATATTCTTAGAGTTACATTGGAAATGTCGACTTAATGCAACAACAAAATAAAAATGAAAATCGAAATGACACGTAGAAATATACTTAAGAACAGGAATAGCTGTTTCCAAAAATATATTGTTTATGTCCGTTTCGTGACTACACGCAACAGTTTCATTGCAGACATTCTTCCTTCTGACATCGAGACCAGTGTGATACTCCTTCCTCTCTCTTACATTCTTTGCCTGTTCTCAGTTGTCTGTTTATAGAACTGAGTCAGATTTTATCTATTATGAAGGGAATGCTGTGTTCATGACGATGAAAGTAAGTTGACATTTTCTGTCATTGATGTTGGGAGAACAGTTTTCCAGTAACGTGCATTAAACCCTTAAAGGAATTTGTGAAATGACAGATTCATTTTATCCTCTTAAAAATTTTATCCATATGAAAATCTTTTACTTCAAATCCCTCTTTGTGTATGCCTTAATTTGGTTTTTAAACTTATTACATATTCTTCTCTTTCGTGCCTGAAAGCAATTTACTGTAAAATTTGATCCTATGGAAGAAAAAATTATGCCTATGTCCTGTCTAATTTTGGTCACCACGTATTTGTCATGTCTTCTATGATTACGAAAAGAACTCTTAGCCTAATAACTACTAAAATCGTTATTCCTAATATAAGTCATTATCTTGTAGATGTGATGCCCATATGGTCCAGATAGAATAACAAGCTTGTTCAAATGGCTCTAAGGACTATGGGACTTAACATCTGAGGTCATCAGTTCCCTAGACTTAGAACTACTTAAACCTAACTAACATAAGAACAACACGCATATCCATGCACGAGGCAGGATTCGAACCTAGCAGTAGCACGGTCCCGGACTAAGAGAGGCCGGCACAGATAAAATCCAAAATTCTTTTACACATGGTCTTATATGTACAGGTACCGTTTTTAGTTATTACTCTTGTGGCGGTTACCCAAGATAGGCCTAGAGAAACAAGCATTAAGATTTAAGAGAGACTTGAAATCGTTTGCCCATTGACATAGGGTCACTTTAGAGAGAGTACACGTTGTTCTCACGAACAACGAGTGTAACGCTACTAATTTTTGTAAACCATCGACGCCAGATTTGTAAAGGTCTCGTCGCTACTGCTGTGGAGGCCGAGTTGCCACTGTTGTTACCGTAGGCCGAGTTTGTGAGTTCGTAAATGGCTTCTGGTGAAGTACACCGCTAAGACAATTTCACAATTTCTCCCTGCCACTACTACACAGCTCTGCCCCCAGGGTCAGGTAACAGGATAGGAGAACGAACGTTCTACAACACTCCAACAAATTAGTAGCAAAGTCACACAAATTAGTTAAGAAGTTTCCTTATCTCTGTGATTAACTGAATAATCACGTCTACAACACTGCTGGCAATGTAACTCAAAAAAGGCCCTTCATTGGCTAAGTGCAAATTATCGTAAGTAAACTTCACAGTACATAGCAAACGCTATTTCCAACAACTGCCTGTTCACTTCCAAGAGGTCACTAAACGACGTTCCCTGTCTAAGTCAATCATCAACGTGCATCTATAACCAACCGGACGAGAGCTGCTCTTCTTACTTCCGACTAGGCTTCTGTTCGTTGCCTTTCGGTCATTGGCGGGTTTTACTCGACCGGGAATTGGCAGAGGCGAAGTCGACATCTTCATCCTCAGCGCCGCCCGTGGCGCTTATGTAACTCGAGCAAGTGGCGTGTCTCGATGGCCCTAGCACCAGTTCGCACGTTTGCGCCTGTGGTGCTGCTGCCCTGGCTGTCATTTTCGGCACTCATGCTGTGGCTTTGTGCTATCATTTTCAAAATATTTAGGAATGTTTCACGTATGTTCTAGAAAATATATATTTCGTGAGTGTCTTCATTTACCGTTAAATATTTACAACATTATTTTACATAACTGCGTTACAGGTAAACATTGCGACACCCTCCTTAGTCATGGACGTATACGATCTGTAAACAAATACGGCAGGTGAATGCGACGATGGAAAAGCAACACCAAATAATACAAGGAATGCTGTGTAATAGCCCTCGAAAACGTTTAAAAAATAAGAATCTCCATTGAGATGGTAGTTTTACCGATAACGAAGCTGTTACAGAGGTAGTTACAGAAGCTGTTACTGGTGGTTACGTAAGGATGGAGACCGAATTCATTGGTGACCTCGAAGAAGTAACTTGACCTTTTTCACTGGTGTTTATATTCTACATTGTGCAAAAAAAGGTTGAATGAATGGGACGGTTCAAAATATCCGGTGACAGTCGTATGGAACAGAGTGCCGCTGTGCAAACTTATATAAAGATCTATCTTGAAATGTGCTCAATTTCTGGACCTTGTCATATCATATCGGTCCACAGCTGCAACCAAATTTAGTCCGTTTACCTACAAAACATCCATGTGAACAAGGATGACATTTGGAAACTACACTAAGTAGTATCTGCTGATCTGCATACTTGACGTCCATGTGTGTGTTGTCTTTCATTTTATAATACTCGGTTAAACGTTTTCTAATGTTGGTAAAATGTGACGTATGGAAGTATTGGACTCGTTGAATTCATTCGTAACGTGTTATTAACCCCGTCAAGCCAGTTCCATCAAAATTCAGCTTCCAATTCTCAACAATCCGACTCTACTAACATATAGTGTAGGACTTAAACTCTCACAAGCAGACTTCAGGTAGCACGTATTTACACATCACGAGCATACAATAATAAAAACATGATGTCGACAGCGGCCGCCCCTCAGGCAGGTAACATTCGAACAATCTTAAAGCAGCAGCTAGTCTAAAAGAGAAACAAAGTCACATTCACACTCTTGCTTATACTAAAAAATTACCAAAGATTAGTTACATGAAAGAGGTTAACGCATGAGTGAACTTTATAAATTCAATTTTACACACTGACCCAAAAATTTAGCAAACTATCTTGTCCAGTATTTGTTAAAATAGCTAAAGTACTAGAATAAAATAAAATCCAAAAGGAAGAACTGCACTACCGAAGATGAAACACAATCAAATTTCGCTTAAAACCTTAAGTACTGAACAACAGATTTGATACTTCATAGCTGAACATTACAGAGCTTTTGCTTAAAGGCAATTTGCAAGGAACATATGGAATAAAAACAGCCACCAGTTGCGGAAGGTAATACTCAAAAGCCCTTGACCTATGTTTCAACCCGTATAAATGAGCCTTCTTCGAAAGCTTTACTACATTTTACATGCTGATCATGATGCGCCGCCACTAAACCTATTGGCGGCACATCATAATCAACATGTAAAACTTAATAACGGGTCTGAATAAGACCCATTTATACGGGTAGAGACTTTGGCTAAGGTTTTCTGACTACCACCTTCCGCAACTGGTGGCTGTTTTAATTCCATATATTACATTCGCCCAGTTGCTGCTGCAGCCTTGTTTAAGGTTCTACAATTTGTAAGAGCAACGCCACCGACTCCTTAAGAAATGGACTCAAATTATAAACGTGATTCCTCGCTACTTAACCAATCGATGTTAGAACCGCAACTGAAAGTTATTAGTAAACAGGCATCACCTATTCGTTCCCGTGAGATTACAAGAACGGATGATCACCATAAAATCAAATTATGTAAGAGCTCCTTGGTTTTGGTTCCCACTGGTCCCTGGTTCCCTACACCTCGAAGCCAGGCGAAAATTTCGAGCACAAGATCCGCTCAGCGTGTCCTTCCGAGCCGCTGCGATCTTGTGGTTACGACAGGACGGAACACCACTTCATCAAGCCACACACAACTGGATGGAATCTAGATCATACTTTCACGTCCACCCAAGCTCAGATGCACACTTCGAGCCAAGACACAAATCTGTTTTTCTCGTGGTCGTGCGGTAGCGTTCTCGCGTCCCACGCCCGGGTTCCCGGGTTCGATTCCCGGCGGGGTCAGGGATTTTCTCTGCCTCGTGATGGCTGGGTGTTGTGTGATGTCCTTAGGTTAGTTCGGTTTAAGTAGTTCTAAGTTCTAGGGAACTGATGACCATAGATGTTAAGTCCCATAGTGCTCAGAGCCATTTGAACAGATCTGTTTTACTGCGAAGACACGGCTACAAGTCCATGTGATTTCACCGAATGACTGTTATATCGTGGGTTATACAGGGAAATCTTCTTAGAAAGTGAGCCGACAGTCAAAGAGCCGACAGTCGACGTTATTCCCGGAACCTCATACTTGCGATCCTGAGGACACCTGCCATAACTGTCTCTTGTACTTATCTTGAAGGTTCCGCCACTTATCGGAACGTGCGCACCTGCAGGAACGTCTCTCAAATCGGCAGAGACCGTCTCAAGTGCAGAAACAGCTTTATAATCGTCGCAGCTTCTCTAAAGTGATAAAGCGTTTGATATTAAAAGCAAAAGTCAGAGCAAAAGAGCTCAGAATCGGAGTCGATAAAACAATAAATTGAGAACGCTATATTGCAGTTTAGTAACTACAAGAAGGTTGCTTGTTGTTAATCTTAGAGAAAAAGACTGTTCAAAGTAAATATCGCAACTACCGTATTTTTTATATCGCAGAGCTAACTAGGCCTCTGAACGTAACATGAGGTACGATGTACTGGGGCATGTGAGTAATAATGCTACTGTTAACGTGCTGAAGAAAAGTCACCGGAGGTACAATTGTCGGAGTATTCCTCCGTTTTAAATACATACCAGTTAAGGTCCAATTTTCTATAATGGGCGGTCACAAGAAATCGCCTCTCATAATACTTGGAAGGACTTGGCGCAGCACTCGTCGTTCAACGCTTCTGCGATGTAGAATACTGTTTGGAACATTACAGACACTTTCACTTTCAGGAACAGTTCTTGCCAGCACTTCACAGCATTAGGCTTTGTTCGACATTCACCTAACCGCGTTACCTAACTGTTCATTTCCAGAGTATATTTCTTTTAAAGTTTGATGTTACTGCACATTCTTTTCTTGATGCAAGGTGTCCACGTCCAGAACTTAAAGCAGTTGCTACGATTGTTACTTAATGCTTTATTATTATCAACATTATTATTAGAAGCGAGTATCTACTCAGTCTTTCTCAGATAACTTTATAATAAATAAAGCTGACATTAATTGTACAAAACAGCCTCCTACGGTTTATCGATGTTCGTTCCGTCATTCGTTATTGATGAATTAAATAATAACAGTTAATTAATTAATCCGTTTTCTTTCTTTCCCATGAATTGTGTTATCTGGAGAAAACTTACTAGCAAAACAAAACAGAATCACAAGGCAATTTGATGCCAGGGCTCGATGACCACATTCCTTATATTCTGCACAACTAACTGTGTCTGCTTAAACCGTGCTAGTCTACTTCTATTTCCACATTGTATGAACACGGAAAGAGGAAAATAAATTACCATAACACGAGCGTTCTGTGTGTACGAATGTATAGTTCTTGCTTCCTCTTTATTAGGGAAACAGTATTTCCTTCAACGTCGTTATTTTAATGCACGTGTTATGTTATTATTATATTCAAACTGCACTTCAAGCAGTTATATCAACATATATCTTGTTTCAAAGACGGAGGAAAACTTGTATACACCCTACTGTGGTTCGTCTATATAGTCTAAACATCTATTTATACTCTAACCCGTGTAAATGGTACTTAGCGATCTGGCCATAGGATGTTTTAATAACTTCCAAAACATATTTTTGTTATGGTGTTAATAGATAATTAATATGATGGACATCTTTTGTAGAAAAATTATTGGGTTAGCAGGGAGATAACTGATTATCTCTCCTTCTATGAACGATGTGCGCCAACACTTCATACCTAAATTAATTTACAGAATTCTCGTTTCATTTCATGAGTTTTGTGAGTCGTCTTACAGTTAGACACATTAATTCAGACAGCCTTGATGACCTTTAAAACTGTTTTTTAGAAAGTGTTCTTCGATATAATTTTATAAATTTGATTCTTTTCTCTGAAGTGTGGGAATGTACATAGTGAAGTCTCGATAACAGGACTGCTGCTAATTGATAACGTACTTTTAAAATGTACTGGTAACTGGTCAACACTCTCGTATGTAAAATTGTTGCAAGTGACCCCTTAAATCGGTTCAAAATAAATTCACGAGGAAATCTAGTGTACGAGCATATTGAGAATATGGAGCTATGTTTAACCCAATGGCGTCGTATCTGAACGCCGCATTCATTTCTGTGAAATCAGATCTAATACATAAGATCTAGTAAGATACTTTTACACATTAGCTAGTGATGCACTGCAAAACAGTCACGTTGCACAACGTCACACGTTGTACATTGCCATGAATTTTCACTTCTTTTCCTATTTAAATAACCAACAATAGACCTTCTTGTGAACTTTTTTCTACTCAGTTGGTGTTATGTATATGCAAAAAGAGCCCATGTTTTCGCCTTAAGTGTCATACGGGCGGAATACGGAGATGATACGCTGTGAACATTCAGACAGCTGTGCCCTCTAACATTTGCTGTGCGGCACTGTTCGTGCAGTCGGCGTAGCGTGTATTTATCTTTCCACTGATCTTGCGATGTACAACAAAAGAGTTGACGATACTCATGAAGAAGCTTAAAAATACCGGTCTACACCCTTTCACTGTGGATCGCAAATTGGAAAAAAGAGTTGCCACCTGCTTTTGGGGCCTTCTCATACTTAACAGCACATTTAGGTTTCAACATTTACAAATACTTTCTCAGTCGGCCTGCTTCCGTCATGTCAACAACCACAAGTTTAGCTGACAGAAAACAGACGTCTCTGTTATAGTGCCACTTCACACATATTATACTGTTATACAGGCTCTGATTTTTTTTTCAATAAACCTTCACAAACCCCAATGTAAACAATGAACAGAAAGATAAGACGATTTTTATAATTATTTTCGTGTCCCATCCACTTTGCTTAGTCGGTGTCGTAGTAATAACTTGTTCTGTAAGGGTCAGTGCACGGTTACCATTATCATGTCTTTCATCAGTACTTTCAGAACAAGTTTCACTTTAAGCTTCTGCTTACTATTCTTTAGAACCCTACTCAGTGAAAGACAAATCTGTTACTTTCTCTGTTGAAATCACTATTAACAAGCATGTGCAAACGCTTCTGTACATCATCACAACCTACTCACCTCACCATGTCATACGATACAAGTACCATAGCAACTTTGCACGATCAAAGTTATCTTATGCAATTGTATTGCATTCCGACTTTATGTTGTTGAAAGTTTACCTGATGTATGGAATACACCGGTCCCTCTGAATATATCAGTAAATGTGACTGGTGCTTAATGCACAATGAAAACATGCTGATATTGAGCATACATGAGCATCTGACTGATACTGAATACTAAATAATTTATATAGTGTCCGGTTGAACCTCTTTATGGCCTCTGACTGATTATTTGGGCGCAGATTAGACAGTAAAGATCTTTAGTGGACTCACTATACAGAACCAAACTAATTTACAACGGTTTCAACGAAACGGCATACTGGATAACGATTAGGACTGCGCTACGATTATCTGTACTATGTGTTCTTTCCCACTTAACAGTATTGTTGTTCATAGCTCTACATCGCACTGGTACAGAAAGCTCGAAGAAGAGTGACGATTGTGGTAGCTCACATCAACATGAAGAAGCAGACCGTTTCGACTGTATGGTTAATATTTATTTATGATATCCCTAATATACTTTCTCTTATCATGATGCAATCCTTCATCTGTGGGTGCTTACAGAACCAATGTTTCTGATCTCGTAACAAGTGATCGTGCAATGCTCTATCTTTGACCTGACGACATGCTTTCTAAGATATTGGGTATTTTAATCATAATTTCCCGTTGCTGATTCTCCTGACAAAGTAATGTATCAAACACAAGACAGAAATTTCGTTTTCACAAAGATAGTCGAACCTGCGGAACTGTATGGCATGTGACGAATGAGTCCAAACGGGCTCTGAGCACTATGTGACCCAATATCTGTGGTCATCAGTCCCCTAGAACTTAGAACTACTTAATACTAACCAACCTAAGGACATCAAACACATCCATGCCCGAGGTAGGATTCGAACCTGCGACCGTAGCGGTCACACGGTTCCAGACTGACGCGTCTGGAACCGCACGGCCACACCGGCCGGCAATGAGTCCAAGATATATCGATATCGACAGAGATACATAAAAGCCTAGAAACGTAAAATATGACTGCATTAGTTTTACGCTACCGTTTTTACCCTATTACGTTGAGCTGAATACGCACGTGTTCATCCCATCTCATATAAAGTACCCGCCTGAACATAAATATTTGGGAATAAGGGAAACCTCATGGTTGAAACAAACTCACAAAGTCGTCACACTGAGGGATACCAAGATGTCGGTGGGTTCTATGACAGGGAGCAAAGGAATGAAATTTACAGGTAATACTGGATATTGACTTCGTAGGCTTTCCCGGCGTAATAAGTCTTGAAAATCTCTTCGGGTTTGCTGCCGGATCCTAAAATCAACTTGACTCAATATTTCGGCGATCCAACTGGTCGCCATCTTCAGGAGAATGCTGCTTGCTGATGAGTCCCGCTGAGAACTAACGCCTGGCTGCAAAACAACGTCCTATATAGCCCACCGTGCAGTACACGGCGCGTGCGCCGCCCGTCACAGTTGCTGCCCTCCAAGACAGGGATGGGGCGCCGCCCCTGGTAGAACTTTGCGGCAACGATATATCGCACTCATGGTCGCACCGAACAACGTTCAATTTATCACCTATAGTCGCCAATTTATTTATGGAGGACTTCGAGGATATGGCACTAAAGACTTCAGCTTTGCAACCAACGTGCTTCTGGAGATACGTGGATGATACGTTTCTCGTTTGGCCGCATGGACGTGACTCTCTTAATAGATTTTTGGACCATTTCAACTGTCTTCATCCCCGCATCAAATTTACCATGGAGGTCGAAAGTGATGGGATGCTTCCATTTTTAGACGTTATGGTTTACAAAAAACCAGATGGTACTTTGGGACACAGTGTTCACCGAAAGCCGACGCACACAGATCGGTATCTGCATTCTACAAGTTGTCATCCACCCTATCAACGCAGTGGCGTCCTCAGGACTTTGGTACGGAGAGCATATGCCATTTCCGACGCGGACAGCTTAACCCAAGAACTTGCGCATTTGATGGCTGTTTTTAAGGATAATGGATACTCCGAGAAGCAGATTCGTCGGGCTATGGAGTTTGGACCATCTCTGGAGGTGCATGAAGAGGAACATGGATCGGTGGCCTTTCTTCCCTATGCCGGAGGTATATCGTTTAAGATTGGACGAATTTTAAGGAATTTTAACATCAAAAGTGTGTTCCGACCGCCTTCTAAGATTAGGGCACTACTTGGCTCTGTAAAAGATGATCTGGGGCTTAGGAAACCCGGTGTATACAAAATTCCGTGTCAGTGTGGGAAAACCTACATTGGTCGTTCGATTCGCACAGTTCATGACAGGTGTGTGGAACACCGACGCCATACGAGGCTACAACAGCCGGAAAAATCGGCAGTAGCAGAACACTGTTTAAATGAGGGACACGGCATGAAATATGACGAAACGGTGGTAGTTGCCAACATTTCCAGTTTTTGGAATAGTGTTTATAAAGAGGCAATTGAAATTAGGTTGGCGGATAATTTGATCAACAGAGACAAGGGGTTTCCTTTTAGCAGGACGTGGAATCCGGTACTATCCCGCATCAAAATTGAACGTTGTTCGGTGCGACCATGAGTGCGATATATCGTTGCCGCAAAGTTCTACCAGGGGCGGCGCCCCATCCCTGTCTTGGAGGGCAGCAACTGTGACGGGCGGCGCACGCGCCGTGTACTGCACGGTGGGCTATATAGGACGTCGTTTTGCAGCCAGGCGTTAGTTCTCAGCGGGACTCATCAGCAAGCAGCATTCTCCTGAAGATGGCGACCAGTTGGATCGCCGAAATATTGAGTCAAGTTAATTTTAGGATCCGGCAGCAAACCCGAAGAGATTTTCAATACTGGATATTCTTTAACTTGGTTTGGTTTCCAGAACTAGTTCTTGAGCCAGGCCAAGTCTGTATATACACAGTAGTAGCTGAGGCACTGTCAAGGCACTACGAGTAGACCACGAGCTGGACCATGAGCTACACTAGAACAGACTGGAAAATGCGACATGTGGTGTCCTTTAAGTCAGCCCCGTGGCGTTGCTGGTCGTGCAGGCTATGGACGGTGTGTTTCGGAGCCGGTAGCATATTGGCGCTGGAGTCATATGGTTTCTACCAACCGGATCGTTAGCTGTCTTACCATGGCATCTATGGCGAAATATACCACAATATTATTCCTCAGTCGTAGTTGCCGTCTTCGTGTACTGGTGCTCCGGAAATGATGTTGGCGCAGCCCCTGACAAGCTCTTTCCCGCATCCCCGACATCCGTCTTACGAACTGTTGGAAATGTCACCTAAAAACACAGACATATGGCGCCCATGCACGCCCAGGGACAGGGAATTTTCCATTTCTGGATCGATGGCGGCGCACTAGAGGTGGGCAAGGTGGATGACGCACATTGCCGGCTGCCGGGGCTGCTGGCGGTGTGGTGGCGGTGACGATGCTGCTTCGTGGCCTCCACGTCCGGTCCCGGCAGCTCGGGAGCCCAGGCAGGCGAAGCCGGCTGGGGCAGGGTGGCTCTCGCAGAAACCAACTATGTAATTGAAAAGCCTACATCAGGATCACAGCGTTTATCTGGAGGGTGCTTTTGAATCCCGGTGGGAACCTGAACAACATGTATCGAGCAGCACAAGACTGCTGGTAACGCTCCGTACACAGCGCCCGTGTGTGAAAAAGATCGAATCATTCATACAAAACGAAGAACGCTGAGGAGGAAGGACCGACCGCTGCGGAGGCTGAAGCAACTCCGCCGATGATATGTCTATGCGTGGCTGGGAACGGTAGGACGAGGTGGAGAGAGAACGAATTCTTGCTCCCTTGTATGGAAGGTTGAAACTTGTTCCTTTATTGCATGAACGTTGTGACTAAACCCTCCGCTGTGGAACAGTGCTGTCGTAACTTGCTTGACTCCGCTAGGGTCGTAAAACGTCGGCCGATGTCAACTGTGTTCCATTACCCGAAACCAGTACTTCTGATCAACCTTCGACGCAAAAAAATTTAAGTGAGAGTCTTGATAGTGTAGCTGTATCACTGGAGTACATGCGCACCACGAATTGCAACTTCTCCACGGCGTCTAAAACTTGAAGTTAATGGCATTTCCGGTACTGACCCGAAGAATCATTATGCCGAGGGGCAGGAACAACCTGGTATACCGCACATCAACAAGCATTGTGAGGTAAATTGTTCTGTTTAAGTGTGCACGCCGACCCATGTAAAAAGGCGTTGGCAAGCTGCTTAGTGAGGAAAATGCGCCAATAGCCATGATGGGGTATGCGAAGAACATCATTGTGAAGCAACCGTGGTACAACCACACGAAACTGATCATTGTCTTTAGGAAAGACGATAACACCCTGCTGGACTAACAAGCTGTGACGGAGTGCAAAATAACGGCTCACGATGGGATCGCTAAACAGCTTAATATTGCTGATATGCTTGTTCATATTTGGCCAACTAGTGTGAAGGTACTCCAACAGTATCCTGAGGTTGGGAACGGCAACCCTCGCCTGACCGATCCACTGGTGGGTGATGGAAAATCCATCAAGTGTTTTTTTTTTCTGTTCTAGCTTCAACTTGAAAGCAAAAATATTTTGCTACATCGAACGCCGAAAAGGTGCAGCATCTCTTCCGTGCATAGAGGGACCGACGTTGAAGGGCTGAACAGTGAAGAGAGAGGCTTGTGGTCCGTCACCTAGTAGAATTTCTTGCGATGCTAGAATTGATAGAATTTTGTCACGCCATATACGAAAGTAGGAGATTCCTTCTCAATCTGTCAATAGTTGCACTGCGCTTTGTTTAAGAGTTTGTATGCAAAGCCAATTGGCCTGTTCAGTGTTCCAACTCTGTGCGCGAGGTTAGCTCTGGTCACGTAAGACAATACGTCAACCGCCAGCACGACCAGGGTGGCGAGATCAAAATGTACCGAAAAGTGATGACGCAATAGAGTATTCCTTACTCGCAGAACTGTATCTTGACACTCCCCACTCCACTAAAAGGGAATGTAATGTAGCTACAACCTGCGCAGCTTGTAGGATGCACAGAGTGTAGTGACTCAGTTTCCTCAACAGAGCCTGCAGTTCAACGATGCTCCAATGAGCAGGGAGGTCCCGGATGGCAGTTATGTATAACTGCGAAGGATGGATACCCTGACGGTTGATAACGTGTCCCAAATATTGCAACTCAGTCTGGAAGCAGGAGGACTTAGCCTTATTTCACTGTAACCCGGCATCTGATAGCACTTGAAACAATGTCCTGAGTTTGGAAAGATGTTAGTCGAATCTGCTACCGAAACTACTACATTGTCCAAATAGTTCCTACAAGAAGGAAGTGTAGTAGTCGACTGTTCCAAGTAACGGTGAAAAATTGCAGATTCTGACCTACTGCCAAAGGGAAAAAGCTAAATCATAAATAACCCTATGTGGGTGTCGATCACAAGAACTTCGTGAAGATCAGTCTCGGAAAAGAAGCAACCTGCATCTATCACGTCGATGAGTTCTTCAGACCATGGAAAAGGAATAGAATCACAGACTTTGGATGTATCGTTGTTTTGAAATCTGCGCTTAACGTAATTTGCCTGATAATTTCATAATAATCACTAAAGGGAATGCCTCATGATTGGCTGGTACAGGGTATACCACACCAATGTACTGTCAAGATGCCACTTGATTGCTAATTGCTCATGTCTTAGGGCAAAGAGAAGTTCGATGTTACTTCTGCGATACTGCAGAAAGACTTGGCAGGAATGTAGACACTGTACATGATTGCTGGCAACGATGGTCACGAGAATGTACAATTACCAGAAGACCGAGGTCCGGACGGCCACCTGGTACTACCGAGAGGCAGTTTTGAAATATTAAGAAACCTCAAGACAGTTGCTTAATCCACTATCTTCGGAATATTTACAGTTCCATCATCTGCTGTACAAAAATTAAATCTCTGAATAAATTTAGGTCACCTTCAGATGATGTGGAATAATTAACTTAAGGAAATGAACTAAATATCAAGGTGCCAAATCTGTGCTACCGTTTCACTTGGGTAAGGTTCAATCACTATTCGGTTGGGTGATAATTACCTTTTATCACGCTTTACAGTGATTTCCCTACCCTAGCTTATGGTCTTATGTAGCAGATCTATGTGCTGTAGCGCGGAGGGAAGTTCAGAAGTTCAGGCTGGGGACTGCGTAGCCTTAGACTTACATTGGAGAACAGTTTTACGAAAGATAAAAATATCTCCCTTGATAACTTACGAAATAGTAAGACAATTCATTTTAATACATAGGCTTATTACGGTTCACGAAGACAATACATAAGAACAACATAATGAAAGAATGAAATTCATTCAGTGAAGTGATAAAAAACTCAATTTAAATTCCGTCCTAGAAACAATAAAATTGAGGTAAACAATAATAAGACAAAAGTTCACAATATACGTTCTCTTGACCAAAAAATTTTATCATAATAATAAATGAAAATACCTTCCACGCATAACCACTTAGTACAATATATTGATCATGGCTGCCCTTCATCAACGGTTAGTGATCGGTAAATGAATTCAAAGCAGTCCACCTGTTGGAACCAAATTTGGTTTTATTCAACCTATGACCGTGGGTTCGACATATGTTAACCCGTTTTTCTCAGAAATGCGTAAAAGCTGAAAACAATGTAATAGAAAAAACTACAAACCCCGAAACATACTCGTCATACAGACATTAGATACTCACAAAGGAGTAGAAATATTACATACATCATAAAAATTAACCAAATGAATAGGAACTACTATTTACTTTAATATTACGTTGAAAAAACTCCAAATAATGACGGGCCCTGACACCTGTCGAATGAAAATATGCTGTCAGCGCACGTCATTGTGGATCAGGGAGAGCTTTAAACATCTAGAGCACAGGGATGGAAATTTACTGAATGACCGGCTGTATCTTGCTAGGTGACTCATATTTGAAGACTTCATGCCTGTGATCTGCAGAAAATCTTCAAACGGTTGCCGGTAGCATATTCCAGCTGCTCATCCCTCAGAGTTCTAATATACACTGAAGAGTCAAATAAACTGGCACACATGCCTAATATCGTATAGGGTCACCGCGAGTACTCAGAAATTCCGCAACACGACGTGGCATGGAGTCGATTAATGTTTGAAGTAGTGCTGGAGGGAACTGAAACAATTAATCCTGCAATGCTGTCCATAAATCCGTAAGAGTACGAGGGGTTGGAGATCTCTTCTGAACAGCATGTTACAACGCATCCGAGATATGCTCACTAATGTTCATGCCTGGGGAGTTTGGTAGCCAGCGGAAGTGTTTAAATCCAGAATAGTGTTCCCGTAGCAATTCTGCTCGTGTGGGGAGTCGCACTGTCCTGATGGTATTTCCCATGTCCGTCGGAATGCGCCGTAGACATGAATGGATGCAAATGATCAGACAAGACGCTTACGCCTGTCAGAGCCGTATCTAGACGTATCATGAATCTCATATCACTGCCACTGCACACGCGCCAAACCATCACAGGACCTCCACCAGCTTTAACAGTCCGCTGCTGATATGCAGAGTCCTTGGATTCATGAGATTGTTTCCACAGCGGTACACGTCCATCCACTCGATACATTTGGAAATGACACTCGTCTGATCCGGCAACAGGTTTCCATTCTATAACCATCCAATGTCGGTGTTGACGGGCTCAGAAGAGGCGTAAACCTTTTTGTCGTGCAGTCAACAAGGGTATAAGAGTGGACCTTCGGTTCCCGAAGCCCATATCGATGATGTTTCATTGAATTGTTCGCACACTGACAGTTGCTGGTTGCCCAGCACTTAAATCTGCAGCAATTTGAGGAAGGGTTACAGTCTTGTCACGTTGAACGATTCTCTTCATTCATCATTGATCCCGTTCTCGTAGGGTCTTTCTCCGGCCGCAGCGATGTTGGAGATTTGTGGTTTTAACGGATTACTGATATTCACACTACACTCTGAAATGGTCGTGCTTGAAAATACCCACTTCTTCGCTCCTCACTGATGCTGTGTCCCATTGCTCGTTCGCCGACTATCACACAACGTTCAAAGCTTCTTGATAACCTGCCATTCTGGCAGCAGTAACCGATCTGACGACTACCTGAGACACGTGATGTCTTATATAAGCGTTGCCGATACCAGCGCCGTATTCTGTCAGTTTATTTAGCTGTATTTGAATACACATGTCTATACCACTTTCTCTGGCGGTTCAGTGTACATTATTCGTGCATACGTCTCCGTTTATCTTTTTGTATATTTTGTGATGGTTGATTTTACCCATTCTCGCTACTGTTCTTTTTTTCATTTTACAGTGACCTATACACTAATCTGTTTCATCGTCACGCACGTTTATCACAGCATTTGCACTCATTTGCTTCACTACTGTTTGTACAATAGTGTACTTGCGGTCTTATATGGGTTATAATATAAGCTAGCATATTTTATTTTATAAGATGGTCGTTTAATATCTTTTATTTCTCACTGTTCTCCTATTTCACCACCTCTGTATGCTTTTCTACTTACTGGCCGTTAATGCTGCAAGCGTATTCGGATCTCGGGTCATGCGGCACCTCCCGTGTTTTCCTGAAGTCCACGTCCCCATCTCCTGTTAGTCGGCCTGCAGCTGACAAGACGACCTAACTACTAACATTTTACTCCACAGGTTTTGTTTCTGAATTTTAAATATTTTTACTTGAGAAGCCCTGATTATAGGGGCCAGCATGTTTAATAATATATACAATTTTGTACGCTGACAACATATTTTCATTGCACACATTTCAGATTTATTATTTGGTATTTTTCCAACGTGAAATTTTAATAGGTACTATTTTCTGTTCTATTTGTTATAATTTTTAATATATGTGATATTCTCGTCCCTTTGTAGGGACGTAGTCTCCGTACGACGCGTAATTTTGACGTGTACGCCTCTGGGCTTGTAGTTGTTGTTGTTGTGGTCTTGCGTCCTGAGACTGGTTTGATGCAGCTCTCCATGCTACTCTATATTGTGCCAGCATTCTTCATCTCCCAGTACCTACTGCATCCTACATCCTTCTCAATCAGCTTAGTGTATTCATCTGTTGGTCCCCTCTACGATTTTTACCCTCCACGCTGCCCTCCAATACTAAATTGGTGATCCCTTGATGCCTCAGAACATGTCCTACCAACCGATCACTTCTTCTGGACAAGTTGTGCCACAAACTTCTCTTCTCCCCAATCCTATTCAATACTTCCTCATTAGTTATGTGATCCGTTCATCTAATCTTCAGCGTTCTTCTGTAGCACCACATTTCGAAAGCTTCTATTCTCTTCTTGTCCAAACCATTTATCGTCCATGTTTCACTTCCACACATGGCTACACTCCATACAAATACTTTCAAAAATGACTTCCTGACACTTAAATGTATACTCGATGTTAACAAATTTATCTTCTTCAGAAACGCTTTCCTTGCCATTGCCAGTCTACATTTTATATCGTCTCTACTTCGACCATCATCATTTATTTTGCTCCCCAAATAGCAAAACTCCTTTACTACTTTTAGTGTCTCATTTCCTAATCTATTTCCCTCAGCATCACTTGACTTAATTCGACTACATTCCCTTCTCCTCGTTTTGCTTTTGTTGATGTTCATCCTATATCCTCCTTTCAAGACACTGTCCATTCCGTTCAACTGCTCTTCCAAGTCTTTTGCTGTCTCTGACAGAATTACAATGTCATCGGCGAACCTCAAAGTCTTTATTTCTCTTCCATGGATTTTAATACCTACTCCGAATTTTTCTTTGGTTCCCTTCACTGCTTGCTCAATATACAGATTGAATGGCATCGGGGAGAGACTACAAGCCTGTCTCACTCCCTCCCCAACCACTGCTTCCCTTTCATGTCCCTCGACTCTTATAACTGCCATCTGGTTTCTGTACAAATTGTAAATAACCTTTCGCTCCCTGTATTTTACACCTGCCACCTTCAGAATTTGAAAGAGGGTATTCCACTCAACATTGTCAAAAGCTTTCTCTAAGTCTATAAATGCTAGAAACGTAAGTTTGCCCTTCCAAACTCTAGCATCTAAGATACAGGTAAGTCGTAGTGTCAGTATTGCCTCACATGTTACAACATTTCTACGGAATCCAAACTGATCTTCCCCTAGGTCGGCTTCTACTAGGTTTTCTATTCGTCTGTAAAGAATTAGCGTTAGTATTTTGCAGCTGTGACTTATTAAACTGATATTTCGGTAATTTTCACATCAGCACCTACTTTCTTTGGGATTGGAATTATTATATTCTTCTTGAAGTCTGAGGGTATTTCGCCTGTTTCATACATCTTGCTCATCAGATGGTAGAGTTTTGTCACGACTGGCTCTCCCAAGGCTGTCAGTAGCTCCAATGGAATGTTGTCTACTCCGGGGGCCTTGTTTCGACTCAGGTCTTCCAGTGCTATGTCAAACTCTTCACGCAGTATGGTATCTCCGATTTCATCTTCATCTACGTCCTCTTCCATGTCCATAATATTGTCCTCAAGTACATCGCCTTTGTATAGACCCACTATATACTCCTTCCACCTTTCTGCTTTCCCTTCTTTGCTTAGAATTGGGTTTACATCTGAGTTCTTGATGTTCATACAAGTGGTTCTCTTGTCTCCAAAGTTCTCTTTAATTTTCCTGTAGGCAGTATCTATTTTACCCGTAGTGAGATACGCCTCTACATCCTTACATTTGTCTTTTAGCCATTACTTCTTAGCCATTTTGCACATCCCGTCGATCTCATTTTTGACACGTTTGTATTAATTTTTGCCTCCTTCATTTACTGCCGTCTTATATTTTGACCTTCCATCAATTAAATTCAATATTTCTTCTGTTACTCCAGGGTTTCTACTAGCCCTTCTCTTTTTACCTGCTTGATCCTCTGCTGCCTTCACTACTTCATCCCTCAAAGCTACCCATTCTTCTTCTACTGTATTTCTTTCCCCCATTCCTGTCAATTATTCCCTTATGCTATCCCTGAAACTCTGTAAAACCTCTGGTTCTTTCAGTTTATCCAGGTCCCATCTCCTGAAATTCCCACCTTTTTGCAGTTTCTTCAGTTTTAATCTACAGGTCATAAGCAATAGATTGTGGTCAGAGTCCACATCTGCCCCTGGAAATGTTTTACAATTTAAAACCTGGTTACTAAATCTCTGTCTTACCATTATATAATCTATCTGAAACCCGTCAGAATCTCCAGGATTCTTCCATGTATACAACATTCTTTTATGATTCATGAACCAATTGTTAACTATGATTAATTTATGCTCTGTGCAAAATTCTACCAGGCGGCTTCCTCTTTTATTTCTTAGCCCCTATCCATATTCACCCACTACGTTTCCTTCTCTCCCTTTTCCTACTACCGAATTCCAGTCACCCATGACTATTAAATTTCTGTCGCCCTTCACTATCTGAATAATTTCTTTTATTTCATAATACATTTCTTCAATTTCTTCGTCATCGGCAGAGCTAGTTGTCATATAAACTTGTACTACTGTATTAGGTGTGGGCTTCGTATCTGTCTTGGCGACAATTATGCGTTCAGTATGCTGTTTGTAGTAGCCTGCCCGCATTCCTATTTTCCTATTCATTATTAAACCTACTCCTGCATGAACCCTATTTGATTTTGTTTTTATAACCCTGTAGTCACCTGACCAAAAGTCTTGTTCCTCCTGCCACAGAACTTCACTAATTCCCACTATATCTAACTTTAACCTATCCATTTCACTTTTTAGATTTTCTAACCTACCTGCCCGATTAAGGGAGGTGTTAGTTTGTCTTCAGCGTCCATATATTTCTAAAGAAATCATGCTCAAATCTTTGAAGTATCTGGTTGGCTGATTAGGATTCATTATTTCAGTCAATGAACACAATCTTTTAATCAGAACATGAGCACTCTGACTTTCTGACATTTACACTCAAACTAGATTTAGATCTACCAACCACTCCCTTCCTCAGCTACTCACCAAAGCTACACTACCATTAACAGAATAAAATACACCGAGAGGGTTAGCACATTCGTTAGCACACTGGACTCGGATTCGGGAGGACGACGATTCAAACCCGCTTTCGGCCAACTTGATTTAGATTTTCCGTGATATCCCTAAATCGTTTCAGGCAAATGCCGGGATGGTTCCTTTGAAAAAGCACTGCCGATTTCCTTCCCCATCCTTCCCTACTCCGATATTGAGCTCCGTCTCTAATGACCTCTTTGTCCACGGGACGTTAAACACTAAGATCATCATCCTCCGGAATAAAATACTACCTAGGCAAATTTAGCAGTTACCAATTTCTATACGAAGATAGGCCTATATACAATTAGGGGTTTGGAAATGGAACTGGCTTGTTGCTAGGGCCTCCCGTCGCGTATACCGCTCGCATGGTGCAAGTCTTTCGATTTGACGTCACTGCGGCGACTTGCGTGTCAAAGACGATGAAATGTTAATGACAAGAACAACACAATACCCAGCCCCTGAGCGGAGAAGATCTCCGACCCAGTCGGGATCGAACCCGGGCCGTTAGGTAGTATGAAATTCCGTCGCTCTGACCCCTGAGCTACCAGGGGCGGCCTATTTAGATTATGATCACGGCGGAAAACTAACAATGTAAATATGGCTCTTGATTTGAGAAAACAGCCACATGTCTAGCATGCCAGCAAACGAAGTGATCTCAACAGATCTCACTGCAAACGTGATCGTTCCATGATGATAACAATGTAGCTATATAGGGTTACACATCGTCGACTGGTAGGTAAATAATTAGAGTTGTAATTCTATGTGACTGCTGTATGGCCACCAGAGGACTTTCGTATTTTTCCTGTTTAGTGTTGTTACCCTGTCTGGTATGCTATATAAAGAGTGTAACTATTAAGTGTTGAGTGCTCACTGTGAAGAACATGGAGATGCCATGTACGTATGTGAGACAGTGTTATCAGCACCTAACAGAAATGGAAATGGAGTCTCTTCGTGGTTCCCCCATTTGGCCATCTGGTAGAACAAAGCAATTTCCTCATTTGTTGGGCATTAGTGTGGGAGAGTGGCCCGATGCTGGAATTCGTGGGGAACGTGAAGGCAGACAGACTCGTCGAAACGTTTTCAGTTGACCATGGCTCACTAAGACAAGCTTAGACTGCTGTATTGTGTCCCAATCACACCGTAACGCCGTTACATCTACACATGCCATCTGAGAACAAGTAATGGACTACCGGCAACACTCTGAGCCATTCCACAACGTTGGTGGGAGGGTAACAGTGACCGGACTAGCCACGTACCGACGCATGCGTTCACTGACGCTGATTCAACGCAAACGGCTGCGTTAGGGATGAGGCTGAGTCCAAGAAAGATGGATTATTATTAAATTTCGTTGCACTGTATTCAGCAACGAATTATGGTTCTTCTGTATCCCGGATGACTATCTTCAGCTCCTATGTCAACGATCTTGGGGCAGGTCCCTTTCTTACAGCATTTTGATGAGGCGCAGCGATGTTACTCCAGAAGTCGTGGTGCGGGGGATCATCGAGTATGCCTTCAGGTCGTGGCTGGTGGTGCTTGACGGAACTCTGACGGCACAACGGCACGTCACGGATATCCTGTGCTATCTTGTATTACCTTTCATTAGGTAGGTTCCTGGTGCCATTTTTCAAAAGGACAACGCTTGTTAGCTCATGGCATGTGTAAACGAACTATTTACATGATGCTGAGATACTTCTTTGGCAAGCAAATTCCCCTGATAAGTTCCCAATGGAATATGTGTGTGATCAGCTAAAACGTAGATCTCAGTGCTATCTTCCAGGATATCAACGACCCAGTGTGGTACAATATTTGCGCGGAAGCTTGCGTCAGGAAAGGACGTAGTGGTCTCTCCGAGTCAATGTATGGAACCGGGCGAGAGAGGGTGCAGCGTCATACTGGTAAGTGGGGGTGCGTTTACTGATAACTGCTTTGTGAATCTCACTCATCACTGAAATATAGATACCATCTCGAACAATGCAGTTTCGTTTAGTTTCCGCCTCTCCTCATCGATACTTCACATTTTTGTCAGGTAGTCTAACTACCATACTGCAGCAACACATGGCATAGAAAAGAAGAAAGCATGTATAAAAATTGTGCATATGCTTGTTTCTGCTGTGCAATGAACACTCCATTAAATTTGGAGCGTGCAATTTATGTGGCTGCTCACCCGTAATTTAATGGAGCAACTACAAAAGCCGTTAGTGTATTCAGACTTGTTGAATTCCCGCCAGTATGGTGGTGTGCCCATTGTTTGCTTCTCACTGCTGCCCACAGGTCGCATGAGGCTTGGCATCAGTCGACAAGGCCACCACGCTCGAGGTCCGTGAAGCCTTGGCTGGAGACTTTGGATAGCTACCGAGGAAGGACAAAATGGCAGCAACAGAGACAGATGTAAGCAATGCGCAGATTGCTACAAGTTCATGTGGCCTATGACGCGCAGCGTGATGGAGTCCAGGGATTCAGGCCTGAGCTGTCAGGTAACGGAACTTGATATCAATCTGTGAACATCGATTTTTACTCTGAGTGGATAGATGGTGACTGGCGACTTTGGCCCAAAGGAAGCCCTGCTAACGACGCACAATTCGCTACTACCCCTGTGTGTGCTGTTGGGTGGCGGTGCACAACAACGGTGTTGTGCCAGTGGTGCTTGACGAAAAGATTAGTTTTGAAGGCGCTTGGTTTCTGGTGATTCGCCTTCAAGCTGTGCAACCAATTGCAGCGTCCAGTGGTTTCCTGTTTACTATTGTCCTAACGGTGGAGCTGCTGCAAGTTATAACTGTGCTTCACTGAAATATCCTGGAGTGTTATTTAACACAATTGTTGTGTTTAAATGGGTGGTATAGGCCGTTGCTCAAGTATTTGATTCTGATAGCCCTAGCTGCTGCGTCTTTCTTCCTGCACAGTGTAAGACTTTCTGTGCGTTGTTAAGTGGTTTCATGGGGCTTTTAGTTTACTGACACAATTCATTTTATCTTTACTTGTTTTTGACTCAATTGTAATTTGTGTTTTACACTCCTGGAAATTGAAATAAGAACACCGTGAATTCATTGTCCCAGGAAGGGGAAACTTTATTGACACATTCCTGGGGTCAGATACATCACATGATCACACTGACAGAACCACAGGCACATAGACACAGGCAACAGAGCATGCACAATGTCGGCACTAGTACAGTGTATATCGACCTTTCGCAGCAATGCAGGCTGCTATTCTCCCATGGAGACGATCGTAGAGATGCTGGATGTAGTCCTGTGGAACGGCTTGCCATGTCATTTCCACCTGGCGCCTCAGTTGGACCAGCGTTCGTGCTGGACGTGCAGACCGCGTGAGACGACGCTTCATCCAGTCCCAAACATTCTCAATGGGGGACAGATCCGGAGATTTTGCTGGCCAGGGTAGTTGACTTACACCTTCTAGAGCACGTTGGGTGGCATGGGATACATGCGGACTTGCATTGTCCTGTTGGAACAGCAAGTTCCCTTGTCGGTCTAGGAATTGTAGAACGATGGGTTCGATGACGGTTTGGATGTACCGTGCACTATTCAGTGTCCCCTCGACGATCACCAGAGGTGTACAGCCAGTGTAGGAGATCGCTCCCCACACCATGATGCCGGGTGTTGGCCCTGTGTGCCTCGGTCGTATGCAGTCCTGATTGTGGCGCTCACCTGCACGGCGCCAAACACGCATACGACCATCATTGGCACCAAGGCAGAAGCGACTCTCATCGCTGAAGACGACACGTCTCCATTCGTCCCTCCATTCACGCCTGTCGCGACACCACTGGAGGCGGGCTGCACGATGTTGGGGCGTGAGCGGAAGACGGCCTAACAGTGTGCGGGACCGTAGCCCAGCTTCATGGAGACGGTTGCGAATGGTCCTCGCCGATACCCCAGGAGCAACAGTGTCCCTAATTTGCTGGGAAGTGGCGGTGCGGTCCCCTACGGCACTGCGTAGGATCCTACGGTCTTGGCGTGCATCCGTGCGTCGCTGCGGTCCGGTTCCAGGTCGACGGGCACGTGCACCTTCCGCCGACCACTGGCGACAACATCGATGTACTGTGGAGACCTCACGCCCCACGTGTTCAGCAATTCGGCGGTACGTCCACCCGGCCTCCGGCATGCCCACTATACGCCCTCGCTCAAAGTCCGCCAATTGCACATACGGTTCACGTCCACGCTGTCGCGGCATGCTACCAGTGTTAAAGACTGCGATGGAGCTCCGTATGCCACGGCAAACTGGCTGACACTGACGGCGGCGGTGCTCAAATGCTGCGCAGCTAGCGCCATTCGACGGCCAACACCGTGGTTCCTGGTGTGTTCGCTGTGCCGTGCGTGTGATCATTGCTTGTACAGCCCTCTCGCAGTGTCCGGAGCAAGTATGGTGGGTCTGACACACCGGTGTCAATGTGTTCTTTTTTCCATTTCCAGGAGTGTATTTGTAATGTATCCTGAAATTGTGCCCTGCTACCCTATTTCATTTTGCATATTGTTATTTCGCGAGATGTTCGTCTCTTCATGGAACGAAATCTCTCGCAATGTCGATAGTAATCCTGTCAGTAACGAGCAACACCTCTCATGTTCATATGCCACTGGAGTTTCATGACCATATCTGGCCGACTAAACAACCCAGTGATGGAATACGTCGATCTTCATTGGAAATTCTCTATCTTTTCTACCAGTCCTACGTGGTAAACGTTGCAGATCTATGAAAAGTACGTAAAAACCCGTCAAAAACTTGTCTTGTAACCCACCACCTTCGTAGATTTTACATTTCCATACGATCATCGGGTCATCTGCTTTCCCTACAATGTGTTGTTTGTGGTCATTCCACTTAAGGCGGTTCTGGATAGTTGCTGCTACATATATTACGGTAGATACTGTTTCCGGAAGTATGCCATTAATCGTGTACTTCGCCGGCCGGTGCGGCCGTACGGTTCTAGGCCCTTGAATCTGGAACCACGTGACCGCTACGGTCGCAGGTTCGAATCCTGCCTCGTGCATGGATGTGTGCGATTTCTTTAGGTTAGTTAGGTTTAAGTTCTAGGGCACTGATGACCGCAGATGTTAAGTCCCATAGTGCTAAGAGCCATTTGAACCATTTGAATAGTGTACTTCGAGGATACTGGCTTTATTTTCCTATGTGTTAGCTATTCATTACATTTATTTACATTCAAGGTCCGTTGTCAGAGGCTGTACTATTCATCAATCTTTTGTCATTCTGCAAATCGGTGCTGTCGTCTAGTGTTACTACTGTCTTATAGACGACTGTATGATCTGCGAATAGGCTAAAAGAGCATCCGACGCTTTCTACACGGTAATTTATATAAACTGTAAACAGCCACGGTCGCATCAAACTTCCTCTGGGTACTCAGGAATTTATCTTATCATCTGCCGATTTTTTTCCGTTAAGAGCGACTTGTTGAGTTCTATCTGCTAGTCTTGAATGCTGTAGCAAATCTAGCCCGATACCAGCGGGGCTGGATCAACTGCCTCCCTGACATCAATGAACGCGGCATCAGCCTGAGCACCATTGCCTACTGCGCTGTAAATCTCATGGAGGAACAGAGCGAGCTGAGCTTCACAAGAGCTCTCTCTGCGGAATCTATGTTGATTTTTATAGAGGAAATATTCGTACTCCAAAAACGAAGTAGTTCATAAGCATAAAACATGTTCCACACTTGTACAACAAATTGACGACAACAATGTAGGACTATAATTATGTGTCTCTGTGCTAATACACTTCTTGTAGACGGGAAAGACCTGCCCATTTTTCTAGTCGTTAGAAGCCCTTCGTTGCTCCATCGAACTACGATTAACTATTGCTAGGAGGAATGTAAATTTTCCGCATAATCTTTGTAGTAACTTAGAAGTATCTGAATTGGTCCTGATATCTTTCCACTACTCAGCACTGAGCGAGGTGCGCCTTGGTCATCACCCGGGACTTGCATTCGGGAAGACGACCCTGTATTATGCTGGTGCGTGGACTGACCAAGACTGCAGCAGATGTTGGCGAGTCGGCCAGGCGTTGTCCACACACGCCACAATTTGTCAATATGAAGACTACTGCTTGCAGTTCAGTTGCGAAATACCATTACCCACAGTGTCCCAGTAGGCAACAATGGCAAAACAAGGCATTGGTTTGCATCATGTAAGCAGCGTGTCAGTGCTGAAACCGATAAGCTTTTGTTGGTTTCACCAAAACTCAACAGACCAGCCTTCTCTCCCGTTCTAGCGAGACGGACATAATGGTGACATGTGCCTTTGAGCCCCGAAATCGTCATCCCTCAAAGAGCCAAGCCCCCACTTACGACTCGCTTTCCTCGCTCGGAGATTGTGTAGCTACGGTCGCTTTTTACGCTGCTATGCGCTACAATGACGATACGGCTTGTTGACATAGAAACTGGCACATTGGAATCCGAGCTGGCCGTATGGAAGTTTAGAAAGGATTTGAGCATATACTGCGAAGTAACAGTAGTGTCGTCTGGAAAATTTCTAGAAACACATATTGTCATCACGTCAGGAACAACACCATGAAATACACCTTTATTTCATAATCTGTGAGCGACAAATGTTGCAAGTGATGTTGATGTAAACCTTCTGATGATTCCGTAGAAATAAAGCAGGTAGTCCATCCAGCGAATAAAGGGCCACGCAGACTTCAATTTCGCTTTTCATTATCAGCTGAACAGCAACAGCAGCAACTTGACATGCTCTTCCTTTCCCAGGCATTATATTTAGCTACATATATCCGTTCTTTTATGCATGTTTTTAATATATTCTATCTATCTTCTATCTCTTCTTCTCGGTACCTTTTTTTCTAGTTTGGAATCGCTCAAAGGGTTCTCTTAATCAATTAACCGCCTACTTTCATACACAAATGTCTCACTTACTTCCATTTCATCCTCTTTACTATATTAGTTATGTCTTATTACTGAAATATGTGATCGGTTTGTGCATTGATGGAACTCCCACAAAGTCACTTTCCGCTACTGAATAGTTTTCAAATGATAGTGCATGTTTCATTGCCGTAAGACAATGCTGACGACAAAAACTGATTGTTAGTATCAATATTCCTGTTCAGATAGTTTTAGAGATTCCTCCAGGCAATCCTTACTTTGTATCAGTTCCTCTTCATGACTATGGGATTATTGATTTATTCTGCTTAGATAGCAAAATTTGTCTATTGATTCTGAAACACTATTAGCAATTTATGCTATTTCTTTCACTGCATAGATTTCACATTATTTCACTCTGATTCCAATCTATTCTTCGCCTACTTCCAAACCCACTCTTTTACGTACATTCATTTCACGTTGAAATTCATCTGCTCCCACGATTTGTATACTGACCAGGAAATCGGTCAATGTGGAGATTCTTAACGTCATTAAGTCAGTCTCATGGTGCACAATTGTTTTGCTCGTGTATCTAATTCGTGATCACCATTTAATTTATTAAACATCTCGGTGGTTTCAATTATACTACTTCCCATTGCTTTCTTTCTTCGGTTTACTCTCAATCCACATTCAGCACTCATTAGACTATTAAATATATTCGAAACACACTGTAGCTCTTCTTCTATTTCACTAAGGATAGCAATTTCATTAGCGCGTCTAATAATAAATACCGTTTAACCCTGAATTTTATCACACTCTTGAAACTTTCTTTTATTTCTGTCATTGCTTCTTCGACCTATAGATTGAATAAGTGTTAAAAACTACATCCCTATCTTACACTCTCTTTAAGCCGAGAAGTTCACTCATGGCCTTCCATTGTTATTGGTTCCTCTTCCATTCTTCTACATGCTCTATACCTGTTCTTTAACATAGCTTACTCCAACATTTCTCAGAATTTCAGTCATCTTCCACCAGTTGACATTGTCAAAAGCTTTTTCAAGGTCGACAAATCCTGTGAATGTGTATTCATTTGTCTTCAGTCTTGCTTCCGTTATCAGACACAACGTGCGAATTGCCTCTCTGGTGCCTTGCCCTTTCCTAAAGCCGAACTGATCGTCGTCTAACAGATCCTAAATATTCTTTTCCATTCATGTGAATGTTATTCTTGTCAACAACTTAAATGTATGAGCTGTTAAGCTGATCGTGCGATGATTTTCGCACTTGTCGGCTCTTGCAATCTTCGAAACTGTGACGATGTTTTTTCTTCCTAAAGTCTGATGGCGTAAGGCCCGTCTCAGACATTTTGCATACAAATGTGAATAGTCCGTTTTTGCCATTCCTCCCAATGATTTTAGAAATTCCGATGGAATGTTGCCTGTCCCTTCTACTTTAATTTATTTTTGTCGCCCAAGGCCCTTTTAAATTCCAGTTCTAATACTGTATTACTACAACATCCCCATCGAGTTCTTTGTTTTCTTGTATCGCATCGTCAGTCAGGCCTCATCCTTCACAGACGCCTTCAACGTACTCTTTCCAACTATTCGCACTCTCCTCAGAATTTAGCATTGGAATTCGCATAGTACTAATGTCACCAGTCTTTCTGTGTCACCGAAGGTTGTTGTGGTTTTCTGTAGCCTGAGTCCGTCGTTCTGGCACTCACATTATTTCCGATTTCTCCACATTCTTCATGCAGCCACATAGCCTTAGGTTCCCTGCAATTCCTATTTACTTCATTCCGAAGTGACTCGAATTTCTGTATTCCTAAATTGCCCTGAACAATTTGTACCTCCTTCCACCGTCAATTCATTGACGTGTATCTTGTGTTATCCAGTTATCTTCCTACTACCTATGTGTCTCTTTCCTACTTCTGTGATTGTCCACTATTCATAATCACCGTACCTATAACCTCAGAGTGTATCTCCTCATTCCATAGTGCTTCTGCGTCCCATTTCTGTGTGCTTAGCTCTTTGCTGACCAGTCTCTTATATTCAGCCTGCTATTCCTTATTATTAAATTGTTATCTGAGTCTATTTGTGCTCCTGGGTATGCATTACAATCCAGTATCTAACTTCGGAATCTCTGTCCGATCATGATGAAAAGTAAGTGACCTCTTCTCCTGTCTCACCGCCTTTTGCAATTATACCTCCTCCTCTTGTGATTATTGAACAGAGTAGTGGTTGTTAACCCCAGAACTTAATTAGTACCTCTACTTTCTCATTTCTACCACTAAGCCCATATTCTTTATTAACACTTTCTTCCATTCCTTCCCTTACAATCGCAATGCATTACCCCCATGACTTTTACATGTTGATCTTTCTTTACGTACTTAATTATCGTTTAATACCCTTGTATACTTTCTTCGTACCCTCACATTCTGTTTGCAACGTTGCCATGTACATGGGTACTATTGTTGTCGGTGTTAGTTTTCTATTGATTCTGACGAGGAAAAACCTATAATTGAACAGTCCGAGAAGCTCACACTCTGTCCTGCCTTACTGTTGATGAAGAATCTTACTCCCGTTATACTATTTTCTGCCGCTGCACATTTCACCCCATACTCATCTGACGAGAAATCCTAGTCTCCTTTCAACTAGACTTCACTGAACCCGACTATATCTAGACTGAATCGTGGCACTTCCCATTCGAGATTTTCAAACCATACAACGTTCAATGTCCTTAAATTCGACGCTCCTACTCCTATACATTATCCTTTCATTGTTTACTCAATTCTTTTTACTCGGCCACGTCCCTCACGGGAAATTCCTCTCGGAGAGGCAACTGGGGGCAAATCAGAAATAATTCGGCAACAGAGATCATAATTAAACTTTTTCAACTTTTGGCCTGTGGATAAACATTATGTACCTTTAATGCAGGGTTTCGATTGCTTTCTGCATCCTCATGCCGTTGCTCATTGCTGATTCTTACGCCTTTTAGGGGCAGTATCCCATCCCCAGGGCGAGAGAGTTGGCTGAAATTCTCTACTCTTTTCCGCCATCTTTCACAAGGCCGTTTCCATCACCCTTCACTATCTGAGTAATTTCTTTTATCTCATCATACATTTCTTCAATCTCTTCGTCATCTGCGGAGCTAGTTGGCATATGTACTTGTGCCATAGTGATAGGCGAGAGTTTCGTGTCTATCTTGGCACAGAGCATTACTTAATCATAGCTAACACTTGCTTTAAGAATCATGAAAGAAGGCTGTATATGTGGAAGATGCCTGGAGACAGTGGACGGTTTCAGATACATTATATAATGGTAAGACAGAGATTAAGGAACCAGGTTTTAAATTGTTAGATATTTCTAGGGGCAGATGTGGACTCTGTTGACAATCAATAGGTTATGAACTGTAGATTAAAACTGAAGGAACTGCAGAAAGGTGGTAATTTAAGGAGATGGTACCTGGATACTCCAAAAGGTCCAGAGGTTGTAGAGAGTCTCAGAGAGAGCATTTGGGAACGATTGACAAGAGTGGGGGAAAGAAATGCATTACAAGAAGAATGGGTAGCTTTGAGAGACGAAAGAGTAAAGGCAGCAGAGGATCAAGTAGGTAAAAAGACGAGGGCTAGTAGAAATCCTTGAGTATACTTAATTTAATTTATGAAAGGAGAAAATACAAAAAAGCAGTAAATAAAGTAGGCAAAAAGGAATACAGATGCCTAAAAAATGAGACCGACAAGAAGTACAAAATGATAAGCAGGGATGGCTAGATGATAAGGAGATGGAAGAGGAAGTAGATGAAGATGAAATGGGAGATATGATACTGCGTAGCGAGTTTGACAGAGCAAAGGAAGATCTAATTCGAAACAACGCCCCAGGAGTAGACAACATTCCATTACACCTACTGATAGCCTTTGGAGAGCCAGCCATGACAAAACTCTACCATCTGGTGGGAAAAATGTATGAGACAGGCGAAATACCCTCAGACTTCAAGACGAACACAACAATTCCAATCCCAAGGAAAGCAGGTGTTGACAGGTGTGAAAATTACAGAACTAACAGTTTAAAAATCATCGCTGCAAAATACTAACACGAATTATTTACAGACGAATGGAAAAATAGTTCGAAGCCGACCTCTGGTAAGATCGGTCTGGATTCCGTAGAAATGTTGGTGCACGTGAGGCAATACTGACCCTAAGACATTTCTTAGAAGATGGATTGAGGAAAGACAAACCTATGTTTCTGATATTTGTAGGCTTTGAGAAAGCTTTTGACAACGGTGACTGGAATACTCTCTTACAAATTCTGAAGATGGCAAGGTTCAAATACAGGGAGCTCAAGGATATTTATAATTTGTACTGAACCAGATGGCAATTACAAGAGCCTAGGGCATGAAAGGGAAGCAGTCGTTGGGAATGAGTGAAACAGGGTTGCAACCCATCCCTGATGTTATTCAATCTTTATATTAAGCAAGCAGCAAAGGAAACGAAAGAAAAATTTGGAGTAGAAATTTAAATCCTAGGTGAAGAAAAAAAATTTGACGTTTGCCGATGACATTGTAATTATGCCAGAAACAGCAAAGAACTTGGAAGAGCAGTTGAACGGAATGGACAGTGTCTTGAAAGGGGATATAAGATGAACATCAACAAAAGGAAAACGATAATAATTGAATGTAGTCAAAGCAGATGATGCTGAGGAAATGAGACACTTAAAGTAGTAGTTTTGGTATTTGGGGAGCAAAATAAGTGTTGGTAGTCGAAGTAGCGAGAGTATAAAATGTACACTGGCAATGGCAAGAAAAGTGTTTCTGAAGAAGAGAATTTTGTTAATACCCAGTATAGATTTTAGTGTCAAGAAGTGTTTTCTGAAAGTAGTTGTATGAAAGTGAAACACGGACGATAATTAATTCGGACAAGAAGAGAATAGAAGATTTCGAAATTTGGTGCTACAGAAGAACGCTGAAGATTACATGGGTAGAGCACGTAATTAATGAGGATGTACCGAATAGAATTGTGGAGAAGAGGTATTTGTGGCATAACTTGACTAGAAAGGATCGGTTGGTAGGACAGGAGCTCAGGCATCAAGGGATCACGAATATAGTATTGAATGGCAGCGTGGAGGATAAAAAATCATAGAGTTAGTTCGAGATGAATACGCTAAGCAGATTTAGATGGATGTAGATTGTAGTAGGTACTTGGATATGAAGAAGCTTGCGCAGGATAGAGTAGCATGGAGAGTTGCACCAAACCAGTCTCTTGACCACAACAACAACAACAACAATGCAAAGATGCTACTGTTGTACACCACGAGTACGACTTGCGTTCTCGCTCCTGATTTCGGAATCTCTGTCTGATCATTGTGTAATCCACCTGGAACATTCCTATATGTTATGTTTCCTGTATATCATTTGCTGTTACCATCTGAATTTTATACCAGGACCCATTTAGTATTTCTATACTCTCATTTCTTCTTAAAGACCATAGTGTCTCACGTTCAACGAGGAGAGTGTGTTCGTGTTTAAAAAAGAGTTTCAGTATTCGTCTGAAGTGATTAAGATGTATCACAGGAAACAAAAATTATTTCCGTAGTCAGATATTAACTATGTAACTGCTCTTTCCCCAATACTAGTCTAATTTCGGAGTCAGTGCGACACCTCACTGCTTCAGTGTTGCGTTGTGAGGGGAGAGGTTATCCATTGTTATTCACCAAGTTTCTCCTCCCGTTTCATAATGGATGATTCTGGGGAAGCTGCAGTAGGTTAAGCAGTAATGTTTCTTTCTTTTACTATAAGCTTCGTTTGGTTATAGTGCCACGCTCAAGTAAACTAGTAGATGTTACATTTAGTGAGTGTAGTTACGCTTATTAAAGTTTTACATAAAGGTCTTGTGTTTATATATAACTGGAAGAGATGAACATACAGCATCAATGAGTAAACTGTCGACTGTTACTATGTTACTAGATAGTTAAATCACTTAAGTTCTATTTGTGTAGAACATTTTCGTGATATACTTTTGACCGTTAGACTGACAGTTTATTCTCGTTGATGCTTTGATTTACAGAGTAATCTCTGCTAGTCGGTGGTGTTAGATGTAGTTTATTGATATTTTTTGTTATGATTTCTATCAAGGATATTTCTTTATTGTTTGCTATGGTATTTGTCCGTTCTCCTTTTTCAGAATGTCAATTAAATTATCTAGATTAATTTTTGTATTTGAGATCGATTTATCCACTGAAGGTATCGCTCGAATTTCTTTTTGTCCTTATATATTTCTAATTAATCCATGGCAGAGGCGCCGACAATGCCAGATCTCACACGAACACTGAAACAATCTGAATTCACTCTTGTCGATAATTTTCCATACAATACCGACTTGAGCCCCTCCTCTTTTCATGTACATCGAAAACTGGAAGAACAGATTCGAGGTCTTTACTTTGACGGTGATGAAGCTGTACTAGCGCAGGTGAGGTTTTGGTTCCGTCAACAAAGGTAAACATTGCACAGTGACAGACTGCTCTCTCATTGGGAGTAACGTGTTCGTCACCAGGGTGACTATATTGAGAAATAAATATGTACATGAAGAATAAAGATACAGAATGTTAATAAATAATTTTATTTCAACAACGTATGACTTTTCGCATAATGTATTTGCAGATATTACTTTACAACACGCCCTCCTAGTTTGAAGAAGTGTATCCCGAATCAGCAATAGATTTCATATCTAAATTGAGGTCCATGTACCAGATGAAGGGAAGGAATTGTGCTGCCTTGAAAGTAGAGGAGGACAGAAAAAGCAATGTTGATATGAATATCAGACTAGGGCCGATGAAGCGGAAGTCCCTTTGCTAAAAGAAGTATGCCAGCCCTTGCCGCGAGCGCATTTCTCACCTTCCGGTTCAGAACGGCTAGAGGTTTATTTTGATTTGTCGCCTGCATGGCACCCAGCCACTGCTGCCCTCTTGCGTAGGGCGAAGGACGTGTGGTGCGCCGGCGGCGGCACGAAAGCGGAAGGTAGGATGTTGGTCTTTGTACTTCGGTGGGTTGTGTTGTGAGCCATCCTGAGATTGTTGTGCTGGCACTTCGTTTTGTTGGACAGCATTGTTTGACGGTTGTCCTGAGTAGCTTTGGACGTGTTTTCAAGTGTTAATGCGTGTTATAAGTGTAGCAAGTATCTTCCGGGCAGTGACTGAATTCTTTCTGATTGTTGCCGTTGTGATTGAATTTTCATGTGTTTTTAGGTGCTGCACAGTTCAGTTGAGTAGACATTGTGTTCGCTAACTCTGCAGCATTTTTTTTTTTAATTTACGAGGGTTTTTACAGGTGTCGTAGATGAACTGGCCAGCTGTTGAATTCGTTTGAGTTGTTGTAGTTAGTGACTAAATTCTCATGTGGCTTTAAATACTGCATAAATTAGCTTGGCAGTCACTGTTCTCGTTAGCTTTGTAGCAGTTTGTTTTTTGAATTTTACCAGTGGTTTTAGGTGCTGTTCCGATGAAATGGGCATTTGTTGAGTTCATTTGAGTTGTACTAACTTTTGATTTAATTTTCGTAGATTTTAAGTGCTGCACAGATTAGCCAGGCAGCTGCTGGCATGGCGCCGCGGATTTTGCTTGTTATACACTATGTAATCAAAAGTATCCGGACACCTGGCTGAAAATGACTTACAAGTTCATGGCACCCTTCATCCGTGATTGGTATTGATCCAACCTTAGCCTTAATGAAGCTTCCCCTCTCGCAGGAATACGTTCAGTCAGGTTTCTTGGGGAATGACAGCCCATTCTTCACGCAGTTCTGAATTGAGGAGAAGTGTCGATGTCACTGGGTGAGGCCTGGCACGAAGTCGGCGTTCCAAAACACCCAAAAATGTCTTCAATAGGATTCAGGTTAGGACACTGTGCAGTCCAGTCCATTACAGGGATGTTATTGACGTGTAACCACTCCGCCGTAGGCCGTGCATTATGAACAGATGCTCGATCGTGTTGAAAGATGCAATCACCATCCTCGATGCTTCCCGACAGTGGGAAGCAAGAAGGTGCTTAAAACATCTATTTAGGCCTGTGCTGTCATAGTGTAACGATAAACAACAAGGGGTGCAAGCACTCTCCATGATAAAGACAACCGCACCTTAACATCAACGCCTGCGAATTTTATTGCTGGCAGGTGACGTTCACCGGGCATTCGCCATACCCACACCTTGCCATCGCATTGTCACACTATGTACCATGATTCGTCACTCCATACATCGTTTTTCCACTGTCCTACCGTCCAACGTTTACGCTCCTTACACCAACGAGGCGTCATTTGGAATTTACCGGCGTGATGTGTGTCTTATAACCCGCGGAACGACCACGAAATCCAAGTTTTCTTACCTTCCGCCAACTATCATAGTCCTTTTTGTGGATCGTGATGCAGTTTGGAATCCCTGTGTGATGGTCTGGATAGATGTCTGCCTATTACACATTATGTGCCTCTTCAACTGTCAGTCAACAGACGAGGTCGACCTGTACGTTTTTGTGATGTGCGTGTCCCTTCACGTTTCCACTAACACATACGAAACAGTAGACCTAGGGATGTTTCGGAGTGTGAAAATCTCGCGTACACTAGTATGAAACAAGTGACACTCCATCACCTGACCACGTTCGAGATCCGCGGAGCCGCCCATTCCTATATCTCTCGGTGTCTAATGACTACTGAAGTCGCTGATATGGAGTACCTGGCAGTAGGTGGCAGCTCAATGCATATAATATGAGAAACGTATGTTTTTGGAGGCGTCCGGATACCTTTGATCACATATATTAATGTGAACTAAATAGCTACGTAGCTCAGGCTAGCACCTTGGGGGTTAATCAGCAGAGGTTGCAGGTTGACACTGGAGCTCCTAATCGCAGTAGTGAATTGAAGGAGTCTGTGCCGATATTTACCAGTTCTGTTCTCTGCGGAGTAATAGGCGTTGGAATCCACGGAGAGTATGCTTCAGCGATTACGAAATTGTCCGTCATTAGCGAACTGAAATCTGTTGTTTCGGAAAGCATAGCTGATAATAGCCATAGAAGCAGAAAAATAAGTGCTTCATTCAGCCTTGTGTGCTTGCAATCAGTGTGCGCGCCAGTGGCGCAAATGAGTTGTCGATTCTGACGGCATATTTGGTGGTTGAAATAAGGATTTATTCATTTATTTTAATTGGTATAACTTCCCAGCTCTACACTTAAGGATTGCTCGTGGTATCGAGATCGGATTACAATATTAAAAATCCGCCTTGCCTTAAGGAAGATAATTCTAAGAACGTCTGGAGTACAGCATTGTGTCGATGTGGATTACAGGCAGCAGGAAATCGAACAAGAAGTCATTCGAAGCGTTTGAGATGTGCTGTTCTAAAACGATACTGAAATTAACTCTACTGGCCATTAAAATCTCTACACGAAGAATAGATGCAGATGATAAACGGATATTCATTGGACAACTATATTATACTATAATTGACATGAGGTTTCATTTTCACGCAATTTGGGTGCATAGATCCTGAGAAATCAGTACCCAGAACAACCACCTCTGGCCGTAATAGCGGCCTTGATACGCCTGGGCATTGAGTCAAACACAGCGTGGATGAGGTGTACAGGTACAGCTGCCCATGCAGCTTCAACACGATACCACAGTTCATCAAGAAGAGTGACTGGCGTATTGTGACGAGCCAGTTGCTCGGCCACCATTCACCAGATGTTTCCAATTGGTGAGAGATCTGGAGAATGTGCTGGCCAGAGCAGCAATCGAACGTTTTCTGTATCCAGATAGGCCCGTGCAAGACCTGCAACATGCATTGTCGTGCATTATGCTGTTGAAATGTAGAGTTTCGCAGGGATCGAATGAAGGGTAGAGCCACGGGTCGTAACAGATTTGAAATGTAACGACCTCTGTTCAAAGTGCCGTCAGTGCGAACAAGAGGTGACTGAAACGTGTAACCAATGGCACCCCATACCATCACGCCGGGTGATACGTCTGTATGGCGATGACCAATACACGATTCCAATGTGCGTTCACCGCTATGTCTTCAAACACGGATGCGACCATCATGATGCTGTAAACAGAGCCAGGATTCATCCGAAAAACTGACGTTTTGCCATTCGTGCACCCAGGTTCGTCGTTGAGTGCACCATCGCAGGTGCTCCTGTCTGTGATGCTGCGTGGAGGGTAACCGCAACCATGGTCTCCCAGCTGATAGTCCATGCTGCTGCAAAAGTCGTCGAACTGTTCGTGGAGATGATTGTTGTCTTGAAACGTCCCCATCTGTTGACTCTGGGATCGAGACGTGGCTGCACGATCAGTTACAGACATGCGGACAAGATGTCATCTCGGCTGCTAGTGTTACGAAACCGTTGGGATCCAGCACGGCGTTCCGTATTACCCTCCTGAACCCACCAATTCCATATTCTGCTAACTGTCATTGTATCTCGACCAATGCCAGCAGCAATGTCGCGATATGATAAACCGCAATCGCGATAGTTTACAATCCGGCCTTTATCAAAGTCGGAAACGTGATGGTACGCATTCTCCTTCTTACAAGAGGCATCACAACTACTTTTCACAAGCAACGCTGGTCAACTGCTCTTTGTGTATGAGAAATCGGTTGGAAACTTTCCTCGTGTCAGCACTTTGTAGGTGTCGCCACCGGCGCTAACCTTGTGTGAATGCTTTGAAAAGTTAATCATTGGCATATCGCATCGTCTTATTTCTGTAGGTTAAATTTCGTGTCGGTACTACGTCATCTTCGTGGTGCAGCACTTTTAATTGTCAGTAGTGTAAATGCACCGAAATAATAACAATAAATAAAGAGGATTTCTCCAGGAATGGTAGCTAATAAATGTGGCGTGTTGAGTGGCGTTGCTATTTTCTCCGGCACCAGCGATCACGTTCTTGGGTATGTGGGTCTGGCACCCCCAGAGGACGGCTGTTGCTTGGCACGTAGCAAACATGAGCGCCGCCGTCTCGCAGCTAAGAGATCGCTCCGACTGCTGTGCTGAGTCTGCAGTACAATGAGGAACTGACAATATTTTCTGAAAGACAGAGCCGACGCCTCACTGGTAGGGTCGCCAGGAGCTCGGGATTGACGCCACGGCCGACGTTGTCTGATTGACGGGCTGTACCTGGCGGTGTTGAAGTTGGTAAGGAAATCTGCTGTGCCGAGAGGAAGTGCAGCTTTAGCTAGAGCCGGCGCCGGCACCAGAGGTGCGAATAGTGGCTGAGAAGTTGTGGGCCGGCACCGGTGCATCGTATGGCGAAAGGGCCACACTTGTTGGCGTCGGCGTGGCTGGTCCACGGAGTCATCAATGGAGTGGGCATTTCCTGGACTGACACGAACAAGGCTGGTCTACGAAGAGTCAAATGCAAGGGTATTCAGGGAATTCTTGTGTAGCGATACAAGACGGACAACGGTCGGTACCGACTTCAGAGAGCGGGTGCTGTCTAGTCCGATTACGAGCACAAGTCTGGACTGTAGACGAGGAGCGGCATCAGAAGATCAAAACTAACGCTGCCGGGCTGCTTCTGTAGTTATTGTTGGCAAGCTTTTGATGTTGAGTTCAAGTGACAAGTGTGAAGATGAATTAAGTGCTGCTTTTTGTAATTGACTGTGCCACGGGCATTTGTGGCCATTCTGTAACAGCTTTTTATGGATTGCACACGGGACAAGCAATAGTAAATATTGGATCAGGAAGCAAGCTTCTGAAGTCAGTATATGTAAGACGTGCTACTGTGCTGTAAAGAGTGATCTCAAATTGTGCTCTGATCTTGCTGATATTGAACCATTGGTTCACTTATGTATACTGAAAATGGTTATATTGCCTGATTGATTTGTTTAACGTATGTACAACTGGATTACTGATCATTTAGTCATAGATATTGGAGTTGGGTAGTGCTGGAGGTTGAATTCTTGGTGAATGTGTGTAATTAGTAGTTATCATTTATGTTACTTACTGTCTATACTACATAATATTTTCCTGGATAACATTCACGAATGACATCGGCTGTGGCTTGACCTAGGCCCACAGGAACATCTCTCAATCGGTAAAGTGATTTTAGTATAGACGAGACAGTCATAATTGAAGATGGTTTTCATCAGTTGAGGAGATCTGGAAACTTTACCATACAACGCAGTATTTATACACACCAAAAAATGTAATTTAAAAGTTACGAAACCAGCTGTGTGGTCTCTAATTAAATTAAATGAATACAACTACAGCGGACTATTGGACTTTTCACACAGTTTTATGTTTCCATAGTTTAAACAGCTGTCCGTGAATACCTGTTATACTGTATGAGTTGGTCAATACATAATGTCTATACTAAACAACTTGAGCATTTTCTGAATAAGAACTTTATAGTGTCACACTTATTGACTGCCGTGTTCCATACGCTATTATTTGTTGTGATGTATTGATTGCCTATGTTTGGGTCAGATTATTAGTTCTAAGTCGGACACTGTTATTTTATAGAGAACATTTGATATTATTGTTCTCGAACTGATAAGGTATATTGGGGCTATAAGGCATTAATATTTTTGCCAAAGGGACCTATATTTCGTTCATTGATATGTATATAAAGGAAATTGTTATTAAAGCTGGCAGAATGAGGTTTTCCCCACTGCAGAGGAGTGTTCGCTGATATGAAACTTCCTGGCAGATAAAAACTGTGTGGCAGACCGAGACTCGAACTCAGGACCTTTGCCTTTCACGGGAAAGTGCTCTACCATCTGAGCACACCCAAGCACGACTCACGCCCCTTCCTCACAGCTTCAAATCTGCAATACCTCGTCTCCTACCTTCGAAATTTCACAGAAACTCTCCAGCGAAACTTGCTGAAATAGCACTATTGGAAAAAAGGATATTTTCGAGACATAGCTTAGCCACAGCCTGAGGGGACGTTTCCAGAATGCTGAGTGAAAATCTCATTCTGGAAACATCCCCCAGGCTGTGGCTAAGCCATGCCTTCGCAATATCATCTCTTCCAGGAGTGTTAGTTCTGCAGGATCGCAGGAGAGATTCTGTGAAGTTTGCAAGGTAGGAGACGAGGTACTGGCAGAATTGAAGCTGTGAGGACAAGGCGTGAGTCGTGCTTAGGTAGCTCAGGTGGTAGAGCACTTGCCAGCGAAAGGAGAAGGTCCAGCGTTCGAGTCTCGGTCGGACACGCTGTTTTCATCTACCAGAAAGTTTCGTTATTAAAGCTGAGTGCAAGTCTGCACAATCCCCAGGACGAATCCCACTCCACAAATTTCCATGCGTCAGAAGTATGTGGAAAACACTGACGAGAGATATCGACACGAAGGAAGGACATCATCAAACTAAATTAATGGCAGTAGAGTAAGCCATACAGTACTGTACGGAGAGTCAGAGAATGAAATGTAGAAAACAAGTAGTAGATGGTATCGACAGTAAGTACTGTTCTGAGATGAAAAGTTTGGCACGCGAGAGAAAGTTGTGGACAGTCGCATCAAAACAAAACACTGACTACAAAGAAAAAGTCCAACGTAAGCACTTAGGTAGTCGAGAAACAAAGCACCTCGTACTTACACTACTGGCCATTAAAATTGCTATACCACGAAACTGACGGGCTACAGACGTGAAATTTAACCGACAGTAAGAAGATGCTGTGACATGCAAATGATTAGCTTTTCAGAGCACTCACACAAGGTTGGCACCGGTGGCGACACCTACAACGGGCTGACAAAAGGAAAGTTTCCAACCAATTTTTCATTCAGAAACTGCAGTTGATCGACGTAGCCTCGTGAAACGTTGTTGTGATGCCTCGTGTAAGGAGGAGAAATGCGTACCATCATGTTTCCGACTTTGATAAATGTCGGATAGTAGTCTATCGCGATTGCGGTTCATCGTATCGCGACATTGCTACTCGCGTTGATCGAGATCCAATGACTGTTAGGAAAATATGGAATCAGTGGGTTCAGGAGGGTAAAATGGAATGCTGTGCAGGATCCCAACGGCCTCATATCACTAGCAATCCAGATAACAGGCATGTTATCCGCATCGTGCAGCCACGTCTCTATCCCTGAGTCAACAGATGGGGACATTTGCAAGACAACAAACATCTGCACGAATAGTTCGACGACGTTTGCAGCAGCATGGACTATCACCTCGGAGACCATGGTTGCGGTTACCCTTGACGCTGCATCACAGCCAGGAACGCCTGGGATGGTGTACTCAACGACGAACATGGGTACACGAATGGCAAAACGTCAGTTTTTCGGATGAATCCAGATTCTGTTTACAGCATCATGATGGTCGCATTCGTGTTTACCGACATCGCGGTGAACGCACATTGAAAGCGTGTATTTTGCCAACGCCATACTGGCGTATCATCCGGCGTGAAGGTATGGGTTACCATTGGTTTCACGTCTCCGTCATCTCTTGTTTGCATTGACGGCACTTTGAACTGTGGACGTTACAGTTAAGATGTGTTACGACCAGTGGCTCTACCCTTCATTCGATGCCTGCGAAACCCTACATTTCAGCAGGATAATGCACGACGGCGTGTTGCAGGTCTTGTACGGGCCTTTCTGCATACAAAAGATGTTCGACTACAGCCCTGGCCAGCACATCCTCCAAATCTCTCACCAATTGAAAACGTCAATCGTGGCCGAGTAACTGGCTCGTCACAATATGCCAGTCACTACTCTTGATGAACTGTGGTGTCGTGTTGAAGCTGCATGGGCAGATGTACCTGTGCACGCCATCCAAGCTTTGTTTGACTCAATGCCGACCCGTATCAAGGCCGTTATTACGGCCAGAGGTGGTTGTTCTAGTACAATATATTCCTCCAATGAATACCCGTTTATCATCTGCATGCCTTCTTGGTGTCGCAATTACAATGGCCTGTAGTGTACTGTCATCGGTATGCAGTTCACTCTGCAAAAAGTTCGACATCGTTCGACATGAACTGGGGCCTTTGGTGAACTCTAGTCAGTCGGCTCTCATCCTAACATGCGTTCCTCCCAGTTGGTTGGTAAGATTTAATATTGACGAACATCTGAATGGAGCACTGGAGAAGCTACCTCATACAACCAAAGTGAATACGAGTGACGAGTTCCCTCAATAGATGATACCTTTGTCGTCTGACAGTATCTATGTGACACAGATCTGGCCGTCCCAAGTTTAATTGCGGACGAGCCTGGGCGTGATAGCAGCGGGTTTGGGCCGCCCGACGACCCACCATGCCGAGGCCGCGCAGCCTCCAGGCTTGGAGCTTCAGCCTCCCCCGAGGCTACCGATATTACCCCCGAGAGGCTTGTGCTTGTTGCCTGTCTATGACACGCCGCCCACCACCCAATATATATTCAACAGCCTAATTTACATTCCAATCCGGGGCGCAGGCCGTCTTGGCTCTGGGCTGCTGCCGATCGCCCTCGCCTCGTCTCCCCGCAGCTGCCTCCGGCTGCCACCCTCGGCCAGCACCCAACACCCTGGCCGCTCCCGTATCTCTCACTTCCGGAACCAGACAGCCCCACCCGAGGTCTCCATCATGCCACCGTCAACTGGTCGCTCTTCCTATTTCTCTCTCTAAGCCCTTGACCTATAATCGACCGTTAGCGCTGCTATCGACCCCATTAGTTCACCGCATCCGCTTGAGGGAATTAATCCCCGACCTCAGGGCGAAATTATAGAGGCCGAAAGAATATCCGCGATAGGAAAAGGCAGACGGCTGAGGTTGGATTCCCGGTCCAGCATAAGGTTTTAATATACAAGGGTGTTTCAAATCAGTGTAGACTCGACTGCAGAGTGAAAACTCAATCTCGAAACAATGCCCTATTGGCATCAGTCTTCTGACTGGTTTGATGCGGCCCGCCACGAATTCTTCTTCTGCCCTAATCTCTTAAATACAGAGCACCACTTGCATCCTACATCCTCTGTCATTTGTCAGATGTACTCAAATCTCTGCAACCCCTTGCACTTTTACCCTCTACAGCTCTTTTTAGTACCATGGTGGTTACTCCCTGGTGTGTTATACACAAATCCTATCCCTTTTCTTGTCAGAGTTTACCAAATGTCACTTTTTCGCTGCCTTCGGAGAACCTCCTCATTCCTAAGCAATCCACTTAATTGTCAGCCTTATTCTGTAGCACCTCATCCTAATCGATTCGATTCTTTCTTGTTCCTGTTTTCCCACTGTCATTGACACATTACCATACAATGCTGTGTTTCAAACGTACTCTCTCCAAAATTCCTTCCTCGAATTAAGACGTATGTTTGATACCAGTGCACTTGTCTTGCCCAGCAATGCCTTTTTTGCCGGTAATAGATTGCTTTTTATGTACTCCTTGCTTTGTCCCTCGCGAATAGTTTATCTTCCAAGCTAGCAGAATTCCTTCAGCCTATCTACGTACTGATCACCAATTTGACGTTACGTTTCCCGCTATTCACATTTCTACTACAACTATTTATTTTATCTTCAATTTCACTGAGGATAGCAATCTCATAAGCGAATCTTATCATAGGTACCCTTTCACCTTAAATTTCTGTCCCACTCATGATCGTTTAAATTCCTACGTTCCTTCTTCATTTGAGCAGTATGGACGAAAGACGACTCTTTCTAACGCGATCATTTAATTGTTGGCCATTCGGTTTTATTGTTCCCTCTAGGTACTTGACTATACTATACGAGCGGGAGAATGCTCCTGTTGGAACAAATGAATGGCAGCTGGCTCTTAATGAAGAAAAATGTATGTTAGTGCGGATGAATGGGAGAAACAAGCACGTAATGTTTTGATGCAGTATTCGTTGTCTACTGCTTGACACTGTTAGGCCGTTCCAATATCTCGGCGTAACATTACGAAGGGATATGAAATGGAACGGGCATATGAGGATTGTGGTAGGGAAGACGGATGGTCGACTTCAGTTTTTCGGAGAATTTATGAAAGTGTGGTTCAGCTGTAAAGGAGAGAGCATGTAGGACACTAGTGCAACCTATTCATGAGTCCTGCTTGAGTGTTTGGGATCCACACCAGGCAGGGTTAAAAGAAGACATCGAAGCAATTCAGAGGCTAGCTGCTAGATTTGTTACCGGTAAGTTCGATCAGCACGCAATTGTTACGGATATGCTTCAGGAGCTCAAGTGGGAATCCGCGGCTGGAAGGGGACATTCATTACGAAGAACGCTACTGACAAAGTTTAGAGAACAAGCATTTGAAGCTGACTGCACGACGATCCCGCTTTGCGAGTGTAAAGGGAAACTATTAGTTTGGGTATCTTCCACCACGCAATGGGCGATGGCTTGAGGAGTGTGTACATAGACTACTGGCATTAAAATTGCTACCCACGATGATGACCTGCAACAGACATGAAATTTAACAGACACGAAGAAGATGCTGTGATATGCAAATGATTAGATTTTCAGACCATTCACACAAGTTTAGGCCGGTAGCGACACCTACAACGTGCTGACATGAGGGAAGTTTCCAACCGATTGCTCATAACCAAACAGCAGTTGACCGGCATTACCTGGTGAAACGTTGTTTTGATGCCTTGTGTAAGGAGGAGAAATGCGTACCATCACGTTTCCGACTTTGATAAAGGTCGGATTGTAGCCTATCGCGATTGCGGTTTATCGTATTGCGACATTTCTGCTCTCGTTGGTCGAGATCCATGAATATGAAATCGGTGGATTCAGGAGGATAATACGGAACGCCGTGCTCGATTCCAACGGCCTCGTATCACTAGCAGTCGAGATGACAGGCGACATATCCGCATGGCTGTAACGGATCGAGCAACCACGTCTCGATACCTGAGTCAACAGATTGGGGCGTTTGCTAGACAACAACCCTCTGCACGAACAGTTCGACGAGGTTGGCAGCAGCATGGACTATCAGCTCGGAGACCATGGCTGAGGTTACCCTTGACGCTGCATCACAGACTGCTTGCGATGGTGTACTTAACGACGAACCTGGGCGCACGAATGGCAAAACCTCATTTCCTCGGATGAATCCATGTTCTGTTTACATCATCATGATGGTCGCATCCATGTTTGGCGACATCGCGGTGAACGCACATTGTAAGCGTGTATTCGTCATCGCTATACTGGCGTATCACCCGGTGTGGTCGTATTGGGTACCACTGATTACACGTCTCGGTCACCTCTTGTTTTCATTGACGGCACTTTGAACAGTGGACGCTACCTTTCAGAACTGTTACGACCCGTGGCTCTACCCTTCATTCCATCCCTGCGAAACACTACATTTCAGCAGGATAATGCACGACCGCATGTTCCGTGTCCTGTACGGGCCTTTCTGGATACAGAGAATGTTCGACTGCTGCCGTGGGCAGCACATTCTCCTGATCGCTCACCAACTGAAAACGTCTGGCCTATGGTGGCCGAGATACTGGCTCGTCACAATACGCCAGTCACTACTCTTCATGATCTGTGGTATCATGATGAAGCTGCTTGGGTAGCTTTACCTGTACACGCCATCCAAGCTCAGTTTGACTCATACCCAGGCGTGTCAAGGCCGTTGTTACGGCCATAGGTGGTTGTTCTGGGTACTTATTTCTCAGGATTTATGCACCCAAATTGCATGAAAATGTAATTACATGTCAGTTCTAGTATAATGTATTTGTCCAATCAATACCCGTTTATCATCTGCATTTCTTCTTGGTGTAACAATCTTAAGTCCGCAGCTCGTGGTCGTGCGGTAGCGTTCTCGCTTCCCACGCCCTGGTTCCCGGGTTCGATTCCAGGCGAGGTCAGGGATTTTCTCTGCCTCGCGATGACTGGGTGTTGTTTGCTGTCCTTAGGTGGCTGATGACCATAGCTGTTAAGTCCCATAGTGCTCAGAGCCAACAATTTTAATGGCCAATAGTGTAAATGTAGATGTAGATAAGAGGCCTCATCCTACCTTCCTAGCACCTTTAAAAATTTTTTCAAGAATTTTGGCTTTTGAACATATTCGCGCTCTTCTTAACAGGCAGTTCTGCTCCCGCACCCCAAGCTCCCTTAACTGAACGTGTTCACACTCACTAGTCCATCGCTGTAAGTCGGTCGTACCCATCCAGTCCCACAACCCCACCCATTCATTGAGCCCCATACACTGTCATTATCCTTTTGTATTTCTTTAACTGTCACTGTTTCCTGTATCACAGCCACAGGCTACTCAGTTCAGTCGTAGTGCTACAGTCTTCTCTCGCCGACGCTGCCGCTTGCTCTCTCTTACTTTCATTCCTTCCTACTGCTGCAGTCTCTACTCACTGTCACTATCTCTCTGTTCGTCGTTATTATCATGAAAGACTCTGATCCTGATTATCGCAGGCAATCACCCACTCTAATTTTCTCCGTCTCCTTATTCCTCGCCCATTGGCACTGCTCGTCCTCCCTTTCCTTTTCCTGGTACAATTCTATCACTGTCAACTACTTCCCACTGCCAATGTGTCCATTACGGTCCCTCATGCTGCCATAATCTGCATCTACATTTACATTTATACTCCGCAACCCAACCCCCGGATACATCTATCATAATTAATGAAGTTCAGTGTTGTGGGTCTTCAAAAACTGTTATCGGGTTTCCATGTATATTCCTACAACAAATGAGCATGCAGGTGGTAAGTACCACATGTATGCTCATTTGTTGTCTCCGATGGTAATCAGAGGCGACTGAGAACTGAAGGGTCAAATTAATCATAAGAACAGGATGTTGAAATTGTGAATCACTTTAAATATCTGGCAAGAGTGATAATGGAGAATGCAAGAACGGAGGTAGGAGTTTACGCAAGGGTACAACCAAGAAATGGATTTAACCAGTGTGTGAGGGGCGAATTTGGTAAAGGTAGATGCCAACAAAATGCAAGAAAGTGCTGTGCAAGAGAAACACTACACACATGCCGGGATATGCATCGAAACCTGGATAATGATAACAAGACAGGAGAGTAGTATCCAAGGCAGTGAAATGAAATTTTTAATAAGTATGTAATGGGAAAGGGAAAACGAGGGAGACTGAGTGAAAAATGAAAATTTTGGAACTGGAATAGAAACGCTAAATGAGAGAAGTGAGAAGTGCAGTTTAAAATGTTTTAGTCATGTAAAGCGTTTGGTAAGTGGAAGAACGCAGTAACGAATGATGGAGTCTAACTCTGAAGGAGACCTAGAGCAAGATGGATTTACTCAATAAAGACTGTTTTAAGAAGACAGAATCTGTACTGGAGCAAAACAGCAATAATCAAAAGATGGTGGAACCACAGGAAAAATTCGAGAAGTACTTGTTGCAATCTGGCGCCGACGACTAATACAAAGAATTTCAAAAAAAAAAACTAACATTTAAAATCGTAAGACCTGAATAAATGTAGTTGCTGATGAGGGAACAAATGTGCTGGGCAATGTCAATATTCCTTTTCTCACAATGCACTACTTGATCTATAAAATAGCGGAAAATCAGCCATAATCAGAAAATACTTTGGCCGTAAATCATTCGGTCATCTTCCGAGCGAGCCGTTAAGTATGTTTCTACGGAGTTTTGGAACATGACTGAATGGCTTACCGTCTCAGTATCGGCAGGAATTGGGAACCGGCTACAGATGAATTCCCGCAGTTTTGTAGATCATCCAGAATACGTTTCGGTGTAAAAGTAAGCAGTTGTTATCATAATAGGCCTCTGCGGGTTCTCATAACGTAAAAGGTTGCAACATCATGCAACAGCAGTGAGACGTAAGGCAGTTTGAAAATGGCTACAGATGGAAGTTTCTTGATGACGCCCACTGCATCGGTGCAATGAAATGGCCTCATTCAAATCGTTCGTGGATGATAAAACATAATTCTATTTTATTGTGTTGCAGTCATGGAATACACGCTTAAATTCAAAATAAATTACAGTTTCTGTCGATATATAAGGAAGACCAATTTCCAATTTCTGTTGCGTAAATAGTTAGCTTCATACAGATTAAATGCTTTATGGAGGATATTGGGCCGGCAGATCTAACTCCGCACTGTTAAATTTCCTCGCCCTGGAGTCACTACTACACATTCAAATTGCCCGTCAACAGCTTCGAGTGCATCCGCAGCACATCTTGTGAACTTTTTTCCGTTCCTGCAAGTTCTAAAGTACCCAGTATCACAGAAGAACATGATGACATACATTGAAAACGTGTGTCTGGGTATGTGCTTAAAGCTATAGTGTAGTATAAGGGACGATGGGAGTCGCCTTTCGATAAAGCGGAGAGGGAAGGGTGGGGTGGGGTGACATTAACAATACCTCAAGAACGTACATGTTAGGTGGTACGTGATGTAACACTAATGGAAAGAGTGATTAGCTATCCAGGAAGCTAAGACAAAATACTCGTACGTTAGCCATCAGAACTCGTGAAAAGGGTGTACTAGAAAGTAAAATTAAGGTGACTGATAATACTGTGAAAGTTATTAAGACCAGCGTTAACTTCTTTCTTCGAGCTGAGTTGCCATGGTCCATGATAAGTTTACTGTAGGTAATAAGAGATATCAACGGCAGGGAAGAACATGAACGTCTTTACGCCACATGCCATAGTTGCAATGATAAATGAAGATTATCAAAAGAAGATTGAGAATACTTTGGATATGACTACTGACGACGACGCACAACGCAGATCATGAAAACAGTCAATCGTACGAAAAAGACTGTCTGTCTCTACAGACAGCACGTATGAACTCCACAGCGCAGAAGCGTTTTAAGTAAAGCTGTACCGTTCCCAAACTTGAGGTTGAGACCTATTGTTAATGCTACACAATTTCCACCCATACACAGTTTACACCCATAAGCTGGCCACATACGTAATCTCGTTACTGAAGCCCTAAATTCGTAAGACTGGCAATTAAAATAAGAAGGCAGCGTAGATGGCTTGAAGAGTATTGATGTAGGTGATGTAGTAGGGGGTGAGCAGACGCATCTCCCCTTGTGGTCACAGTCACCAGATCTGAACATTATTGAGCCTTTGTGGTCTACTTTGAACTCTGCTTGGTCGCTATCCAGCGTCATAACCATTACTTGAACTTCACACTATATCGCTAGAAGAATAGTGCAAGCTTTCCTACAAAATCATAGATACCAAAGTATTTCTATTCTGTGACAACTGGAAGCAGTGTTGAATGGCAATGGTTTTCCTTCACCACATTAGGCATGGTAATGTGTTTTCGGTGTTTCCACATACCTTTCACCCCATGTTCCTGTAGACATTGAGTGCATCCCATTTGAAGACTGCAGTGGTCAAACCAAAACCCATAATACGAATGTTTATAGTAATTACTGACGATCAAGGAATGATAAGTTACTGTCTGATAAATAAATTTTTCAAACTGGCACAGTTCATCCATATTTTGAAGGATATCTATGCATAGAAAGTGGGTTTTTCTGTTGCTGCTTTCCTGCTTTGATTCAATGAACTCAAAAATGGTTCAGATGGCTCTGAGCACTATGGGACTTAACGTCTCAGGTAATAAGTCCCCTAGAACTTAGAACTACTTAAACCTAACTAACCTAAGGACATCACACACATCCATGCCCAAGGCAGGATTCGAACGTGCGACCGTAGCGGTCCCGCGGTTCCAGACTGTAGCGCCTAGAACCGCTCGTCCAACCCGGCCGGCTCAATGAACTCGTTTATCCATAAACTTTTGTGTCTGGCGAAAAAGAATGATTTATTTTGGTGATGTTCAGTGAATGAAAAAAAAGCAGGGGCCAGAATTTTACTTACTGAAGATGAGGTCACATATCCAGATAAATTTTATTGCGTGTGACAACGGCATCGGAAGCCTATGCTTACAAATAAATTCAAGTGTGTCTACTACTGGGGTCTTTATTTGGTACCAGTTTCCATTGCAGAGTCATCAAGCAACAAAAATGGCCATATTAGTGCATACACTGTCAATCTAACTTAAGTGTTAATAAAAACAAAGCTTGGTAACATCATGATTTTAATTTTATTAATACAACAGAGAGAATTGTTCCAAGTAAGCTGCTATAACAATTTTGAATTATCTGTTGATGAAACTTCCGATCTAAACCAGAAAGTAAGAAACTGATAGTTTTATCTACAGAATCTGGTGGTACATAACTATGAATTTATTTAAATAATTATGGGATATGATGTACAGATGAGTTGACGGGTTAGAGCGTAAGGTATTCGTTTGAGACGTACATATTCGGTTCCATGTAGAACTAATTGAATCGTATTTGCTGCATGTTGTTTTTGTTTAATGGACTGATTTGTCAATATCTCTCTACAAAATGTTGAAATGATTAATAAATATTGCAATAAAATTGGTGGCATTTCATGCTGGGCATCTTGTACAGAAACCGGATATAAATGTCTTGAAATAAAACGTTGTCGATCGCAAACTGTTCTATTTATTTGCAATAAAGTGCTTCGCCCTTGAGGAGTATTTCCAAATTAAATGTTCAAATGTGTGTGAAATCTTATGGGACTTAACTGCTAAGGTCATCATCCCTAAGCTTACACACTACTTAACCTAAACCATCCTAAGGACAAACACACACACCCATGCCCGAGGGAGGAGTCAAACCTCCGCCGGGACCAGCCGCACAGTCCATGACTGCAGCGCCTGACACCGCTCGGCTGCTCCCGCGCGGCGTTTTTCAGATTAACCCGGGGGTGTACAATAACATGTAACTATGCCTGAAAATGTTATTTTACACCCCTGGGTTAATCTGAAGATGCCCCCATAAAGATGATTTGCCAATACGTAAATAAATTATTTGCAACCAAGACTGTTTGAGTTCAAGAAGCGTTACTATTAAATTGTGCCATAGTTGCCTGATACATTTCTAAACACTAATCTTCTTTGTTAGTTGTCCGAACTAGTAAACATAAAATGCCTCGAATTAACGAGATAAGTAGTTAGCACGGAGTTGAGACTAGTTTGTCATGTTTTCCAACTTACAGACATTCAATGTATTACGATCGTCTTCTCATGGGCCACTTCTGCAGTTATCTCTAAATCTACAGATGGATCTTCGTATAGTTGCTGCACCTGATAAGATAGTTTTCTGTCCCCATGTATTCTGAGGCGAGAGTGGTACCAACCAGTGAGCAGACAGGGTGCTTACATGCTAGGCAAGATTTCCATGATTGAACAAGGACAAATACTTCCGGTTCGTTCTGTACTGTTTGTGGCTGTGATTGCGTGGCTATGTTAAGGTATATTTAACTTTCAGTGTTTTCTAGCGTTCGAATAAAACTGGGTACATTTAAATATGCTGAGAGAGACGGGTGGGGGGGGGGGGGGGGGGGGCGGGGCAGGGCAGGGACGGAGACCTTTATGAAAGCACTAGTGGTTCTTTTTTCTGCGAGCAGGTTGGTTTTACACTGGATTCAAACACACCCTATTATTCACCAGTTTTTTTGGTTCGGGAGCCTATTTCTCAAGATAATATCTGTTCAACGCACGGCCTCTGCTATTCGACATCGGAGCCAAAGTCGAGCTGCTTCAGTGACCGCACCGTGATCCATGTACTGCTTCCCGCGTCTTTCAATAAGCTAAACATATGGAAGTCCCAAAGTGCGAACTCTGGACTGCAGTTTAGATGAAGATAAACAGTCCGGTGAAGTTCTGTGAGATCCTCTCAGGTGTGGAGGGTTCTGTGGGGTATTTCGTTGTCAGGGAGATGGAGAAGATAGTTTGCATTTTGTGGCAACGAAAACACTCAAGTCCAACACTGCAGGAAATACAGCTGTGTGCGGCCACCCAGAGGTCGGAGAAGTTTGCACGACCTTGTTGCCATTATGGCAGACGCCTCACCCAACGACTCACCGAGCTTTTGTTCACTGGCAGGTCTCCATAGAGGTTCTTTACGTCTCTAGGAATATCTGCGACGCTCTGGTTTCCCCCCAAAAGAAACGCAACAACATCTCTCAGCCTGGAGCACGTCTCCGTTAGAGCTGGTATTTTGAGGACAATCTGTAGCACCTCCATCAATCGGAACTTCACGACTGCATAGGCAATTCAGGAATACTTCACGATGGACGACAACAAATTTATCATTTTTCACTCGCAGTTTTTCGAGAAAAAAGAATGTGTTGCATTACTAATCGAACACCCTCCCTACAGTTGTATATCAGCTCTGTTATATTGGTTTTCGTAGATTTCTTAGGCATTAATATTAATGCAAAGCAGAGTAGTACTTGCCGCTACGATAAAATTGGACGCATTCTGTTCAGTTTGAGAGCTAAATGTAATTCGCGATCGTGTTTAGTAACCAATGACTTTTGACATATTATACGCTTTTCCAAATGTACACTATCGTGCAGGTCTATCTGTGACTGTGCTGGGTGCATGATTTCCTGTGGCGATGCTGGGTGCAGCACGTATCTCATGTCAGCTCAGTTCGTTTGTCTTGTATTATAGTATTATATAGATCAAATAATAAGTATAAAGTTAAATAAAATCTCATAGAATAATTTCAACTTCACTCTATTTACCAATTTTGATAAATGTAGTAAAACCTTCGCAATGTAGCAGAAACGGACAGCCATGAAGCCTTGCACCCAGGCTTTGTGTGGAAGTAACTAAGTAAATATTCCTGTGAATTTGGCACTTTACTTAGAACCAGTCATTGTCAGCTAGTAAATATTCTCGTGGATTAGTTAGATTATTTCCATATCAAAGAAACTCTGCTTGTCTTCAAAGCTACAGTAAAGCTATTACTTCACCTTTCTGGTACTACGTTTGCGATAGCATGGTATTGCCAGTTTACAACAACGAGATACACTGATGAGCCGAAGAAACTGACACGCCTTCCTAATATCGTGTACGACTCCTGCGAACACGCAGAAGTGCCGCAACACGACGTTGCGTGGACTCGACTAATGTCTGAAGTAGTGCTGGAGGAAACTGACACCATGAACACTTCAAGGGTGTATATAAATCCGTAAGAGTACGAAGGGGTGGACTTCTCTTCTCAACAGCATGTTGCAAGCCATCCCAGACATGCTCAATAATGATCATGTCTGGGGAGTCTGGTGGGCAGCGGAGGTGTTTAAGCTCTGAAGAGTGTTCCTGGAGCCACACTGTAACAATTCTGGACGTGTAGGATGAGGCATTGTAATTGCCCAAGTCCTTCGGAATGCACAATGGTCATGAATTGATTCAGGTGATCAGATAGGATGCTTACTTACGTGTCGTAACTAGACGTATCAAGGGTCCCACATCACCCCTACTGCAAACGCCCTTCACCATTACAGAGCCTCCACCAGCTTGCACAGTCCCCTGCTGACATGCACGGTCCATGGATTCATGAGGTTGTCTCCATACCCGTATACGTCCATCCACTCGATACAATTGGAAACGAGACTCGTTCGACCAGGAAACTTTCCAAACTACAACAGTCTAAGGTCGGTGTTGACGGGCCCAGACGAGGAGTAATGCTTTGTGTTGTGCAGTCACCCAGGATACATGAGTGGGCCTTCGGCTCCGAAAGCCCATTTCGATGATGTAGCGTTAGATGGTTAGCACGCCGATGACGGCCCAGCATCCAATCTGCTGCAAATTGCAGAAGGGTTGTACTTTCGTCGCGTTGAACTATTTTCTCCAGTGCTCCCTGGTCCTTCTCTTGCTGGATCTTTTTCCGGCCGCAATGACGTCGGAGATCTGATAATTTACCGGATTCCAGATATTCAGGGTACACTATTGAAATTGTTGTACGGGAAAATACCCATTGGTTTGTCCCATCGCTCGTGCACCGACTATAACACCACGTTGAAACTCACTTAAATCTTGAAACCCTGCCATTGTAGCAGCAGTAACCGCTCTAACAACTGCGCTAGACCCTTGTTATTTTATATAGGCGTTGCCGACCGCAGCACAGTGTTCTGCTTGTTTACATCTCTCTGTATCTGAATACGTCAGTGGATGACAGAGTTGTGAATACATGAATACACGATAGTGGGTGCACTTTCTGCTGTTCAGGAGAAAACTAATCGTTGTTTCTGAATTTCAAATTTTTGATAATGAAAGAGAAAGATAGCCAGTGATCAACAGTGAATCATATAAGATGATCAAAAAACATACCGTTATGTTTGTGTGTCTGTAACGAAACATACCTGTCAGTAGTCAGATTGTATAATGCTATTCTCTTCTGGAAGTATTCATTTTGAAGAAGTCGAAACTTTTATGTGGAACGTAGTGACTACTGAAAGTAGTAGCACATGTATAGATGCTACCACTATTATTATTACACCTACCACAAAAGAACATACACTATAAAAGTTTCCAAGCAGAGCCCACATTTTTCTTTTCGGGTGATGTTTTGAGGTATTTTGTTCAATCTTCGTTCACTGCTGAGGAGATCATTACAGTAGCGGGCAGGAGTGATGTTTCACGTTTACTTCTCTGCGAAACATAGATGGAGACACAGTGTTACACGACCATATTTTTCAGAAACAGTCCTATATTGAAATTAATGTCTTAATAAAAGACCCATTAGACTAGAATAACTAACTAACTCGAACAGCCGGCCGAGAGACAAGCAACAACAGGGAAGTAACACCGTTTGTGACTTTTACCACTCCCTAACCAGAAGTGAATTGTATAACTTCATCTGTGTTTTTCTATAGTTTAGTCTCTTTAGTTTGAATGTATTAATTTCATGTCTAATAAACATAGATCTAGCGTTTTCGTTTTCGTCGGAAAGTATCCGATTTTGTGACATATTACAAGATCCTAATCAGGGGCGAATTATTTAGGTTCACTTGAGTGCTTCGGCAGTTCGGTTTTTGAATCTCTGTGTATTAATCTATTAGACACAGTTCTTGCGTTTGCGTCAGGGTCTACAGCAGAGTTCCTCAGCACGTGTAAGTTTGTCTCAGAATTGTGGTCTTCTACGCTCTTTAGTGTGTATTGCGGCTGTAACAAGTGTGTGCGGATGCGAAAGGAGTTGATGACACTTTGCTCTCAGATCCAGGCTTGTTCAAAAAATGGTTCAAATGGCTCTGAGCACAATGGGACTTAGCTTCTGAGGTCATCAGTCCCCTAGAAGTTAGAACTACTTAAACCTAACTAATCTAAGGACATCACACACATCCATGCCCGAGGCAGGATTTGAAACTGCGACCGTAGCGGTCGCGCGGTTCCAGACTGTAGCGCCTAGAACCGCTCCGCCACCCCGGCCGTCTAGGCACGTTACACAGCTTGAAGCCGTAGTGGATGAGCATCAATGTTGTGGGCCGGCTGTGTGGATCTTGGAAGAGCACGAGGGTGAGTTTACCGTACTGCCCTGGCCACAATACGTGCTGAATTAAACCCAGTCGAAAATCTGTAGGATTGCGTCGATCTCGCTGCTGGCGCCAAAGATCCTCAACCGAGGATCCTGGTGCAGTTGGCGACGCACTGGAGTCGGCGTGGCTCCACACCGTTGTCGGTATCTTCCGGAACTCGCTGACTCTCCGTGCACGTCCCGCAGCAGTCCGCGACAGCTAGCCGTACCAGTGTGACTAGACAGGGTACCTGATATGCCAGCGCGAGATCTCTCTGGGTGCCCGCAGCAACACGTGTGGGCAGAGGTCCGGGCTTCAAGGTACTGGATCCCTTTCGTGGTTTTTACTCACTTCTTAGGATTTATTAAGGTACCTCCGCTGTTACAGACTCTTATTCGGGGCAGAATTACAAATATGCCTTAGAATAATTTTTAACTAGAACTTTTAAAAAAAAGTGGGACGCATACGTCCCACTGATCATTTCTAGAACCGATTTTCGTCACAATGAAGTTACTACAAATTCGTGTAAAATTTACGAACATCTACATCTACATCCACATCTACATGACTACTCTGCAATTCACATTTAAGTGCTTCACCCCATAATCATACTATCTCTCTGCCATTCCACTCCCGAACATCGCGCGGGAAAAACTAACACCTAAACCTTTCTGTTCGAGCTCTGATTTCTCTTATTTTACTTTGCCGATCATTCCTACCTATATAGGTTGGGCTCAAGATAATTTTTTCGCATTCGGAAGTGAAAGTTGGTGACTGAAATTTCATAAATAGATCTCGCCGCGACGAAAAACGTCTTTGCTTTAACGACTTCCATCCCAATTGGCGTATCATATCTGCCACATTCTCTCCCCTACTACGTGATAATATAAAACGAGCTGCCCTTTTTTGCACCCTTTCGATGTCCTACGTCAATCACACCTGGTAAGGATCTCACACCGCGCAGCTGTGTTCTAACAGAGGTCGAACGAGAGTAGTGTAAACTGTCTCTTTAGTGGACTTGTTGCATCTTCTAAGTGTCCTTCCAATGAAACGCAACATTTGGCTCGCCTTCCCCACATTATTATCTATGTCGTATTTCTGAAGTAGTTCGTAATTTTAACACCCAGGTAATTAGTTGAATTGACAGCCTTGAGAATTGTACTATTTATCAAGTAATCGGATTCCAACGGATTTCTTTTGTAACTCATGTGGATCACCTCACACTTTTCGTTATTTAGCGTCAACTGGCCCCTGCCACACCATACAGGAATCTTATCTAAATCGCTTTGCAACTGATACTGGTCTTCGGAAGACCTTACCAGACGGTAAATTACACTATCATCTGAGAAAAACCTAAGAAAACTGCTCACATTGTCACCCAGGTCATTTATATAGATCAGGAACAGCAGAGGTCCCAGGACGCTTCCCTGGGGAACGAATTGCGACCTTCCTGACAGGAAATCACGAATCCAGTCGCACAACTGAGACGATACCCCATAGGCCCTCAGCTTGATTAGAAGTCGCTTGTGAGAAACGGTGTCAGTAGCTTTCCGGAAATGTAGTAATACGGAATCAACTGGAGATCCCCTGTCGATAGCGGCCATTACTTCGTGCGAATAAAGCGCTAGCTGCTTTGCACAAGAACGATGTTTTCTGAAACCATGCTGATTGCGTATCAATGGATCGTTCCCTTCGAGGTGATTCGTAATGTTTGAATACAGGGCTTAATTGCACCAGTATTTAACATTAATGTATTGTAAATTAAATGTAACTCATTTTTATCCAAATGAAAACATTTAGTACTTTGTGAATATTACTTACATGGCGTGAAATTTTGGAAAGCAAGGTGAAATACAAAGTGGCACATTACAGGATGAATAAACATATTTTGTTCGATTTTCAGTGTCTTCTTTTGCTGCAAAACCTACTCCACCTCCTGGTCTTTTGCTCCTTGGAAATATGAGACCCGACATTCATAAGCCTTATTTCCTGTGGCACTGCAGTAACACCTCTTTTGCTAGAACAGAAAGCAGGTGATGGGCCTTTCTTCATTATTAATGAAAATCCGTTTATCAACTGCCTTATTAGTCTTATTCGATATGACAGCTGATTTGCGTTTCGTCTTGACAGTCGAAATAGTACATAAGAGTTGACTATGGCTAACTCAACAAAAAAATAAAATAGTCGGTGTCACCATTCTACTGAACGCCTGCCAACCATATACCTTTCTCTTAGCTGGTCAAAATGATCTACTCCAGCCATAGCACTATTATAAACATGTACTACTTCAGCAGATGAAATGCTGATTGTGGATTTATCTTGCAATTTTCTTTTGATGAATGCAACATCTTTAGGATTATGTGCAGTAAAAAGGAGACAGACTGCTTTGCTATCTTGCCGCTTAACAGCAGCAACACCACATTTGACAGCAAATGAAACTCTCCACGGTTTAGACTTGCTAATTTACTCGCCAAAAATGGAGGTAGGCCTTTTCTGTTTCCTCTGACGGTACCCCAGCTATAAAGCCCCCGTTTTCTCAGTTCCTTCATTAGTCTAAATGTTGAAAAAATTGTCAAAAAGCATAGTTCTATTGGAATTAAAAAATGGTTTACACAGTTCCAGCACTACTCTTTCACACATTTGGCAATATTTGGATTCCCCTCTACCGGCAGCTGATTTACCTGTGTAGACATCAAAATTTGAAATGGTTTCATGGGCAAATATTGTTTCAGGCTTGTTCTTCCTTTGAATGTAACCATTGACTCATCAACTGCAAGTGAAGTAGAAGGGAGATATACTTTCAAATAGTTTTTTGTTTAGGGCTGAGATAAGTCGTCTGATTTTGTACAAGTTGTCATATCCAGGATCGTTTGTTGCTGGCTGAAACAAATTATCATTGGAGCGAAGGTTCTCTGTTATTTTCTTATAGCGAGCAAGTGTCATAACATTCGATACTGCATTTACATTTAGATATGGGTCTGATCTCCAACTGGCTGCATCAGGTAATTGATGAATATCCATTATTATTATCATACCCAGGATAGCTTTTAATTCCTCAACTGTGAGATCCCTCCACTGTGCACTATTCTTCTGTTTGGCATACAAAATTTGTTTTAAAGTAGATCTATTGCATCATGGAATCGTCAAATAATTTTTCAAAATACACAAGATCATTGTCTGCCAAAGCAAAGTATACTGTTTGAGGGTAAACTTAGTACTTCAAACTGAGTTACATTATCATCCCAGTGAGAATCTGTCAATTCACCAGTTTCATCATGTTGCTCAAAATTCACTCCACTTTCACCCGCAACACTGATGGTTTGATCTATCAACGAATCTAGTTGCTCATCGATGTTGACAATTTGTTCCATATAATTGTTTGTCCATATTTCTAATTGTGTACTTGGAGTAGACAAATGATCATGAGATGAAAAAACCTCCTCTAGATTATCATTATCAGCTTCAATGTCCGATTCTTCTACATTATTTGGCAGTGAAAATAAAAAAATCCAGGATCTGGCTGTCTCGCAGATTCCGCATAAAGTAAAAATAATATGTCTTAGTTCTAAACCACATACCATAATTTTACTAGCACAAAAGTTACAGAAAAAAGCTGTTTACTTGAAATGTTGTCCTACAACATCCTAAGATAAGGGACCTATAGAGTCACACAGTGGTTACTTGGACACATGTGGCCCACTAATTGTAACAACGCTAAAAAAATTTTATAAGTAAAATACGTTTCGAAAGTGTAGTGGTCATTTGTAAATATCTGAGAAATTAAAAATAGCAAAATTACTTACTTTGGACATTTTTAGTGGTCAGAATATGCCGAAAACTGTCCCGAGACAAAATAAATTGAAGTTTTGGCGCGGAAACTCACACGACAACGCACTGCAACAGTCACAGCCTTCTATAGACTGAGAATTTCAGTACCTCGATTTCGTTCCTACTTCAGAAGAGCTACCAACAGATGGCAGGACTGAGCAGAAATATGCAACGCGTTTCAAAGTGTTTTAAATAAGGCCCTAAATTAGTGGGCCATATGTCTCCCAGCAAACACGAAAGGGTGGATAAAAGATCCATTAGACTAGAATAATTATCTGAGACTGACAGCCGATCGAGAGAGAAGCAACAACAGGGAAGTAACCCATTTTGTGACTTTTACGACTCCCTAACCAGGAGTGAATTGTAAAACTTCATCTGTGTTATTCTGTAGTTTAGTCTCTTTAGTTTACACGTGTTAATGTAATACCGAATAGACACAGATCTAGCGTTTTCTTCGGAAAGTATCCGATTTTGTGACATATTACAGTAGTTCGAAGTGCTTCGGTAGTTCGGTTTTTGAATCTGTGTGTGTTAATCTAATTTATTAGACACATTTCTTGCGTTTTCGTCAGCGTCTACTGCAGAGTTCCTCAGCACATGTAGGTTTGCCTTAGTATTGTAGTTTTCCACGCTGCAGCTGCGACGGCTGTATGCGGATGAGAACCGAGTTGGTAACACTTCGCTCTCACCTCGAAGCTTATTATAAACCCCGGCTGCAACTGGTGTGAGCAGATGCGAACCGTGTTGATGACACTTTGCTTTCACCTCCATACAGGTTACACAACCCGTTTGTGACTGCTGTGTGTGGATGCGAACCGAGTTGATGACACTTCGCTCTCTGCTCCAGGCAGGTTACACACCCTGGCTGTGACTGCTGTGTGCGGATGCAAACAGAGTTGATGACACTTTGCACTCAGCTCCAGGCACGTTATACAACCCGGCTGTGACTGCTGTGGGGATCCAATAGATGTCCTTCGCATCTGAGACATTCGATCAGGGTCTTCACCAGTGGCCAGCCCAGTTACTGCTCGCGATGCTGCAACAGAGTAGGCTGCAGATTTCTCGATTTGCGCCGTAGGGTGGTTGGGTTACAGGCTCCGCTGAATAGTTCAGGAGCCCTCTCAACGCAGGAGGCAGCCTCATGAGTAACAGGGACTATGTGACGAGGACTGTGGGGTTTTCTAGGTTTGAGGCTCTCACAAAAGCACATGAAGTGCTTCAGTCGCGAAGGGTGCACCCCGGCTGTGACTGCTGTGTGCGGATGCGAACCGAGTTGATGACACGTCGCTCTCAGTTCCAGACAGGTTACCCACCCCGGCTGTGACTGCTGTGTGCGGATGCGAACCGAGTTGATGACACTTCGCTCTCAGCTCCAGGCAGGTTACACACCCCAGCTGTTACTGCAGTGTGTTGATGCGAACCGAGTTGATGGCACTTCGCTCTCAGCTGCAGGCAGGTTACACACCTTGAAGCTGTAGTGGATGGGCATCACTTGTGTGGGCCGGCTGTGGGGATCCAATAGACGTCCTTCGCATCCGAGTCATTCGATCAGGGTTCTCAGCAGTGGCCAGCCCAGTTACTGCTCCGGACGATATTGACTCCTCGCCGGTGGTCGAGTGGAATGTCGCCTCAGAGCACGGCAGACGGTGAAGTATATCCCAGGGGGCCGCACGTAAGGCGTCCCTGAGTCTGATAAAACTTTGCACGGGTAGTATGTGGCTGACACTGTCGCTCATCCAGATGCAGTCACCTGTGCTTTTTCTGAGGAAACCTCTCAATCTGCAAGATCCGGAAAATTACAGATAGTGAGGTTACTGGTAGTTCAGAGCTCCAATGTTAGGCGTGTTATTGGGCCCCTTAGGGACATGGCTCCGAGGAAAGGGAAGGTTCCTTCCGAATGCGATGGAGAGTACAGAGTATAGCCAACTGCAGAGTCCTGACTCAGGTCGGTACAAATGACTGTCGCTTTTTACGTGAAGAGATTCTCTCTGGTTTCTGAATTAGAGGTTCAGGCCATTCTGCAACCGAGTAGGCTGCAGATTTATCGATTTGTGCCGTAGGGTGGTTGGGTTACAGGCACCGCTGAATAGTTCAAGAGTCCTCTACACGAAGGAGGCAGCTACACGAGTAGCAGGGGCTTTGTGGCGTGGACTGTGGGATTTTCTAGGTTAGAGGGTCTCATGAAAGCACATGAAGTGTTTCAGTCTCAAAGGGTGCAGACGGAACACAGGAAGAACGTAGATACGGTGACCATCGGTATAACCGTTGTCAGTTGTCGAATCTATTCTGGTAAAGTACTAAAGCTTCAAGTGTTAACAGAAACCACTGATGCTCAAAGCTGATAAAGATAAGTTCAGGCGAAAATCTTGCGAAGAACCTATAGGTGATCCGAAAGGGTAGGCTAAACAAAATTGGCGATGGCGTGTTTGTTGCTGTCTGCAGTAGCTAATCTTGTCGTACTTGAAAACCGGATAATAAAAACAGGATCATTTTATCGACCCCACAAGTCAAAAGATACAACTGCAGAAAGATTCACAGAACAGTTTAATTTCAAAGTGTACCCCACTCGTACAGTTATAGCTGGTGGTGATTTTAATTTAGCCTTGATTTTTTGGGCGAAAATCCATGTTTCAATCCGGAGGTACACATAAAACATTACCCAAAACAATCAAAACGGATACAGCGATTAGTGAACACAGGGTTGTCGTCGCGAGATTGAATACTGTAACCCTAAATTTTCCAAAAATAAACGAATATACATCTCTTCAAAAAAAAGCAGATAAAATTTCACATTATGCATTTCTGAGAGACAATCCCAACTCCTTCCATATTAACAACGTGAGTGTAGACCAGATGAGGCTTGATTTCAAAGAAACAGTATCAGCAGCAATTGAGAGATTTATACCAAGTAAATTAACAAATGATGGAGCTGATCCTAATTGGTACATAAAACATGTTGTAACGCTTATATGATTAGGAGTAGGTTCAATTTAAGTGACTGAGTATCAGCAATTTATGAAGTGTGCATTCTATGTTGGTGGACCTCCTTGATGTATGGCAAGAGAATTAGAGTTTTTTAATATATACATGAAAAAGCCAAAGAATATGTTGAAATTTAAAATTATTATTATATGAACATGTTTACGAAAGAAGTATGTTTGTTAAAAGCTGGTTCATGCTTAGGAAAATTGTACTTTTAACTCGTAAACGCTGTAGGGAAGTCCCACCGCGACGGGAGTAGCATGACTCGATATAAAATGTGGGTTGGGCGGTCGGATGTTTTTGTGTGGACGAGAAGGAGTATGTGGCTAGCCTTAGCACGGTAGAGGCAATTGGAAGTTGCATTAGAAGGGATCTGCCTCGGATGTGGATCTGGTTGTTATTTGGTATTCGCGGAATAATGGAATGGCTGCAATATATTGGAAATCCGACGCCAGTAAGAGATTTTATAGAGCATTCGCACATCAAGAGCTGTGATTACAGATGACCGCCATTTCGCCTGCCACTAATCTCCGCGTATGCTTCACAGACTTCATACATTCAGTTACGTAATGTATTTTGGCATGGATCAGTTAATTTGTGTGTTGCTTCAATAATAATCACATAAAACGTCAATTCGTGTTGGAAACCATAACTTCAATCCTGATCACGAACCTACGCAGTCCTCACCTATGCGCTACTAAAACCGAGTATCGTGATTTAAATGGATAATTATAGTATTCATGTGTATAAAATGATTTTCGGTGTAAAATAAAAGCAGTAGCAAAAGTAATGCTTTGTTTATGGGCAACTCCAAATGAAATTGTTAAGCTGGAAGTTTAAGTACAAAAATTTAAAGATCAATCAATAGGAAAGTGAAAACCTTAATTACTTAAAAGCTTTGACCATAAAAGTGAAGTTGGTTGGGCTTTGCCAAACTATCCTTAGTTTATTACAAAAAATAGTTTTGTAGGATTATAGTGCAAGATTGTTTAAGTATTACTGCCAAGAATACCTGCATCACAGGTGATAAAAGTTAAAGTACACATTAATCTTTAATGAACCGATTTGAGGTGATACTGTTAGAAGTGAAGTCACGCACATTTTCAGAGATAGTGTAGTTTTGGTACTCATCATGAATGGTCCCATTTGAAGTTAACTAAACCTAGTGTTGCAATTTATTACCTTGCAAAGTAATTTCAGCGAATGATTAGCTTTTAGAGATAGTTTTCAGTTCTGCAACAATCAAAGAACCTTGGCTAGCGAATCTACACTAGTTCATGGGTCCCCATCATATTGTGCTCCTATTAAGAAGAAAAAAGAACTATTACTCTTACTGAGAAAAACTGCTACATTCTGAAGATCTTGAACAGTGTATGTAAGATGTTATTCATCTCTATTTGTGTTATTCATGTCAGTCATGATAGGAGCCGCTCATGCCCAAAATTAGTTCTGCACTTCATGCAGTGACATTTCAGTATTTTGATTAAGTAATGCTATTGATTGTGGCAATCATTAGTATGAGCCGGGTACAATTTTGCTCCCCATAATTTATTGGTGTGTGTGTGATATCAGTAATTGCTGCTACACTCAGTTCAGAGTGCACTGTGTCAGTTTGTAACCTGTTTGCTATTCAAAGGGAACTCTCAACAAAAGTAACTTCAATAATTAATATCCAGTTTTGTCAAATATATATTTCCAAGTTAATGTGCCTAATTAGGCTGGCGACCGTTCATGTTTCTTTCATTCACTTATAATTTTACCACTGCTGTTAACTTCCAAGCTTAAGGCCCATTTGCGTTTACTGTTAACTTCACAAAATTCGAAGTTATAGTCACTACCTTTTTCCATTAGACACACGCACGGTTGAATTTTGAAATCCTCTCAGAGGGTAAAATTAGCAGGTTTCACGGCACCTTAGTGTTATAAAGTCAGAACACTATCCCAGAAACAACTAAACAAAAAGCATACCCTGTCTAAAGGGACACAAATTTCCCAAGATTGCCGATCTTTTACATCAGTTCGAAATTTAGCTCGAGATGCTTGTAACAGTTCCCACAACGAAACTTTGTCTCGAAATCTGGTAGAAAATCCAAAGACATTCTGGTCGTATGTGAAGTACGCTAGCGGCAAGACGCAATCAATGCCCTCCCTGCGCTCTAACAATGGAAATACTATCGACAACTGTGCTGCCAAAGCAGAGTTACTAAACACAGATTTCCTAAATACCTTCACCAATGAAGGCGAAGTAAATATTCGATAATTCGAATCAATAAGAGCTGATGACATGAGTAACGTAGAAACAGATATTCTCGGAGTAGTGAAGCAACTTATATCACTTATCAAAGCAAGTCTTCCGTCCAGACTCTTTACCAGTTAGGTTCCTTTCAGACTATGATGATACAATATCTCTACATTTAATAATCAAATACAACCGTTCGCTCGATGAAAGATCCGTAGTCAAAAACTGGAAAGTTTCACACGTCACACCAATATTCAAAAAAGTTATAGGAGTAAGCCACTAAATTACAGTCCCATATCATTAAAGTCGACATGCAGCAGGATTTGGGAACGTATATCGTATTCGACCATTATGCATTACCTCGAAGAGACCGGTGTACTGGCACACAGTCAATACGGATTTAGGAAACATCGATCTTATGAAACACAGCTAGCTCTTTACTCACATTCAGTCTGGAACCACGCTGCTGCTGCGGTCGCATGTTCGAATCCTGCCTCGGGCATGGATGTGTGTGATGTCCTATGGTTGGTTAGGTTTGAGTAGTTCTAAGTGCAGATGTTAAATCCCATAGTGGTTAGAGCCATTTGAACCATTTGAATCTTTACTTTCACGAAATTTTGAGTGCTGTTGACAAGGAATTTCAAGTTGATTCCATATTTACAGATTTCCAGAACGCTTTTCACACTGCACCACACAAGCCGTTGTAATGAAATGGCGTGTTTATGAAATATCGGCCTAGATATGTGACTGGATTCGTGATTTCCTGTCAGAGAGGTCGTAACTGACGGAAAGTCATCGAATGAAACAGAAGTGATTTCTGGCGTTCCGCAAGATAGAATTAAAGGCCCTCTGCTGCCGTTCCTAATCTATATAAACGAGGTAGTAGGCAATCTGAGTAGCCGTGTTAGGTTGTTTGCGAATGATTCTGTCGTTTATCGACTAGTAAAGTCATAAGAAGGTCAAAAGAAATAGCAAAACGATTTAGAAAATATATCTCTATCATGCAAGAATGGGCAAATGAGTGATGTAATCCACGTGATTACGAAAAGGAATCCGTTAAACTTCGATTACACGATAAATCTATCAAATCCAAATCCGTAAACTCAACTAAATGCCTAGGATCACAATAACGATCAACTTAAATTGGAAGGAAAACAGGGAAAATGTTGTATGGAAGGCTAACAAAAGACTGTGATCCATGGCAGGTCACTTAGAAAATGTAACCGATCTGCTAAGGAGACTGCCTACACTACGCTTGTGAGTCCTCTTTTATAATACTACAGCGCGGTGTGGGATCCCTACCAGATAGGACTGACGGACTACATCGAAAAAGTTCAAAAAGAAGGGAGTATGTTCTGTATTATCACGAAATATGGGAGAGAGTGTCACAGAAATGATACACGATATGCGGTGGACAAGGCGTTTTTCCTTGTGACGGAATCTTTTCACGAAATTCTAATCACCAACTTTCTCCTCCGAATGTGACGCCGATCTACATAGGGAGAAACGATCAGCATGATAAAATAAGGGGAATCAGACCTCGCACGTGAAGATATAGGTGTTTCGGATAGAATAATGGAGAATTAGTGTAAAGATTCTTTGATGAACCCACAAGCACTTAAATGTGGTTTTGCAGAATATCCATGTAGATGTTGCCGCAGATATAACAATAGTATTGATTGGATTGTCGTCATCTGATTAATGTAAAATTACCCTTCATTCACTCTTTTAGTTACATGCCTTACATAAATGACAGAACAATGAAAGTAGATGTGGAACGGTTCAGACGCACCGAACTGTCAGGGAGTAAAGTAGATCACCACCCCTGCAGCCATTTGCCGAAGGATGCACTGAAAGAGGTGCATGACAATGGCTGGCAGCCTAACGTACAGCTTCTTGCAGGCCTCCTGGGGCGCCCGGAGTATCATAGAAAAAGACACAAATAAGATCTCCTACGGCACAAGCCCAAACATCTGACTGCTTTACAACCAAGGAATAGAAGGTGGAGGAATGCATTTTAGCGAAAGGCACTACTGGGCACAAAAATAGAGCGACTAGTTTTTACCTGGAAAGCACCACTCGCCACAGATAAACATCTAGAAAATGGAAGTGGAACATGCAGTTTTTGCCCTCTTAAAACGTGAGACACCACTGGACGTCTGACTTCTGAAAAACCAAATTTTTCTATATCATAAGTGATCCGTACGTTACAGAAGCATTTGGTTTTTCTGATCACACTGATTCGTTAATGTAAACAGAGCAGCAGAAAAGCTCACTGTGCCGATGAGTACCTTCCTCATAGGCGTCAGAGAGAGACGGTGACAGACTCGGTAGCTTTTTCTTGTGTTAAATGGTAGAAAACACGTTATTGGTTCACCGACTAGAGAATAGCTTGGTGCAGGAGATTAGCAATTCATAAGGAACAGTTTTATGCTCAGAAGATCCAGGGCTCAACCAATCTGAATACAATAAGAGATGCAAAACGTAGAACTAGGGGGTTTAGTTTTAGTAAACAATCGATCAATTATTACTTGTTCTTCATTGGAATCGATCTTCGGGAGCCTCCTTCACCATTCTTCTCCACTGCGAGCAGCCGATGACCTAAGTGAACTGCTACATCGAGGGACAGAGAGAAATTTTGGGAAGACATGTTCTGTGGCGCTGGCGAGGGCCGTGGGTGCCGCCAGTTACATATTCAGCACCCATTTAGCCTCTATTTACAATTTCATATGGTTAGATAGATCCGCAACTGTAAGAATATTTTGAAGGGTATTGTTATTTTACAGTTTTCTGATTACCTCAAGACTCACGTTGACGACTTACATTTCGAGAGGTGCAACATATTCACTTCTGTATCTGTCTCCTCAATGTAACGAAAATCACGGTGCAGCTTCATGACTATAATTATTTCACTTGCAACACAGCAAACATGGTACTATAACATGAAACTTAAATGGTGTTCCTCAAGCTAATGGGTATAACCTTGAAGATCTGTGACCTTGATTCCGAAGAAATGTCTAAAATCAAATGTGAAACTCTCTCACGCATGTGCTGTGCCAACAATGTGGACATAATTATTCTAGAAGAAATACGCACAAAAGGTGACAGTGATCTACAAAGCAGAGGAATAATCTTAGGATACAGACTGGTAAACGCTCTTCAAGACGAGCACCGTGTGTACTGAATGGCAACATACAGTAGGACGGGCGTAGCTCATTATAGAGAAGTTTCCAAGGACTCTACGGTCAACAATTTTATTTTGGCAGTCCATGACAGGAGCGAAAGCTATTATCAATATTTACAAATCTCCCATAGTGATCTGGTCCACACCCCCATTCAGAACTTTCACTGATCCGCCCGCTTATGGTGGAGATTTTAATACCCACTACCATGCTTGAGTAGATAAGGAAAATGATATACATGTCTACATTTTACATAACTTGCTTTCCTTGAGTAACCTGTATTTGGTTTTTAGTGCAAAGGTCGAAGGGGCGTTCCGATCGGCAAGATTGCAAAAAAAAAAAAAAAAAAAAAAAAAATCATCACACCTATGCTTTACTACTACCGGGCAAGCTATCGGAAATGAAATGACAAATAGGAAAAATGTAGAATCTTTTCCACACAGGAAACATAAGTCCATTATCGTTGATTATGGCATCAAGATACCAGTAGTAGTTTCAACTGCTGAAGCTTGTTGGAATTTTAAAATAACCAACTGGCAATAATATGCTGGCAAATTTGATGAGACAGACGATTTCATTTCTGTGCAAAGTAAGAGCTATGACAGATTTGCTAAACCAGTCAAAGAAGACTAAAAGGACGACACCCAGAGGACAAAGGAAGCAATACATCCCTGCATGGTTTGATGAGTGGCATGAGCTGTACGAGGAATATCAACTTGCACAGTCAAACGAAGCAGCAGACGAATCTCTTCAGGCTCTGAATGAGCACAGCAGAAGAAAATAGCAAGAAGCAAAAGAAAGCCTCGACTTCACCCATTCTAGTTGTAAAATTGGCAGCTGATGAAGAAATTGGGTGCAGATTCAAAGCCTGAGAGATGCCAACACGACATAACACCAAACGAAGTCGCAACACGCTTATTGCAGAACTCTAAAGCAACTATGAATAAGAATCGCCCTAGACTTGTGAAGACACAGTTTTATCCCGACGAATTCAGCTAGTCCCCCATACAGAGCTTGCCCTCGATTTCATAACCGATGACCTGGAGGAAACTTTGACAAGTGTGCGTATAAACAAAGCGGCTAGTATCAACGAAATTTATCCAGAGTTCCTGAAAGCGACAGGCCCGAAAGCTAGGAAGTGGCTGTTACAGCTATATAATATGATACTGATCCCTGGAAAATTTCCAACAAAATTCAATGTGCGAACGTAATAGCTGTCACGAAACCTTGTAAAGATGGCAGGGCAGCATCACATTATACACCCTTTCAGTACTTAATGTAGCTTATAAGCTACTAGAAAAATATTACTAAACTGAATTCATCTGTTAAATGAGAAAATTATTCCACTGCATCTAGCCGGTTTTCGAAAGAATCGCTGTTGCTATGATGAGTTATTAGCACTAACACCTTTCATCGAAGCAGGGTACCAACGCAAATTAAAAGACTGCAGTAGCATTTGTTGATCCTACGGCTGCATTTGACAACGTATGGCGTCACGGCCTGCTATTTAAATTTTCATAAACCGTAGCATAAAAATTTAGTTAATGCGGTAGACAGATTGCTCAGCAACAGACGATTCAAGTATCCAGGCAACCGCAGGGCTCTGTGTAATCACCAACACTTTTTAATCTTTATAACAGCGATATTCCCAACACTAGCCTTAAAACGACACAGTTTGCTGACGACCTAGCACTAGCTTATCAAGATAAAGTTTGAAGCAACTTTGACCATAGATTCATACATAATGGGCGACCATTACAAGAACTGGAGATTGATAGTAAATCCATCTAAAACGGAGGTAAATGCTTACCACCTTAATAATCGTGAGGTGAACTTTAAGTTATATGTGGTCATCGGAAACGTCCCCCTTGAACATAACCCATACCCAAAATACTTAGGGATTCATATAGACCGGGCTCTTTCCTTTAAGAACCATTTAGAAACCCTTGCAACAAAAGTGAACAACCGAGCCGATGTTGACAGTAACCTGTCTGGGTCATGATGAGTTTCAAATGCAGATACAATGGCATTAGTTTACTCCACGGCAGGATACTGTGCTCCAGAATAGAAAAATAGTGCACATGTACACATGCTTGACGTCAAATTACATCATGCAATGAGGAACTTCTAAATCTGCACCACTTCCATGGCTGTCTACAATATTTAATATCGCAACTCCATCAATAAGGCGAAAAGTACCAATAAGAGTGTTCCAAGAGTGTTTCACTGACCAGAACTTCTATATAATTAACAACAGAATACACCTACCACCAGCAGACTCAAATCCAGAAAACGCAAGTTGCGTCTCCTGTTTATAATGTTTGTAATGAATGGAATGAGGTTTGACAGAAGTTTTCTCCGACTAATACTTATAACACCATAACAAACGTGTGGAATGGATTTGCTCTTTCCAGAAAACTATGAACACCCCAGAAGACATTCCTTACAGTCTACAGAAGATGGGGTGCCTGTTTGTATGAATGGGGTATCAGAGATGCCCTAAGGTGTCACTGTGGTGATCCTGTGCAAAATATGCAGCATCTGATTGAAGAGTGTATACCAATAAAATTTCCTGTTCGACTCAGCGAGCTCCATTTGGTGCACAAAGAGCTGTGGAGTGGTTAAGGGACCCAGCTATTCAGTTGTAACATTTTCTCTGACTTGTTTGTCTGCTTGTTTATATTAGGTTTGTTGTTGTTGTTGTTGTGGACTTCAGTCCTGAGACTGGTTTGATGCAGCTCTCTATGCTACCCTATCCTGTGCAAGTTTCTTCATCTCCCAGTATCTACTGCAACCTACATCCTTCTGAATCTGCATAGTGTATTCTTCTCTTGGTCTCCCTCTACGATTTTTACCCTCCACGCTGCCCTCCAGTGCTAAATTTGTGATCCCTTGATGCCTCAGAACATGTCCTACCAACCGATCCCTCCCTCTCGTCAAGTTGTGCCACAAATTCCTCTTCTCCCCAATTCTATTCAATACCTCCTCATTCGTTATGTGATCTACCCACCTAATCTTCAGCATACTTCTGTATCACCACATTTCGAAAGCTTCTATTCTCTTCCTGTCGAAACTATTTATTGTACATGTTTCACTACCATACATGGCTACACTCCATACAAATACTTTCAGAAACGACTTCCTGACACTTAAATCTATACTCGATGTTAACAAATTTCTCTTCTTCAGAAACGGTACATTTTATATCTTCTCTACTTAGACCACCATCAGTTATTTTGCTCCCCAAATAGCAAAACTCCTTTACTACTTTATGTGTCTCATTTCTTAATCTAATACCCTCAGCATCACCCAACTTAATTCGACTACATTCCATTATGCTCGTTTTTCTTTTGTTGATGTTCATCTTATATCCTACTTTCAAGACACTGTCCATTCCGTTCAACTGCTTTTCCAAGTCCTTTGCTGTCTCTGACAGAATTTCAATGTCATCGGCGTACCTCAAAATTTTTATTCCTTCTCCATGGATTTTAATACCTACTTCGAATTTTTCTTTTGTTTCCTTTATGGCCTGCTCAATATACAGATTGAATAACATTGGGGAGAGGCTACAACCCTGTCTCACTCCCTTCTCAACCACTGCTTCCCTTTCATGCCCCTCGACTCTTATAACTGCCATCTGGTTTCTGTACAAATTGTTAATTGTGTTTCGCTCCCTGTATTTTACCCTTCTACATTTAGATTTTGAAAGAGAGTATTCCAGACAACATTGTCAAAACCTTTCTCTAAGTCTACAAATGCTAGAAACGTAGGTTTGCCTTTCCTTAATCTTTCTTCTAAGATAAGTCGTAAGGTCAGTATTGCCTCACGTGTTCCATTATTTCTACGGAATCCCAACTGGTCTTCCCTGAGGTCGGCTTCTACCAGTTATTCCATTCGTCTGTAAGGAATTCACTTTAGTGTTTTGCAGCTGTGACTTATTAAACTGAGAGTTCGGTAATTTTCACATCTGTCAACACCTGCTTTCTTTGGGATTGGAATTATTATATTCGTCTTGAAGTGTGAAGGTACATCGCCTGTCTCATACATATTGCTCACCAGATGGTAGAGTTTTGTCCGGACTGGCTCACCCAAGGCCATCAGTAATTCGAGTGGAATATTGCCTACTCCAGGGCCATTGTTTCGGCTCAGGTCTTTCAGTGCTTTGTCAAACTCTTCACGCAGTATCGTATCCCCCATTTCATCTTCATCAACATTCTCTTCCATTTCCATAACATTGTTCTCAAGTTCATTGCCCTCGTATAGAACCTCTATATACTACTTCCACCTTTCTGCTTTGCCTTCTTTGGTTAGGAGTGGGTTTCCATCTGAGATCTTGATATTCATACAAGTGGTTTTCTTTCCTCCAAAGGTCTCTTTAATTTTACTGTAGGTTGTATCTATCTTAACCCTAGTGAGATAAGCCTCTACATCCTTACATTTGTCCTCTAGCCATCCCTGCTGAGCCATTTTGCACTTCCTGTCAATCTAATTTTTGAGACGTTTGTATTCCTTTTTGCCTGCTTCATTTACTGCGTTTTTATGTTTCCTCCTTTCATCAATTAAATTCAATATTTCTTCTGTTACCCAAGGATTTCTACTATCCCTCGTCTATTTACTTGACCCTCTGCTGCCTTCACTACTTCATCCCTCAGAACTACCCATTCTTCTTCTACTGTACTTCTTCCCCCCACTGCTGTCAATTGTTCCCTTATGCTCTCCCTGAAACTCTGCACAACCTCTGGTTTAGTCAGTTTATCCAGGGCCCATCTACTTCAAATCCCACCTTTTTGAAGTTTTCCATTTTTAATCATAAGCAATAGATTGTGGTCAGAGTCCACATCTGCCCCTGGAATTGTCTTACAATTTAAAACCTAGTTACTAAATCTCTGTCTTACCACTATATAACCTATCTGATACCTTTTAGTATCTCTGGCATTCTTCCATGTATACAACCTTCTTTTATGATTCTTGAACCAAGTGTTAACTATGATTAAGTTATGCTCTGTGCAAAATTCTAACAGACGGATTCCTCTGTAATTTCTTACCCCCAATCCATATGCATCTATTATGTTTCCTTCTCTCGCTTTTCTTACACTTGAATTCCAGTCACCCATGACTATTAAATTTTCGTCTAGCTTCACTATCTGAATAATTTCTTTTATCTCAACATACATTTCATCAATGTCTTCATCATCTGCAAATCTAGTTTGCATATAAAGTTGTACAACTGTAGTAGGCATGGGCTTCGTGTCTGCCTTGGCCACAATAATGCGTTCACTATGCTTTTTGTAGTAGCTTACCCACACTCCTATTTTTATATTCATTATTAAACATACTCCTGCATTACCCCTTTTTGATTTTGTTTTTATAACCCTGTATTCACCTGACCAAAAGTCTTGTTCCTCCTGCCACCGAACTTCACTAATTCCCACTATATCTAACTTTAACCTATTAATTTCCCTTTTTAAATTTTCTGCCCTACCTGCCCGATTAAGGAATCTAATATTCCACGCTCCGATCCGTAGAACACCAGTTTTCTCTCTCCTGATAACAACGCTCTCTCGAGTAGTTCCCGCCCGGAAATCCGAATGGGGGACTATTATACCTCCGGAATATTTTACCCAAGAGGATGCCATCATAATTTAACAATACAGTAAAGCTGCATGCTCTCGGAAAAAATTACGGCTGTAGTTTCCCCTTGCTTTCAGCCGTTCGCAGTGCCAGCACAGCAAGGCCGTTTTGGTTATTGTTACAAAGCCAGATCAGTCAATCATATAGACCGTTGCCCCCGCAACTACTGAAAAGGCTGCTGCCCCTCTTCAGGAACCACACGTTTGTTGGTCTCTCAACAGATACCCCTCCGTTGTGGTAGCACCTACGGTACGGCTATCTGTATCGCTGAGGCATGCAAGCCTACCCACCAGCGGCAAGGTCCATGGTTCATGGGGGGGAGGGGGGGGGGGATATTACGTATATTTTTCTGAACATTTAACTTGTTATAAGAGTATATGAAGTCCTTCAATGAGACTGTAGAATGACCATGCAAGCCACACGAATACAGAAATAAATTAGTCAGAATATTAGAATGTTTCACTTGACGTCTTTGTCAGATGTGCCAATGTCCTATTATCATAATATTGCATTGCTTCTCAACTGATTTACGAATAAATTTGTAGGAATAAACCAGAGTAATTGTGATTTCCGTTTTGTTTAGTAGTAATTAGATTCGTAATTCATTATTTTGGAGGGGATTAATGAACGTGTTACAGATAGGAGGTGCAATTACGTATACGACGTCCTCCACACATCACGTCAATTTCCAATAGGGAAGCTGCCATATTAAGAGGCTTCATGAGGAAAACTAAGTAAACATGCTATGAACTTCATGAACTGTGCGTATGTTTACGAAAGTAAACTGTGCTAAGTATTGGATATGTCATGTCAGCTGGAAGTCTGTGTCCCAGTGATAATTTATAGGTGAAAAAACGTCTTGCAAAAGAGTGGTTAAGTGAAAATGGGTGGCAGCAAGACGCAAACATCAAAGAAAAACAGGTACTTGGAGTAAGAGTTATAAGATAGTAACTTCTCAACCACTTAGTTCGGAAGGGAAGCACCGTCAATGAGCAGAAAAAGAGAGTTTGGTTTCTGAGAAGAGTGATGAGCCACCTTTGGTGCACTGAGTACTCATGCAGCGGATTAGCGTGGTCTTACTTGGAAATAATAACAGACGAGCTCTCAAGCGTGCTGCTATTGTTAGTTTCAGCCTTCGATCGCTTCATCCAATCCGAAGTTCAATCAAAGCGGAAAGGATAGAGGTGAGTAGAACCACGGTGGACATCTGCATCGTCTTACGCGGTGGCTATCACGGCCGCGGATTATCAGGAGCGACGTGGGCCGTGTATTGCAGATCGGAGTTGCCGTTAATCCCATCTAATATGCAAAACGGGGTCCACCGGTGGGAATTGTGTAGCCCAGGATTTGGTTCAGGCGCTACGGAGAGCCGACACGGCCCGCCTGTGCAATTTACGTGTAAATTAAAAACAAATACGTTGTCCCGGAAGCGTGGGCGTCGGCCCATCGCAGTTAGTGGCTGACCACCCAGACCGCCTCCCTCCGATAATTATTCCATTAAAGGCTGGTGCCTTGTCTCCGCTAACGGCGGAAGCGGCGTTGGCGGCTTCTGAACTTCGAAGGTGTCAGTAGGCTGTGACCCCATGCGGCCTGCGATAGGTTGCCCCTGCGGCGACACGCGATAGTTGAGTTACTGTCTTGGAACGTTAATGTTTGCTGCAGGTGCGGTAGGTCGTGGCTAGTGCAAGAGTGTTTTCAGTTGAAAATCTGATGGGGACGTTGAGATTTCATTCTAGTACCACGCATCTATACAGGGTGGTCCATGGAACATTTTATTTCGGTTGTTCCAATATAATACATGTACCTTTGTGAAATTATCATTTTTGAGAACGCATGCTGTTAAAGAATGATTACTTTTAAATACCTGATTAATGCAATAAATGCTCAAAACGATGTCCATCAACCTGAATGCATTTGGCAATACGTGTAACGAAATTTGTCTCAACAGCGAGTAGTTCGCCTTCCGCGATGTTCGCAAATGCATTGACAATGCGATGACGCATGTTGTTAGGCGTTGTTGATGGATCACGATAGCAAATATCCTTCAACTTTCTCCGCACAAAGATATCCGGGGACGTCAGACCCGGTGAACGTGCGGACCATGGTATGGTGCTTCGACGACCAATCCACCTGTCATGAAATATGCTATCCAATACAGCTTCAACCGCACCTACCTATGTGCTGGACATCCAATATATTGGAAGTACATCGCGAATAAGTCTTGCAATGAAACGTATTGTAGTAACATCGGTAGAACTTTACGTAGGAAATAAGCATCCATTGCACCATTTAGCTTGCCATCGATAAAATGGGGGCCAATTATCCTTCCTCCCAAAATGCCGTGCCGTACATCAACCCGCCAACGTCGCTGATGTTCCACTAGTCGCAGCCATCGTGGACTTTCCGTTGCCCAATAGTCATACTATGCCGGTTTACGTTACCGCTGTTCGTGAATGACGCTTCGTCGCTAAATAGAACGCCTGCAAATAATCTGTCTTCGTCCGACAATTTCTTTTCTGCCCAGTGGCAGAACTGTACAAGACGTTCAAAGTCCTCGCCATGCAATTCCTGGTGCATAGCAATGCGGAACGGGTGCAGTCGATGTTGATGTAGCATTCTCAACACCGACGTTTTTGACATTCCCTATTCTCACGCAATTTGTCTGCTACTAATGTGCGCATTAGCCGCGACAGCAGCTAAAACACCTTCTTGGGCAGCATCATTTGTTGCAGGTCGTGGCTGACGTTTCACATGTGGCAGAACACTTTCTGTTTCCTTAAATAACATAACTATCCAGCGAACGCTCCGGACACATGGATGATGTCGTCCAGGATACCGAGCAGCGTAGACAGCACACGCCCGTTGGGCATTTTGATCACAATAGCCATACATCAACACGATATCGACCTTTTCCGCAATTGGTAAACGGACCATTTTAATACGGGTAAAGTATCACGAAGGAAATACCGTCCGCAATGGCGGAATGTTACGTGATACCACGTACTTATAAGTTTGTGAGTATTACAGCGCCATCTATCACAAAGCGAAAAAAGTGGTCCAACTAAAACATTCATATTTCTTTACGTACTACACGACTATGTAATACAAATGGGGGTTCCTATTTAAAAAAAAAACGCAGTTGATATCCGTTTGACATATGGCACCGCCATCTAGCGGGCCATACACAGCGCCATCTTGTTACCCCATTCAAGCTAGACGAGTCACTTTCTTTGTAGCTTTTTCGTTTGATGCATATTTCGTGAGGTATTTGGCCCGGTTGCTATCAATGGACCACCCTGTATAAATATAAATCAATTGCCGCTTGTGTGAGGGATCACCACTTGAGAACGGCTGAACCGGTACTACGAATTTCTTTTTCTGGTGTTCGTAATTGTCAGGACAAGGTTTGCATGAGAAAAATTTTGGGAAAATCACCAAAAAAACTCGGAATTTTCGATAGTACTTTTGTATGAAAAAAACCGTTACTTTCTGTTTGACAGTTCTGCTATCGCAGGATTTCATAATAAAAGAACGTGACATTGAGTTGTGGTGTCACCGCCAGACACCACACTTGCAAGGTGGTAGATTTTAAATCGGCCGCGGTCCGGTAGTATACGTCGGACCCGCGTGTCGCCACTATCAGTGATTGCAGACCGAGCGCCGCCACACGGCAGGTCTAGAGAGACTTCCTAGCACTCGCCCCAGTTGTACAGCCGACTTTGCTAGCGATGGTTCACTGACAATTTACGCTTCCATTAGCCGAGACGATAGTTAGCATAGCCTTCACCTACGTTATTTCTACGACCTAGCAAGGCGCCAGTATCCGTACTATTGATATTGTGAATCATGTACCATAAAGAGCGACGTTCTCCATGAACGGATTAAAGATAAGTATTCCAACAGCTACGTCCGTTTTTAATTCTTATTCCCTTGTCATGTTCCACACCTCACACCAGTCTGCGTGAGCTAAAACGCGTGCATTTCAGCCTCCTTTAGCAATACGGGGTTGGCTCTCCTGCCAACCACAACATGAGTTATACAGTTTTGTTATCGCGTGTTTTCGTAAGTATAACAAATTCTGCATGTAATACTGACATTTTGAGAAAAATAAAGGAAATGGTTCAAAAAATGGCTCTGAGTACTATGGGACTTAACTTCTGTGGTCATCAGTCCCCTAGAACTTAGAACTACTTAAACCTAACTAACCTAAGGACATCAAACACGTCCATGCCCGAGGCGGGATTCGAACCTGCGACCCTAGGGGTCCACGCGGTTCCAGATTCTAGCACCTAGAACCGCTCGAGAATGGAAATGAAAGCGATATTTCAGTATGATATCGGTGGTGATCACATCCCTGGTGTGTTGCAATCGTTGAATTAATTTCATTTCGCGGTTTATTTCTTTCGAAGAAATGCTATCATTGAGGCGTCGAATTATAGGTCGTCGTATGCGCAACGCCGGCCGACTACGTGACCGTCGAGTCAATCACATTGACGAAGAGCGTAGCTAGCATTTGGAGGCAAATCAAATAAAACATTCAGAAACACGCTCCATAATGGCTCCGGAACAGCGTATATACCCTAGTTCGACTCGCTCAGTTGGAGCGTACGCTCAGAATAATTTGAAAGTCGATAAAAAAATACGGTCATATTAATGTTACCGGTCGCGATCAATTCTTTGGTGGGTTGCAAGAATGAAATTGATGTCAGTTCACGGTAATTCGGTGTGTCGCAAAGATTCCCATTGTTTCAGACCGTGGTTTATTTTTTGAGAAAAGTACCGGTGAGCAGTTGTAAGAGGCGCGCTCGAGAGTTGGTAAACTATCAGCGCTATTCGTTTTCTCCGTCTTCTTTCATCACCAAGCGGTGCGACGAACGCATTAACAACACCAACAAAGAATTGTCTAGACAATTAATACAGCTTAATTGCATTTCGTGAAGTTCATGAGCGTCCTGAAATGGCATTGCTTCAATTCACATAAATTCGACGAAAGATTCAGTAAACGAATCGCTTCTCAACTAACTGTCTGAGTGTCTGGCTGACAGTCAACTTTAAATAGTTTCACTACAGACGTGTTATACAATAAAAACTTTCTGTTAATCTGGTACCGAGAAAAATTGCTTAGCTGCGCTGTGAGAGTTTTCTGTTTCCTTTTTCTTTTAGTAGTCATTTTAACGGAAAACAAATAAGTTGTATTTATGACTAACTTTTTCGTACCAATTGTTTGTAGATTGAAACCAAGTCACTTTTCTCATGGATCCAGCAGCTGGTAAGATCTCTCCCACACCCTATATACAATTGATTCCAACCGATCTGCCCAAACATTTCCACTTCTATGTCCAATCAAGATTACTTTTCTAACAACAATAAGCATGACCAAAGAGAGGAGGGGGGAGAAGATGAAGGGCGAAGGGAGGAGGAAATGGATACAAACAGGAATAATGTGGATAAGGAGATGAGAGAGGAGGAGATGAACAGAAAGAGTGTGGGAAATGAGAGGCATACGAAGCTAGCATGGGGGGGGGGGGGGAAGGGGGCTAGGTGATGGTTAGAAACAGGAGGAGATGGACAAAGGGAGGAGGGGGAGGATGAGAGGCTTGGAGAAGGGAGGAGGTTTACACGTAATCCAATTCACGTACATATTTAGCTACTGTGAAGCATTGTCGGGTCCGCTAGCAATTTCATAAATCTTGTTTTACTAACCATTGATCCCTTGGTGTTGAGGCGCATATCCAAAAAGAGGAGGTTTACACGTAATCCAATTCACGTACATATTTAGCTACTGTGAAGCATTGTCGGGTCCGCTAGCAATTTCATAAATCTTGTTTTACTAACCATTGATCCCTTGGTGTTGAGGCGCATATCCAAAAATGGTGGTGTGAGGTGTGGCGTGTTGAGAGAAGGGGTTTTGAGGTCATGTTCCTCTCAACAACATTATAGCAAAAGTGCTTCTGTTTTTTATGTAAATCAGTCTCCAAATTTCACTGGCAACTTCCCTAGAACAAAGTAGCAAGATAACTTACAATATGCGGAATATTATGCTAAACAATACTAAATCTTTTAATTGTCTGGATAGCAAACAACAGAAAATCAAAATACTTTGCTTAATTTTCTTCGTTTTGTTTTAAATTTTATGAAAATGCTTCTAGTCATTTTATCCATTCTGCTGATACTGTCAAATATTAATAAAACTAAGTCTTCAAAACAGCACTAGATTCCAGAATTAAGAAGCTACCAGTACGTCTTACACAAAATACGCAGAAGTGCTTAAAGCCTGACTGATAACAAATCAGCCAGGTTAACGCAAATATTTATAGGCTGACGGAACCTGATGTCAACGACAAATCCAGCATGGTCCGTGAGCCCACGGAAAAAACTGGCAAGTCACAGTAACCATAGAATGGAAGGGCAGAAAGCGGAAAAACAACTACACAGAAGAGGAAAAAAAGCTTACTTCTGAACACAGATGAAAACGACTGAAGAAAACGGGACGCTTCTCATTTACACGATCGCTCAGTCATAGTCTGCATACCTATGTTCACTTCCATAATACTTAATAAAACAGTGCTAATGGTGAGTCTATATTTCGATTTTATATTGTGTATATAATGACGTTGTCGAAATTGTGAGACTTTTCTGCTGTTTTATTCACAAAATTAATCGCATGACGTTTATACTTCACAAACCTGCAATTATTTGCCTTTCGAGTAAATCGTGTTTCTCTGAATTGCAAAAAAAATTTACTAAGCACTGATACAAATAAACTGTTCTACTAAAACATTTTATGTATTTTATTTCAATTATGTTATTTATTAAATGATATCTGTTATTATTATTGTTAACATCGAAGGTATCTGTGGGACATCAAAAGGTCTAGGCAAGTGGGGATGACGACAAGTTGTATTTGAGAGGACGGGAGAACGAGTAACGAATTATTATTTTCCACCCGCCCCGTCACGCCTCCAGTTTCATAGAGGAGGATACAAATTCGGAACTTCGTCGTTCTAAAATACAATGCTAATTATTCACGCCTATGGTTTTATTAAAATTAATTATTTACTCTTTGTCTTCACCTGTAGGAATATTTATGGACCGTTCCAACTGCTGTGGTCATGGGGTTCTTTCGTTCCTGTGGGATGACGTTTGTTTTGCCGTGGGTTCTATACCCCACTGGCTCTGAGTCTGACGGAAGCACTCACAAGAAAATGCCAAGACGGCCCAACAACCTGCAGGCAGGGCTAACGAATTTCTTGTAACAGCCAAGACTACAAAGGCCTAGTTCTGTATTTTAGTGCCAGCCGGCGCAGATTTTAACCTGGGACACTAGCGTGTCTTGAAAACCTACGGCCACCGACACCAGTACAAAATGTCAAACAATCACCAGATCCAGAAAACAGTACTGATTAACACGTTCCTTATGTGCACAAGTTCATTACGTAAGCCGCCAAATATCGGACGCGAGATGCAACATCTGACAAATTTTCTGACGTGCAATAGGTCCTCTATCAGTTCAATTGGAAGTATTACGAGTTATGACAACGAAATTACACGCTGACAGAATAAATGTAGCCTACGACCATATGGTTGTACATCCTCAGGATGACGCACAGAATCGGACGTATTATGCGCGGGCACGGTGTAATGACTGCTAACAAACCAGTCAACCTTTAGTGTCTCACGTCGGTGTAAGACAAAAGGGCGCCCTCTATATATGAGAAAGCTTATACTGAAATGACTTGATGATACTTCATCCCAATAGCTACCCACCGTTAACG